>NC_139977.1:34511668-35054168 GCF_963993115.1 Abramis brama | reverse complement strand
TTCCATTTGATTCTGATTATTATTCATGTGTTAAAACTAAAATCAGTGTAAATTAAAAGGAAAGTGTAATAAGCCTATGATTAATATGAATCAGTTTTATCAGTTAATTAATGTAAAATCACCAGATTTTTGTCATCTTTAATGTTTAATGGAAACCTCAATATCTCGACTCAGGATGGTTTCAGCTCCTGGAATAAAACTGATCTCGAGTTTCAAAGTACAGAAACATTCATGTCCCGTCGGCTTAGAGTTTAAGACCAAATGATCAAGATCTCTTAAAGCTCCACTTTAGGGTCAGTTTACACTGAGAGGGTTACAGTGAGTCTAACTCTTTAAAGGGTCCTGGTTAACTTTTGCCTCTTGTGTTTACTGTTTTACAGCACTAGTGCAAAATGTGTTTTAGTGAGTGAGAATGTGTGTAGAGTTTTACAGAAAGAGTGCATGAGATTGAGCGCATATATAAACGTAAACCAGACATTCTTTAAGCTGAAGTTTAACTGCGTCTCTCTTCCTTTTCCTGTGGTCGAGTGGAGGTCTTGTCGGGTAATTCCCAGAAAGGCTGTTGTTGCTCAACACTGAAAATAAGCCATTAATGCTTTATTTAACTCTAGTTTTTTTTTTTTTTTACTTTTGATGCTTGCGATTCTTATTTTGAGGAATATGTTTTATTCTCAGTGAATTTCGTAAAGCATCTGAGAGTTGTGTTTGAGAGCAGCTCATGTGTAAATGGAGCGTTTTTCGAGGGAACGTTTTTTTTTAATTTTTAAAAAGGAAATGGGGGTGAAATACTAAACTTCCAATAAAAATACACACTTGTGCCAAAATGTATGCAGCTGAATTAACAAAGACAAAATTAACAAAAAAACTAAACTGAAAAAGACAAAAATGTCCATAAGGCACAAGCATTACATTTCTGGAGCATATGCGTACAAAATGGTCGCAAAATTTATGCTAATTGAGGCTAACTTACATTCTTTTTGGTTTCACATTTGTCCTTTACATAAATATCGATAATTTGATATTTTGATTTTAGACATGTTGATATGTTGATCAAAGACAAACGTCATCAGTTAAAAAACAAACATTATTTCACAGATGAAGACGGAAACGGGGTCATTTCACAGACTGAAAATAATTTCGCACAAAAACAAGCTGTAAAATCTGGCGTTAAAAACGGCTTTTGTCCCAAAGTCTGCTTGCCATGATCCATAATGTTTGAACGAAACAACAACAATGAACATGGTGTGCCGCTAGACGTAACGCGGTTGTCCTTGTCTGTCGTCATGGTTACTATGGCAGTACAAGCGGAAACCAGGGATAACACGGATATTACGTCATTGACAGGCGACAAGTGAACAGGGACGGGCACTATTAAAATTGTGAATTTCTCAGAATTTACTAATTCTTGGAAACATTTAGGATAATGTAAGCACACAATTGAAAGAAATGTGTAACACTGTGTGAGTAGTTTTTGGATATTTTGATATAAAATGCTTACATATTGTACCTTTAAAAGCTCCAAAACATTATTGGTCATTTCCAGCAGAAGAACACAATATTAATGATGATAAATGCTGGTCTTGCACTGGCTGTGATGGGTCACACATTACATAATCATGTTGAAAGGTCACTCGTGACGGAGGCGGAAGAACCGACCCAGTGTTTACAAAGCCAATGTGCAAAGACTGAGTCAAACAAAAAATAAAAGGTAAAACATCGATGTCATCAGAGAAAATTATTTAATTTGACGTGATTACATAATGCGTTAAATCGTGGACGTGTAAGAAGAGCATCTGTGGTTAAAAGTAAATAAATGTTTATTGTTCTAAAATGTCGGCTGGTTTGTCTGGATGAGACTCTTATTCCTCGGCTGGATCGTGTCGAGACTTTGAAGCTGCACTGAAACTCACATCTGGACCTTCAACTCGTTGGACCCCATTGAAGACACTATATGGAGAAAATCCTGGAGTGTTTTCCTCAAAAACCTTCATTTCTTTTCCACTGAAGAAAGACAGACATTGACTTTAACTGAACCCTAAAGTGTGTGTAGGGTTTAGTGGGGGGTAATGGAGAACCAATGGGGGTGAAGAGATGAGGTCCAGCTTAGGACCCCAGTAGTATGCCTGATCTAAAGCTGTTCTCGCAATTCTTAATGCAATCAATCAAACTTTAATTCATGTAATAATCTTTTATTTTTATTCTGTCTTACTTAATACTGTGAAGCTGCTTTGATACAATCTGTATTGTAAAAAGCGCTATACAAATATACTTGATTTGATTTGATTTGTCTGGGAAGCGGTGCAGAATAACAGTTTTTGCTGCGGTTCCTTCAATGGACTGACGGCCGTGTTGGAGTCCTGAAATGCAGGAGTTTACACACTTTATTGAGGCCGATCGCTTATGATTTTGACACAATTCATACGAAAATGTATTTGATGTGGTTAATATCCGTGCTCTTGTTTTATATAGTTCCTTTATCTATCATGTGTGTGGATTGAGATCTGAGATTGGGTAACTGTGCTGAGGTTCTTCTTTCACTAAAGTGTGTTTTGTTTGTTTGTTTAATATTGCGGGCTGTATTGATGTGTATTGTTGTGTATTAATGTGCATGTTTTCTGTATTGTTAAGGGGCAGACCAGCCACTGTTTCTTGTAGCCTATATTTAAGTTTTATATTGGGGTTTATTGTTTTTCTTTTATTTGATATTTATGATTAATGTGATTATTTTAAATATTGTTTGTCATTTGCTTTTTGTTTCTGTGGTACTGCTCTCCTCTTTGTGTGTTACAGTGTGACTTTGTACACGGCCGGGTCTGCATCACTAAACCTTCTTCGGTGTGGCTGATGTGTGTGTGGTGTGTACTAGAAGATTGGCACTGCTGTGTGGTGTGTGTGTGTGTGTGTGTGTGTGTGTGTGTGTGTGTGTGTGTGTGTGTGTGTGTGTGTGTGTGTGTGTGATGTGGTGTGTACTAGAAAATTGGCACTGCTGTGTAGTGTGTGTGGTGTAATATACTATAATATATGTAAATATATACTGAAAGATTTACATTTGTTAATTTAGCAGATGCTTTTATCCACTTACAACAAGGAATATTAAGTTTATTAAACAGGTTTATTAGAAAGCTATATTAGGAAAGAAGCAAGAACAGAGGAGAAATATAGAGATTTATTTGTTGTTGTTTTAAGTGCCTTTATGGTTTAATGTTTTGTTGTTCAATAAAGAGTGTGTTCAGCATTTACTGGAGTTCAAAAGTTGTGATGATGATTTCAGCAGAGATGGGGAGAAACTGATTTCACTGAGAGATTCTGTGATCAAATAAATTATAAAAAGGTAATGGTGAAGAGATCAGTTCCTCTGTCTGTTCCTACATATAAAAGGGGAGGTTATTGAGGTGTTGTGGTTGACTTGAATGACTGTGTCAAACAAATGTGTGTAACCCACTTCATACTGTATAAAAGCTGATCTTTCTGATCTCTCAGATCTGCACTGGGTGTCTCCTCTCTTCAGCTCACCACAAGCTAACTAAAACACTTTATCTTTAATTGTTCTATTAATTATTTAAATCCAGACATTTATGTCTCTATTATATTCTGAAATTTTAAATTTCACTCTGAACTGAACCACCATATTCATTTGAACAGATATTTCCAAAGTCAAAATATATGAGAAATTACAGCATGGAGAACATGTGTTGAGCTTCACAAACTACAGAATAATTAAACGTGACAAGAGAGAGAGAGAAGAATGGGGAACAAAAAGGACAAAAAGTTACAATCTAATGAACCAAAACAGAAAAACACGCAGAGTCTAGACAGACGAAACAGCATTAATAGCGAAAAACCAAACTGAGTATTTATTATGTTTAAGATCAAACACTATGTACTGTAGGGTGAATACTGGTAAAGTGGGACACTTTCTGATAATTTACCTTTGTATAATATTTTATCATGATAAATGTCTTAACCCATCATATGACACTATTCTGAATCTCTTAAGATCTCTACTATACTGTACAGAATAAAAAAGAAAGAAACATTAAATACAGGATGGATGACTCTTCCTCAAACACACACTGCATCTATCCATCATAAAAGTGCATCTATCCATCATGAAAGTGCATTTATCCATCATGAAAGTGCATCTATCCATTATAAAAGTGCATCAATCCATCATGAAAGTGCATTTATCCATTATAAAAGTGCATCTATCCATCAAGAAAGTGCATCTATCCATCATAAAAGTGCATCTATCCATCATAAAAGTGCATCTATCCATCATAAAAGTGCATCTATCCATCATATAAGTGCATCTATCCATCATAAAAGTGCATCTATCCATCCTAAAAGTGCATCTGTCCATCATAAAAGTGCATCTATCCATCATAAAAGCGCATCTATCCATCATAAAAGTGCATCTATCCATCATATAAGTGCATCTATCCATCATAAAAGTGCATCTATCCATTATAAAAGTGCATCTATCCATCATGAAAGTGCATCTATCCATCATGAAAGTGCATTTATCCATTAGAAAAGTGCATCTATCCATCATAAAAGTGCATATATCCATCATAAAAGTGCATCTATACATCATAAAAGTGCATCTATCCATCATTAAGTGCATCTGTCCATCATAAAAGTGCATTTATCCATTATAAAAGTGCATTTATCCATTATAAAAGTGCATCTATCCATCATAAAAGTGCATCTATCCATCATTAAGTGCATCTATCCATCATTAAGTGCATCTGTCCATCATAAAAGTGCATCTATCCATTATAAAAGTGCATCTATCCATCATAAAGTGCATCTATCCATTATAAAAGTGCATTTATCCATTATAAAAGTGCATTTATCCATTATAAAAGTGCATTTATCCATCATAAAAGTGCATCTATCCATCATTAAGTGCATCTATCCATCATAAAAGTGCATCTATCCATCATTAAGTGCATCTATCCATCATAAAGTGCGCCACAGGTTCCGGGGGGTTAATAAAGGCCTTCTGATGTGAAGCGATGCGTTGGTGTAAGAAAAATATTTATAACCTTATCAACTAAAATAACTAGTGTCACGAACTGCTCCAGGAAACAGACAGGTGATCCAAATGCAGGCTTTTATTTGAAGGATAATCCAAAGAGCACAAACGGGGAAACAGGCAGTAATCAGAGTCCAGATAAGCAATCCAAATCAGCAGCAGTACAAACAGGGAACAGGCAGTCGGGTAATCAAAACAGGCAGGCAAGAGGTCAGAAACACGGAGACTAAAATACTAGATAACTTAGAAACTAGAAACAAAGCTAGATCATGCAGTGTGACACGTACAATCCTGAGCACTGAACAAAGGAAACATACAGGTTTAAATAAGGATACTAACAAGCATAATCATCAAACAGGTGCAAGACATAAACAGGTGCATGACCTAAAGCATAATGAGTCCAGGATAACAATATAAAAAGAAACCATAAACTAGGAAGGGGCGCCCTCCAGTGGCTTACACGGGCACTCTAGGCGCTGAATGTCACAACTAGCATAAAAAAGACTCGGGCTCAGATTTCCCACTTGGAATAAGGACTAATTTTCATCAGGGCTATATAAGTAGCCTGTATCTGCTCAATGATTTTCTTCATACATTTTGAGGTTTCGAGATTTTTTTATGTTGTTAATCTTTTTAGTTGCAGATTTTTTTTTTTTTTTTTCATGTTCAGTACTTTAAATTGGACAAAGACTAGCAAGACTTACCTTGCAAGGAGGCTTTTAATACTCTGAGTATACATTTTTGCATTAATATTGCAAGAAAATTGTTAATACACTTTTTGTTCCAGATTTAAACAAAAAATGTCGCGTTCAGTATTACTTTAAATAGGAAAAAGACTAGCAAGACTTACCTAGCAAGTTAATAAACTGCATTTCTAAAATAAGTAAAAACTGTAAATATTGTCATAAATAAAGTCTTATGATGCAAGTTGTAATTTGTGGCCCTTCACATTTTATGTGGTCTAAATGTGGCCTTGTCATCTGAACTGTACTGGAGTGGCTCTGTGTATGTCTGTCCAAGTCAGCAGAGACCCTGTGGTTCAGCCCACACATAGATAGTGACGTGTCTTCCTGTGCAGAGCAGCAGAGGTTTACAAAACCACAAACTATTCTGTATCTACTGTTGACACTAGGACTCTCACGTATCTTTATAGTAGCCTGATCTCTCTTCTTCTCACAGGTGAGAAACATGTTTCTAAACGCATGATTTTTTATTCATTCAATTAAGCCTACTTTACTGAGGAGCTTTATTTGCTATTTTACCATAAATGCTTTGATAGCTACTTGTAAATTATTGAATGTTTGTAATATTGAAAATCTTACAAAAATCTCAAAAGCTTACAATGACTTCAGTCAATATTAGGTTGTTATCATGTTTTTCACTTTAGAAAACTGATCCAAATAATTAGTAGTTCCTTTATGTAACCCACCTAAAAAGGGGTTAACCAGTTAATTGTATTCAATTATTATCATTATTTATCCATACTTCACGTTTATGAGTAATGGGGGTTTTATTTTGAAAAATACATTTTATTTTGTGGGAAACCGGAAGTAGCGCGCTAAAATACTTCCGTTAGCTTCACATCGCTAAAATCAGATGGAGCACTGCTTCGGGTTTCTCCCACGAGTTGGAAAAACTGAGAATAAAAGGTATGAAAACCTGTCTGTTTTGCTGACAGTTAAATATGATTTAGTTCGTTATGTAAACACCTGTATACTTTGTTTTAGAAGTTGGATAGCCACCCAGAAATCGCTTTTATCTGTCCTGGCTTTTCATACTGAAGATCCTCTCTTGGTAAGCTAACGTGTTCAATGATTGTGTGTGTGGAAAAACCACGAGGTAGCTATGCTAGTTCAATTAGTGATTATTCAAACATTTCTGTTGTTTTGAAGGAATATAACATGATAAAAGACCATTTATTTCATGGTTTAAGGAGAAATGTAAACTAATTTGGTATGTATTACAAAAAAGATGCTTTTGTAACATTTTTTACTTTGTGATATATATGTGACTAAAGGTTAAAGTTACAGACAGAAGAATATAAAATGTCATTTTAAGTAAGTTAAAGTGGTTAAATCAGCAAATGCTGTAAATTCATATAAAGGGGTTTTCAAGTAAAACTGTATTTCGTTATTTTGATTTAAAATCTAAAAAAAAAATCCTATGTAAAAAGGGATTAAAAGCAGAAAGAAAAAGTTCATTAGTACAATGTGTCCCTATAATTACATTTCATTGTAATGACATAAGGTTAAAATGGTATATTCTGATTTAAATAGTTAAAATAGCTATTGTTTTCTTCACGTGAACTATGCTATGATATTTTCTAACAGTAATATAATGTTGTACAATACTTTAAGAACTATTTGATATAATTGATTTTGGACTGAACCTGTTCTATATACAGGTCAGGTCTTTTTTTGATGAGGTGAGCAGAAATTCCAGAAGCTCCAGTCCTTGAAATACGAGGTGAACCATTGATCCATAGATGGCGAGCCTTCCCAATGAGCCGTGAATCTCCACCACAGCATTCCGGAAGCCTGTGGTAGGATTGTGTCAGTTCAACTAACCGGCACCAATGAGATTTTCCCTTGACTTTGACTATTTCCTTTGACTAACTGACTTGAATTCTGGATTTAACTTTGGAATTCTTAAGGAAAATTTCCAAGGAACATTTTCAACAAACAAAGGACATTTTATTTTATTTTATTCTAAATTTATTTTGGGCCCATAGGTATTGTGAACAAAAATTGTTGTGAAATGTTGAAACATTTTGTTGAACTAAAAGTTTACACATGTCAAATGTTACACCTGTGTTGCTTGGTTATTACTGTACTTCTCAGCTCCTAAGAACCTAGGGTGTACATACTCTGAAGTGGGTTACATTTAGAATGATGTAGTAATGCTTGAGTCATTACTAGTGGGTTACCATTACCTTTTATTATAAATTATGCATTATTCATGTTAATTATGAACCTGTAGATAGTAGTTCTCTGGGAGGTATGAAAAAAAATAGTAGTTATTGATTAGCTAATAATGAACTACTACATTCATCTGAGCGCGATTACTTACTAATTTGTTAATCAGAGTTTCTTGTTAGTTAATAGTAGTTACTAGAATGTTAATAATGCGTTACTCGTTTGTTCCTGATTCATTAATGAAGAAACAGTATTCTAAAGTGTTACCGACACAGCAACTGTTTGGTTACACATTCTTTAAAATAACTTTGATTTTCAACAGAAGAAAGAAATTTATTCGGGTTTAAAACAACTTGCCAAAAAAGTAAATGACATTATACAACTATAACACGAGTGAATCTATTATCTGAATCTAAAACATCAGTTCAGTCACTGTATTATAATTATGATGATAACGGGTTGTTTTCTTCATTTACAGTCTCTGTTGATCCAGTCGGAGCTGTAAAGTGTCGTTCTGATGAATCAAATATGATCAAACATGAGGTGAGAAGAGAAAGATGTTTATTATCAGGACTCACACATAAACTCACATTTATATACAATGGTGTGAAAAAGTGTTTGCCCCCTTGGTAAATATGATCAAATATGGCTGTAAAAAATAAATCTGCATTTTTAATCCTTTTGATATTTCATTTTAAAATATATGCAAAAATCTAACCTTTCATTGAAGTAAAATAATTGAAAGTGGGGGGGGGGGAAATCACATTATGAAATAAATGTTTTTCTCCAAAACACGTTGGGAACAATTGTTTGCCCCCTTTTATTAAATACTTTTTGCAACCTCTTTTTTCCAAGATAACAGCTCTGAGTTTTCTCCTATAATGCCTGATGAGTTTGGAGAACACCTGACAAGAGATCAGAGACCATTCCTCCATACAGAATCTCTCCATCCTGTTCTCCGTTATAAGATGTCTAGCACAGGCTGTCAGGTTTAGATTTTTTATCTGTTGGTATTTGATCGAATCCGTGATGCCATGATCTGAACAAGATGTCCAGGACCTCTGGCAGAACATTAGGCCCACAGCATTAAAGATACAGCAGAGTATTTCATTTTACACATGGGGTACTTTTTAATCCCTGTATGCACCAAACCCATCATAAGTGTTTGCTGTCAAAAAAGCTAATGTTTTTGTTTCATCTGACCATAGAACATTTGAAAAGTAACAGACACGACTGGAACTTCAAACGGGACGGGTTATATGGTCAGATGAAACAAAAAAATTTTTTGGTAGCATACATATTTTTAATAATAGCTACAAGCAAGTAATATTCACCTCATATTAAAGGCAACACTATATTTGATCAACTCTGCAGTTTTCATCTTTGTCCACTAGATGTCAGAAGTAGATTTGAGGTGAAACTCAAAGGCCTTTAGTTTCAGGATCAGAGACAGTGAAGAGAAATCAGAGAATCTGATCTGAAGCTCAATGAGGATCATCATGTGTCTCATATGAAGCAGAAAGAGACTCTCATCTGATCAGATTATATTACAGGATCAGAGACAGTGAAGAGAAATCAGAGAATCTGTCCGGTTTGCTCTTTCTCTCCTCCTGAGTCTCTCTCTTCTCTCGACCGCATCTCAGACCAGCGAGAGGACATGAGGGTTCAGAGAGAGAGGAGAGGAGATCTCAGAGAGAATGGACAGTGTTTTCTCTTCCTGACAGATTGGTAGAGAAATAAAGTTTTGTTTATGTGAATTAAAATTTGTAAATGAAACAATAGAATAGGCCTACATTATTTTTATCTACAAGTTATAATTTGTAAATGAAACAAAAAATAATTTCTGTGCATTATTTTTGTAAAGTTATAAATTGTAAATGTAATAAATTATTCTGTATTTATATTTGTCATGTCAATTAATTTGTAAATGATACAAAATACATTGTTCCATACTTTTTTACAACTATTTACACGATAAGTTGTTTTCTGTAGACTGTTCTTGAGCAGATCTGATGAGCTGCACTATAGATAGATAGATAGATAGATAGATAGATAGATAGATAGAAATACAGACAGACAGACAGATAGATAGATAGATAGATAGATAGCACTTTATTGTCCGTGTACACGGAAATTTGTCTTGCAATACAAGCTCCAACAATTACAACACAACAACCTAAAAAGCTAAAAACATAGAAGCATCAGTAAAAACATGAATAGATCATTAATATGATGGGGGCCCTGCCCTGCAAGAGTGGTCTTAAATAGCCATAAATATATAGATGAAAGTTAAAGTAGGTGGGAACTATCTCTTCTTTACTCTCCCGTGTTGATCCAGCAGAGATATTGAGGAATAAATGAGTGTTTATATTTGTTCTTTCTGCATTCTGGGACCCTATAGCGCCTCCCGGAGGACAGGAGTTGATACTCCCGCTGAAACACATGGGAAGAGTCCTGGGAGATTTGGTCATCCAGTCTGACGGTGTGCAGTACACGGCTTTCAGTGAACGCGTTCTCCACTGAGTGTCCCACCGATCTGGAACAGATTCCCAGGAGCCATAGAGTCCTGGCCTTCAGATGAGCGGAGAGACCCCCAGACCACTGCGCCTCCATACTGAGAATGCTTTGAACGGTTGACACAAAGAAAAGAGACAGGATTTCACTGCTCGCTCTGGATGACCTAAGTCTCCTTAAAAAGTAGATTCTCTGCTGTACTTTGCTGCAGATATAATCTACATGAGAGGACCAGGAAAGAGATATTTGAACGATGATTTTTGTTTTATGGTTGGATTGTGAATGATTATTGGTGTAATGTGGCACTCATGAGAGGTGCCGAAGATAATCTCCTCAGTTTTCTGTGTGTTGAGGATGAGGGCGTTTAGATCACACCACTTTACCAGATTATTCACTGTTTCCACATAGAGATCAGCCCCTCTCCTTCATCAGAGCTACCAGTGCAGTCTCATCGGAGAATCTGATGATCTGGTGTCTGGGTGCAGAGGTAACACAGCCGCTGGTATAGAGCGTGAAGAGCAAAGGAGAGCGAACACATCCTTACAGCTGGCTGTGATCATGGGGGAATAGGTGTTATTGACCCTGACCAGCTGTTGCTGTTACTGAGGAAAGAACAGTACCAGTGAATGAGAGATGAGTTCGTACCCATTTGAGCCATTTTGGATAACAATATGTCCGGTTTTATTGTATTGAATGCAGTGGAGAAGTCGATGAACAGTATCCAGGTGTTTTGAGACCAGATGCATGAGAGTGCCAGCATCCTCCGTGCTGCGCTGTTGCCTGTATGTGAACTGGAGCGGATCCAGTGTGTCCTGTACAGACTGAGAGAGTACATAGGATACCAGAGACGCTGGTAAAGCCTCTGCCGGCGGGACATCATCTGGGATCAGTGCATGTTTCCACTGTCCACCAACAGGTTTGCAGGGCGGACTCAGATTCACTGAGATGTTCTCAGAAAGAGGGAAGAATAAATAAAATTAACTCACATCTTCAAAAATCAAACCATAAAATATTGTAACATGCAAAACCGTTTAGTGCTAAAGGACAGCGGCCCTCCAGGACCAGTGTGTCCTATCCCTTATCTATGAGACATATTATATTTTTTCAATTTTCAATTTTTTTATATTTTGTGTTTCTATTATATACTGTTCATATTCAGATAGATCAAAAATCTAATATCCATGTGTAAAAAGTCAGTTTTTCATTCAATATTTGCCTCTGAGATGAAGTGGAGTCGAGTAACAATCTAAAGTTCTTCAAATTTATACTTTAATCCAGAGTAAATGTGTGTCGGTACATTCCTCCACTGGTTATTTGGGAAATTAAACTAACAAAATGTATTGTCACATTAACAAACTGTTGTGTCCCTGGAGTTGTTCAGTGTGTATAAAGAGCCCTCATGTGTCATTGTCTCTAGTATTGACTGTAACCGCTGTTGGTGAGTCTGTGTGGTTCAGGGTTCAGATAAACCACACTTGTGTTCTCACTACACTCGCCTCTGGGGGACGTTTGATGGCTGAACTGGCAGTAGAATAATATCATCTCATTATGACCCTTTTTTTAAAGCATATTGTTGCATTCAGGGTGAAAATTTCACTGACTTTTTTTGCGGTTTAACAGATTTACACCCATAATTTGCATTTTAGTCTGTAAATCCGGGCAAACATCTAATGCACTGAAGTGTTTAATCCACAGGATGACCTCACTACTGAATTAAAAACCAGTTCCCTCGAAAAACTCTCCATTTACACATGAACTGCTCTCAAACACAACTCTCAGATGCTTTACGAAATTTAGTGAGGATAAAACATATTCCTCAAAATAAGAATCTCAAGCATCAAAAGTACAAAAAAACTAGAGCTAAATATAGCATTAACGGCTCATTTTCAGTGTTGAGCAACAAAACCTCTCTGGGAATTTCCCTAAACTGCACAAGACCTCCACTCGACTGTGGAAGAAGACAGAAATGTGGTTAAACTTCAGCTTAAACGTCATATCCGGTTCCATATATATTGTCGCTCAATCTCATGCACTCTTTCTGTAAAACTCTACACACATTCTCACTCACTGAAACACATTTTGCACTAGTGCTGTAAAACAGTAAACACAAGAGGCAAAAGTTAACCAGGACCCTTTAAAGAGTTAGACTCACTGTAACCCTCTCAGTGTAAACTGACCCTAAAGTGGAGCTTTAAGAGATCTTGATCATTTGGTCTTAAACTCTAAGCCGACGGGACATGAATGTTTCTGTACTTTGAAACTCGAGATCAGTTTTATTCCAGGAGCTGAAACCATCCTGAGTCGAGATATTGAGGTTTCTGTTAAACGTGTTGTGCACCGTGACACAAAGATGACAAAAACTGCTGATTTTACATTAATTAACTGATAAAACTGATTCATATTACTCATAGGCTTATTACACTTTCCTTTTCATTTACACTGAGTTTAGTTTTAAAAACCATTGTATTTCCAATTAAAAACTATATTACAATAATCAGAATCAAATGGAAATCAGTAATCCAAAAATTGGATAATAATGTGTGTGTGTGTGTGTGTGTGTGTGTGTGTGTGTGTGTGTGTGTGTGTGTGTGTGTGTATGTGCGTGTGTATATATATATGAGTGTTTGTGTGTGTGTGTGTGTGTGTGTGTGTGTGTATGTGCGTGTGTGTATATATATGAGTGTGTGTGTGTATATATGAGTGTGTGTGTGTGTGTGTGTGTGTGTATATATGAGTGTGTGTGTGTGTGTATGTGCGTGTGTATATATATGAGTGTTTGTGTGTGTGTGTGTGTGTGTGTGTGTGTGTGTGTGTGTGTGTATGTGCGTGTGTATATATATGAGTGTTAGTGTGTGTGTGTGTGTGTGTGTGTGTGTGTGTGCGTGTGTATATATATGAGTGTGTGTGTGTGTGTGTGTGTGTGTGTGTGTGTGTGTGTGTGTGTGACCCTGTTTCAGAAGAATCTTTCTTTCATGTTCTTTGTTTCGTCACAGTTTTCAGACAAAATATGATGACATTGTGTTTTGGGACATTGATGTTCTCACACAGAAAAAGATGAAAATGTACAAATATAGATGTTATAGCACAGACACATATAAATGCTTCACAGTGTTTATTCTGTAGCAGCTCAATGGAGAAGAAGCTTTCTGTGCACGATGTTCTTCATCAGATCATTGATCCAGACACTAGTGACGAGGAGGAGGAGGAGCATTAGAGGACGAATCAGAAGAAGAAGACACCAGATACAGATCTGGAAACCACTGAAGAAAGTACAACCATGTAGAAGCTCCTTACAATATGAGATTCTGACAGGAAGTGAAACAGGAAATGGAAGATCCTTAGTAGAGTGATCCTCAGTAGTTAACACAGATCCTGATGAAACCGCAGCAGAAGAAAAAAGTGAAGCTGTGAGTGTGGCTTGATTGCCTGTGACTGTGTATAAACACAATACAAACCACATCAGAGGAGGAGCCAGAGGAGGAGCCAGAGGAGGAGTTTAACCTTCACTGTATAAAAGGCTGAGCGGTCTGATCTCTCAGCGCTGCGCTGGATGTCTCCTCTCTTCTGCTCATCACAAGGTAATTAAAACACTTTATCTTTAATTGTTCTCTAAAGAGATTTCTATTAATTATTTAAATCCAGACATTAATGTCTCTATTATAGTGAAACTGAAATGTAAACCTGTATTGCTCAACAATCATTAACTGATATCAAACTTCACTCTGAACTGAACTACTGTATTCTCTTGTACAGAAATTACCAAAGTCAGAATATATGAGAAATTACAGCACAGAGAACATGTGTGGAGCTTCACAAACTACAGGATAATTACAAATGTGACGAGAGAGAAGAATGGGGGAGAAAAAGTTACGATCTAACAAACCAAAACAGAAAAACACACTGAGTCTCTTCAGACACAACAGCATTAATAGCAGTGAACCAAACTGAGTATTTATGATGTTTAATATCAAACACTGTATGTATCTTTATTTATGAACAGTGTTTCATCTTCTAGTGTCTGAATGTGTAAAATCAGTTCTAAACTATAACATTTCATTCACTCTATTGGAAGAGCATTATATAGCCTACATTATATAAATAATTTACATTATTCACTCCATAAACTATAACTCATATCATGGAGCCCAAGACTGGTTTCCCCATTATGATGATAATACGCAGATTCCTGACGCAGACGCACACATAAACTCACATTTCTATATTTGTCATTTGTCATCATCATTGATTATTGTGAATATTGTAGAGTTAATCTGAGATGCTGTAATAACACTGAGCTCATGCAGATGTTGATCAGGAGTTGATCTGATGTCTCGTGATAGGCAAGGCAAGGCAAGGCAAGTTTATTTATATAGCACATTTCATACACAGTGGCAATTCAAAGTGCTTTACATAGAAGAAATTAAAATAATAAAAAGAAATAAGAATAATTAAAACAGTTTAGAAAAATAAAAAATAAAATACAGTACAAACAGTCGGACGAACATTGGCACAGTGCTCATTCAGTAAATGCATAGCTAAACAGAAGTGTTTTGAGTCTGGATTTGAATGTGACTACAGTAGGAGCACATCTGATCTCCTCTGGAAGCTGGTTCCAGCATAATAGCTAAAAGCAGATTCACCATGCTTAGAGTGAACCCTTGGTATTTCTAGCTGATATGATCCTAGTGATCTGAGTGATCTGTTGGGTTTATATTCAGTGAGCATATCTGCAATGTATTGAGGTCCTAGGCCATTAAATGATTTATATACCAGTAATAATACTTTAAAATCAATCCTAAATTTAACTGGGAGCCAGTGTAAAGACCTGAGGACTGGTGTGATGTGTTCATATGTTCTGGTTCTGCTCAGTGTTCTGTATGAGCTGACACTGTCTTATGGTCTTTTTGGGAAGGCCAGTGAGGAGTCCATTACAATAATCCACCCTGCTGGTGATGAAAGCATGCACAAGTTTCTCTAAGTCTTGTCTGGAAACAAAGCATCTAATTCTTGCAATATTTTTCAGATGATAGTATGCTGATTTAGTTATTGCTTTGACATGACTACTGAAACTAAGGTCTGACTCTAGTGTCACACCAAGATTCCTGACTTGATGTTTAGTTGTTTGACCCCTAGAGTGAAGGTTTGCGTTCACCTTGAGAACTTCATCTTTGTTTCCAAACGCAATGACTTCAGTTTTGTCTTTGTTTAACTGAAGAAAGTTTTGACACATCCAACTGTTGACTTCATCGATGCATTGGCACAGGGAGTCAATGGGGCTGTAATCGTTAGGCGATAGGGCTAAGTAGATCTGTGTGTCATCTGCATAGCTGTGGTAAGCAATTTGGTTCTTTCTCATTATTTGGCTCATTGGGAGCATATACAGGTTGAACAGGAGTGGTGCAAGAATTGAGCCTTGAGGGACTCCGCATGTCATGGACGTCCACTCAGACTTATGGTCTCCTATACTCACATAATAACCTCTCCCATCTAAGTATGACCTGAACCATTTTAGGATTATCCCAGAAAGCCCCACCCAGTTTTCCAGCCTGTCCAGAAGTATGTTATGATCGACAGTGTCAAATGCAGCACTGAGGTCGAGTAGTACCTGATAATTTGCCTGAATCAGTATTTAAGCGAATATCGTTTATTATCTTTATGAGCGCTGTCTCTGTGCTGTGGTGCGGTCGGAAACCAGATTGAAAATTGTCAAAGTATCCATTCGAGCATAGGAATTTGTTCAGCTGATTGAAGACAACTTTTTCAATGATCTTGCCTATGAAAGGAAGATTTGAGATCGGCCTATAGTTGCTTAATATGGTCTTATCAAGATTGTTCTTTTTCAGGAGGGGCTTGACAACTGCAGTTTTCAGGGAGTTTGGAAAACTCCCAGAGAGAAGTGAGGCATTTACCACTTCTAGAAGATCTGCTTCTAAACTGTTTAACACACTTTTGAAAAATGATGTGGGAAGTGTGTCAAGAGCGCATGTTGATGTTTTAAGGTGCTGTACGGTTTCTTCCAAAATTTTGCCATCAATTTCTTTGAAGTCAGACATAGTAACAGGTGGTTTGATGGTCTGTCTAACCCCAGGGCAACTCAAGGATGTGCTGATCACCTTTCTGATATTATTGATTTTCTCAGAGAAGTAAGAAGCAAACTCACTGCACTTGTTGTCTGAGAGCATTTCACTGGGAATCTGGCTTGGGGGGGTTTTCAGTCTCTCTACAGTAGCAAAAAGAGTGCGTGTGTTGTTTAAATTACTGTTTATAATATTTGAGAAGAAAGTCTGTCTAGCTTTGCCTAGTTCCATATTAAAAGCATGGATGCTGTTTTTGTAGATGTTATAATGGACTACAAGTTTAGTCTTCCGCCACATGCGCTCTACTTTTCTGCATTGTCTTTTCATATTTTGCACTGCTGTTGAGTTTCTCCAAGGTGCTTTTTGTCTGCCATTCTTCTTCCTGACTTTCACAGGAGCAATATCATCAATTACAGTTTTAACAGTTTTAACAGTTTTTAATTACAGTGATATGATGTTATATCGCTTTAATGAAACTCTGTCTGTGTGATTGAACAGATTCAAATGAAGAGGAGAAAGAAAATCAGCAGAAATCACAGATCAGCAGAAAACAAGAAGACTGAGAGAAAAATGGAGGACAGAAATGAGACACAAACCAGTGAATCACCAGAGGAAAGAGGACAGAGACTTGTTAGACGTGACAGTATGAAGAGAATAAATCCAGAATGTGAGTGTTTGATCATTATTGAACTTTAATTCTTCATCACATTTTATTCTTATTGTAAGATTTACAAATAACCCACAGTTGGGAAAGTGCTGCACCAACTCATAGTTGGGTTACTTGTTGAGGTTATTTTTAATATAATCGTCGGTGTATGAATGAGTGAATGAATGGGTGAATGTGAGGCGATATGTAAAGCGCTTTGGTGGTCGTGGGTCTGTTGAAAGCGCTGTATAAATGCAGTCAATTTACCATTTTAACCCCAAATTATTAAGAGAATAGATTTACTATTCAAACTGATTCTTCAGACTTTCTGCACTATTAAAGCTATAGACTATTGAAGCTTGTGATTGTTGTGATGGAGAACAATATCCCATAAACTCAATATATTTGTGATTTCTAGTGTCCTGTGATCCAGACGAGCCTGTAAAGTTTGATTCTGATGTCAAAACTGAGGAGAGATTCTCATCAAACCCTTCATCATGTTCTCAAGATCACACAACATCATCATCATCTTCATCATCATCATCATCATCATCATCATCATCATCACCATCATCATCATCATCATCATCATCACTGACATCCATCAGCAGCTGAAGACCTGAACATCATCATCATCATCATCATCATCATCATCATCTTCATCACCAATGTAGTCTCACTATTGGCCACCGCTGGTCATGTGTGATGCGGGACCCCAGAAGCTGTTACACTGTGAACTCACTCAGAGAAACACACACAAGAAAATTATATATTTGCGCACAAAAAGTATTCTCGTCGCGTGATAAACTTAAGGTTGAGCCGCTGTAATCACTTGGACTATTTTAAACATTGTTTAAAATACTTTTTTTTTTTTTTACAAGGGTAGATGGAGTAATGTGAGTAATGTGCTTTACCACAGGATGTCTGTAATATTATTGGCCAATTCACACTGGATAAGAGATCTCAGTAAACTAGCAAGTCAATTCTGGTGTCAGAATGGGCACATGTTGGGTCTCCCTGCCAGACAGGAATGCTTCAGACAGGAGATTTTTTTATTGTAAAACACCAGGGGTCCGGCCTATCTTTTAATTGCTTGATGTTTCCTGAAACAAACTGCATATGCTACACCATATCTACTCAATAAAAATGAGGCAACAGATTACAAGCAATATTATTAATTAAATTTCACAAGGTTTGGTATCGAGTAAATTTTAATTAAATGAGACCTTTAATAGTTATCCATTTAATATGAGTAGATTTGAATAGATTAATTATATAAATTAATTATAACCTAAACAAAAATATTGAGTTGATTTTAAAAAGATAAACTCCCTAATGTGTAAAAAGTACTAATAAAAATTAATTTAATTCTACATATAATTGAGTAATCATCATCATCTACACATTGATTTGAATTTAATCAATGCAATTAATTAAATCTAAATATTCCTTTCTTATGAATAATATGGGCCAGAAAGTACAGAACTTAAATACTCAAATTTATTAACAATTCACTTTTGTGCTTTCAACACACTGTAGCACATCATTGTACACTACAACCACAGTCTCATTTCAAGCCAGAAGTTGGATCTTGCATTTCAAACCAGACATTTGAAAAGGACAGAATGCTGACTTCAACTATAAAAAAATAATAAAAAAAAGCAATAAAGATCTTAATGAAAAATACTCCATAATGGCATGTGCCAAAACATAAATTATAAAAGTGCATAAAAGTTCATTTGTACTTTCAACTTACAACAATTGAAATGTCACGAGATTCGTGGGACAAATCAGTGCCAACTTACAAACATAGCACTTTCAAATGTGCAGTTCTCAAGCTCTGTGGAAGATGGACATTGTGTAGCACAAAAGTCTGCACTGCAATACAGTCTCATTTCAAGCCTGAAGTTTGCTCTTGAGGGACTGGACTTTGTTCGAAAGCTTTGAATCATTCAGTTCCAAGAACACCTCAAAGGTGTACTTCAGCTGTCTCTAATCGAGATTCAGCGCGTAGGTCAAGCCAAGGAGAACAGAGTCCTGTATCCAAGTCCTGTGATGACTCTATGACGATCCCAATGTTCTTTGGGCTGTTGCTTGTAGAAGCTCCAGGCTTTGGGGTCACAGTAATGGCCATTATGACCCCAAGTTCCTCCAAGTTCTCAGTGTCCTGCAACAAGAAATTGTTATTGTCTTAGTATAAAACTGTCAGAAATATACTGCAAGCATATCACTTTACTAGAAAATACATTCATTATAGTTTTCATAGCTTATAAATCTATTGTATTAGATTTTATTTTCTTGCAGGCCTTGGTGTCAAATTATTCTTTGTTTTGTTTTCTTCTCTATTTTGATGTTTTTGTACAGGGTTCATGCAGGTTACAATAAGTCAAATTTAAGACCTTTTAAAGACATTTTAAGACCATAAAGATGCATTACAAAAAAATATTCAGATCAAAGAAATTCTGAAAAAAATCATCAATTTAATTTACAGATAAAGCAATCACATTAGTAACCTTCCACACCCAACAACGTGCCAAATGGCCAAAACCTTAGGCCCAAAATGAAAATAGGTTAAAACAAACTTTCAAAACGTACTACTATTACTCAATGAAATCAAATCACCAAATAACAAATAAAATTTGCATCAAAATGTACTTTTTGCAAATCAGATATGAAACAGTATTCTGTTACTAAAATGTTTTCAGAAAATTTTAGCTGTAAAATGAAAAAGTTTGTGCCATGTTAAGCATCCTCCCCTCCTGCTAAAGTTACGTTAGCTAAGTTAACTAACTAAAGTGCTAGCCGCTATGGATGGACATTACCACACTAAAATTAACAGATTTATGCATTAAAATAAATAAAATTGCGGCTCTAAAGCGTAACACTGTTAATAGACTGACTTCACGTGGATTTAGCTAAGTTACCTTCACATTTGCAAGTTGCAACAAAACAGTGAAACAACAGAGAGAAGTTACGTTACCTGCCTCGGGAAGACGAGCTCCACACACGGGAAGTAAAGCCAAAGGAAGTGTGTCAAGTGCCGTCTGAAATATAAGATGCTCTTCCAGCGATAACCCCAAATTTTTCTCTTTATGGAATCCTTCAAAATAAAAGTTTGACTCCGATACATAAGAATTCTTCCAAAATGTATAATGCTGTGTTCATATTTTAAGTCTCTTTCTGTGATAACTATATTGTAATATACCACTACATGCGTTCTTCTTACTAGCCCAGTGATAACATAAGAAGTTTTCTTACCTTAGTCAACCAGTTAAATTTTGCAAGATGAGCAATGTGGAAGAAGACGAACATCCACTGTCTGTATAGCCTACTCTCTTCAAATGTCTTGTGGCTACTAGGTAGCCTGCTGCATTTTTTTAAAAAAAGGCGCACTTTGACAGGAAGTGCTTTTCAATTAAAATTTGCCTGATTGCATTAATTTGAATTCAATCAATATTCTCTCAATTTGGGATTAGATAAATATAATGCTTAAGTTTTATTTAACTACAATGGGTAGATTTTATTCTAAACATTTTTATTTGAAATTTAATTAAATATTTGCTTCAAAATCAAAAACACAATTATATTGAATACATTTTAACCAAAAACATTAATTCAAATCTACATGACCACAGAATCATTTCTTACAGTGTAGGAAGGGGAGGGCCTGAGCCCCTGCCATGATGAAAACAATCTTCATTTTCAATTTAGCAAACGGAGAGCAAACCTCTCCTCTGCTCAGAAATTCAAGGATCTGTGACTTTAACCAGAGACAAAAAGACCTCCTAATTTCACCGATGGTAAATTCACTTCAACACGTTTAAACCTTAAAATACTTGATAATTTAACGTCTTATTTCAAATAATTTGAACTATTATTCACTTTTTTATGTTTTATGTATCTGCGTAAGTCAGTATATTGTGGCAGGGCCGTCGCTAGTGGGGTGAAAGGTGGTGACAATTATAGGGGCCCCCGCTGCCCAGGGGGTCCCACAAAATCCAGCAGTTATACTATATAGGCCCCTGTTGTATAAATAATTCTAATATTTATATTAGTTGTATGCCTGAAATTTGAATGAATACCACAAAAGCATGCAATTTGGTTAAATATTTTTTTTCCAAATATTCTCTTACCTCCCTATAAATGGTTTAGTCCGATCTAAAGTATTTATTAATTATTCAGTCAGTGACAAACATCAGATGGAGCCAATACAATTGTAAGTCCCACCCCAGCTCGTGAACAGAACCAATCAGAGTTGAGGCGGCAGTGCCTGAAGTTAACGATGAACTTGGTGGAAGAGCAGGAGATTGACTGACGAAATGTCGGGGAAAAGAAAACATAAATCAGGGTACCAGAAACGCTATGAAAAGAAGGAGAGGGAGGCCGGGGGAGTTGTTGTATCTCAGTCAATCAAGACGTTCTTAAAGACAGGTTGTATTGTTATTTAGCTGGGAATAAGAAACTACCGTCTACAGCCTGCCGGGTAGGCTACTGTCACTCTTCATTATCGGTGCGCGCCACAATCGACCGAATGACGTGGTCAAAATTCCTGTCTTTTTACACTATTGTAAATAGAGTTAAAAAAATTGACACGAGTCACGACGCATTGCATTATGCACCGGACCTGCCGGCTGATGATGTATTAGGCCTACATCAATAAAACACGAACACACACTGCACCTGAATGAATACATTTTAGCTTTATTTAATAATATTATCTTTATTAAAATATAAGACAATAAATTACTTTATTTTTTTAAATTTGATTGCATTCTTGTCAATTTATAAATGTTTACTTTTTGATTTATGAATTATAACTGACTGATGGGGAAAAAAACATTATTTGGTAACACTTTATTTTGATGGTCCCTTTTGAACATTCTGTTGACTATAAGTAACTTTGCAACTATATGTCAACTAACTTTCATTGGAGTACTAGTAGACCGTCTGCTTAATATCTGCAAACACTTTATTGTGATGGTCCTCCAACAGACACTCTACTGACTATAAGTAATTTTGCAACTACATGTCAACTTATTCTAACCCTAACCCTACCAGTCTACTAATACTCTACTAACACTCTAATGAGAGTTAGTAGACATGTAGGTGCAGCGTTACTTATAGTCAACAGAACGTGTTAAAGGGACCATCAAAATAAAGTGAAACCCATTATTTTGCTGTTACTTTTTAAAAATTGGTTTTATTATTATTTAACGATTTAGTTGTAATTTTTATATAAATTTAACTTTTAAAATAAAGGTTTTACAACAACATCACCTTCTTCTGTTATATGTGGGCCTCCATGCTCATCTATTGTACAGTATATGATATTGGTGGAGGGTGGTGGGGGCCCACGTCAATATTTTTTCAGGGGGCCCCGAATCCTCTAGCTACGGCCCTGTATTGTGGTGTCCGCATAATGACTCTATATCACTGATGTATTGGATTAAAACACTTATAGTTGATAATTGTATTCTTATCTCTTATCTCATATATATTTTTTAAATGTTTTTATTTTTTTTAACAATAGCCTAATGGATTTATTTCTTAAACTCATCGAGGAAAAGGACATCATCAAACAGAGTCTCATTTCAATATGGTTTTTAAAAGATTAAAACTAACTTTAAAAATAGTTATACTTAAATAAAGTTCATCTTATTTCATATATTTTATATGGTTTATTTATCTGCAATGCTTTTATTTTTAAAACCTAATTTGTAACATTTCATCAGCTCTGAAAGATTCAAAGAGCTGTGGACGTCCGCAGTTAGAGACAACAAAGAGTCTCATTTCATCTCAGCTAAGCACACTTGCACTCATGTTTAAAACTTACTTTTAAATGCATATACTTAAATAAATGTCATCTTATTTCAGATATTTTATATGTATTAATTATCAGCAATGCTATTTCTTAATTTAATTTACCCTGCTTGTATTCTCTCCCACAAACATTATGGACGCTGAAAAAATCTGAAAAACAAATCCATGACAGATTTCTTCATGTTCATAATTTCACCATCTGTGGACATTATCCACCAATAATAAAAACACCCCTGAAAAAACATTCACTTCCTTGTCACACCGAGCAGCTTACAGTCATAAACACACACATCCATAAACACACACATATCCATAAGCACACCGGAACCACACAGGGTCAAAGGTCACATGGCATCATAAAACACCCATATAAGGACATCCTGTCATAAAACCATTAGGGTAAGGTAGGGTAATACAATGCTAAATCAGATATATGTACAATAACATTACGATGTCCAGCAATCGATTTAAATAGTAGTAAAGCTACATGCGGTTTAATCATGGGCGTCAGTTTGGTTTGAGATGTGCTGGGGACAGAGATGCATTCATTTTTTTTTTCTCTTTCGCGCAAGTCATGTTTTGAAAGACGATGTCCTGTAGCTTACTAATGTAAATAAATAAAAATATATACAAAAAAGTGATGATGTCCGACTCGTTTTATGAAGAAGAAAGCCTTAAGCTTTCAATAAGCATTAGACATATGACCCACTATTCTGCTTCATAAGTACCATGTTGACAATATGACATGACGTGGTTTAATGTACCTTAGGGACTGTTCGTTTTTTATTTAAGGGGCTACTGGAGGAGTTTTGAGATCTATAGTCAAAATAGACTTGACCCTCCCTTCGCCAGCAATACATTTTTCTGTGACCCTCCAAAATGATTGTGAAAAAAGGCATGACCCTCCCCGATAATTAATCTTTTACTTCTGTACTGGTTTGCGCTTGGCAAAGATGTTCAGATAGCCATTGTTTTTTTACAACCATGACAAACGACTTAAACTCTGCTTTCTCATCTTACTAGGGCTGTAACAGACCAAACCCACGATTCGGTTCAAATTTCTCTCTCATATTGCTCCTCATAACCACTGAAAACTGTCAAAAAATCAAACCCAAAGTCCAATTATTATGGACGTTAAGTTAAAAGTGGTGGGTACAAAATGACTAGGCCTACCTACCGTCCCCACCGAAATCGATGTCTATGTTTAAACCACAGGATAACCTCACTACTACTGGAAAAAGTTAACTCGCAAAACGCTCCATTTACACGTGAACTGCTCTCAAACACAACTTTCAGAAGCTGTACGAAATTCAGTGAGAATAAAACATATTCCATATTCCGCAAGCTTCAAAAAAGTACCAAAAA
This sequence comes from Abramis brama, assembly GCF_963993115.1. Classification (NCBI taxonomy): domain Eukaryota; kingdom Metazoa; phylum Chordata; class Actinopteri; order Cypriniformes; family Leuciscidae; genus Abramis; species Abramis brama. Next base: position 35,029,793 of record NC_139977.1, on the reverse strand, counting down.
ACAGCATTAAATGTTGCATTAACGGCTTATTTTCAGTGTCGAGCAACAACAACCTTCCAGCAGCACAGAATAACTCTACACCTGCAGACTCGACACCAACACATGAAGGAGACACAGAGACACACTTTCTTAAAGAACTTCCTGTCTGGTTTCCATATACGCTCAATCTCTCTCTTCTTGCAAAACTCCTACTTTCTTACTCACTAAAACACACATCGCAGTGTGATGCACGTGTGCTGCAAAACACTAAACACAATCCAATAAGCAATATGATGTCCAAAAGACGTCTTTTCAATGTATTTGTCACTAAAGTTGTACGTTAAAAAGACGTCCACTGAGGAGCCAGAATGAAAGTTTTTATGACGTCTTTTTATACCGATATAGACATTCATGGAGCCTTCGTACAAGGTTAGAAACTAGCTCAAATGTGGCCATTGTGGACATATTTCAACATCATTTATGGTCTCATTTAGATATAATTTGTTTCTGGACCAAATAAACACTCTCAGGATGCATTTAATTAAAACTCATGGTTATTTCTAAGTAATTTCCTTTTGTAATTGACCCTTCGCTAAGCCACGCCCAAAAACCGCCACAGGCCAATCGTGGCTTAGCAACCGTAACTAGGCGCGGGAGGTCTGGCAAGCTTTCGAGCGAGGGAAACATGCCGAAGCGGTGTGCGTACGGATTGTGTAAATCCGATGCCCGTTATCCTAAAAGTTTGGACGGGGGGGTGGAATTTTTTCCCTTCCCGAAACCTAGAACCCAAGAGGAGAAATGCCGGGCGTGGATCAAACAGTGTGGGAGGCCCCATTCACAACTAAATGTCGACAGGATTAATAAAAACACCTATGTTTGCTCCAAGGTAAGAACACTGTTAGCTAACTTACCTAAAGTTAGCTAACTCAGCACAGCATTGCTTGGAAATAATGACGGTTCTTTGTTCATAATGCATTTATTTGAACGTAAATTAAGATGATTAAAGGCAAGACGGAGGCTCACTGACATACTTTAAAACATATTTCAGCATTTTGTTAATCGACGGCCTACCCCTGAGTACCCCAATCCGATCGCGGCTCTCCCGGTGTCAGTTCAAAGGAGGGAACATCAGGGGGCTTGCCGAAGATCTCCAAAGAAAAGGTTGGTATGCAAACTTAATCAGTTCATTAACAGTAACGTTAGTCACTTATGTGCTGTTATACCCGTTTACTACCGTGTAGACTTTATTTGGGCAGCGAGATTTATTACAGAACACAACATGCTCTCATGCTTTATACAAAAGTGCATTTTATTTATTTCTTGTAAGAAACCAATACAGGATCAAAATCCCAACAAAACAACAGTGTAATGAAAAAAGAAAACAAAATATTCCATGGGTATATCAATAGTTAAAGGGATAGTTTACTTTAAAATGAAAATTCTGTCATCATATACTCACCCTCATGTTGTTTCAAACCTGTATGAATTTCTTTCTTCAGCTGAACAGAAAGGAAGATATTTAGAAGAATGTCAGTAACCAGACAGTTTCTGGTCTCATTGACTTCCATAGAAGGAAAAAAAAAAAATACTATGGAAGTCAATGAGACCAGAAACTGTCTGGTTACTGACATTCTTCTAAATATCTTCCTTTCTGTTCAGCTGAAGAAAGAAATTCATACAGGTTTGAAACAACATGAGGGTGATTATATGATGACAGAATTTTCATTTTAAAGTGAACTATCCCTTTAAGTTATTAGAAGAGTTTGCTAAATTTGAATGATTTTATGAAGACAACTAAATCATTTTTAAACGGATTGTTTACTGAATCATGTGTGACAGGAAGCCAGCACCTCAAACTCAGCAGGAAGCCAGCACCTCAAACTCCACTGAGGATACATTTCAAAGCACCTCACAACAGAGTGACTCTACCTATGGTAAGTTTAAACCGCTATTTGTATCTGTTTTTAGTTACTGATTGCAACTGGGAAGGAAGTAATCAAAGAAAAACAAATCTAATTTGTCTTTCATCTCACCCCACTTTTCAATATCTAAATGTACCCGCTGCAAGTGGTAGTCTTCTGCGCACATTACAAAGAAGTCACACCAAGGCATGCCTGTGAGTCCCAGCTGCCCTATTATTTGGTAGTAATATGCGTGGGTCTCCTTTAGCTTGTAACCACCATCTGCCTGTCTTTGGAGATAGGGACAGTCTTGGCAGCTGTTCTTTGCTGGACATTTGATTTCCAAAAGGCCAAAGCTTGTACCATCTACGACCTTCCGGTCTGGGGATGTGCCAAGGTGTGGAGCATTGGGGTTCACTACAAAGCCGCAAGGGTATACCAGATTACCTGTTACTTTCAAGTACTGCTGCACTGCCACAGGTTCTAGCTCTACCCCTCTCCTCATTGCTTTGGTCTGCATTTTGGATGTGCCCCTGATTCTCACAGCCAAGGTGTCAAAGTCAGCTCTCCTAGAGCATATTGTCTTGAACACACTTGACGTTAGTCGGGGAGCCCGGGCAAGATGCCAGATGGGATTTGTATCTTGTTGTCTGGTCTCTCTTTCTAAAGCTAAAGACTGGGATGGTGTGATTGTCAATTTTCTGTAGCTACACATGTTTTGTTCATGCAGCACTGCACAGAAATTTGACGGCTGTGTTGGCAGAGGAAAATCCGGGAAGTCGTTTGACGGCTGGTTCGCAGATGATGGTCGTGCAGAGTCAAGCAGAGGAAGCTGTAAAACAGAAGAAAATAACATAAATTAGTAACATTACATGTTTTCTTTCTCTTTTTTTGTCTTTTACAGAAGAACATGATACAGGCGACCATGGAGAGGAACTGAGAACTCTGCAGGACGCATTAGCCAATCACAAGCAGGACATCATTAATCTGAAGCTTCAACTCGAGGCAAAGGATGGCCAACTCCATCATCTTCAAAAGGAACTTCAGAATGCACACACCTCAGCTTTAAACCCAGAGATTTTAAACCAAAGCCATGTGCCTGATTATTTCCACTACTGCACAGGGTTTTCTTATGAGCAATTTAACAGCTTGTGTGAATTTTTTAACATTCCAACTGACCCAAGTGCACCACAAACACACATTCCTCTCTCATACATACGTGTCAATAATGAGATCAAACAACTTTCACTGCGTACTCAATTGTTACTGACCTTAATGAAATTACGACAAAATTTGGACCACAAAGACCTAGCCTTCAGATTTAACATCCGTTTACAGAGTGTCAGCACACTGATCAACTCCTGGGTGGACTATATGTATGATAGTCTTGGCAAATTGTCTATTTGGCCACACAGGGATGTTATTTCTGAGAACATGCCAGCTAAATTTAAGGAAGAATTTCCAAATACTTTTGCCATCTTAGACTGCACTGAACTTAAAATTCAGAGACCAAGCTCACTAGTGTTTCAGAGTCAGACTTACTCCACCTACAAGTCTACTAACACCCTTAAGTCTCTAGTGGCCTGTGATCCACGCGGTGCAGTCATTTATGTGTCTGCCCTCTTCACCGGAGCAATTTCTGACAAAGAGATTTTCAATGAGTGCAACATCCTTGACATTTTGAAGGGGTACATTCAGTGTGGCTATCTCAATGTAGGAGATGGCTTGATGGTTGATAAAGGCTTTTTAATAGAGAAGGAAGTTGAGGAGATTGGTTTACAACTTAACATTCCACCTTTTGCAAGAGCAAACAGACAGATGCCACATGGAGATGTTGAAATGACCAAAAGAATAGCCAAGCACAGGGTTCATGTTGAAAGAGCTATTGCAAAGATAAAAAAGTTTAAAATTGTGTCAGGCCAAATCCCGATTTCCCGGCTTGTGAACATAAATCAAATATGGTATGTAGTCAGCATGCTGTCTAACTTCCAGCCACATATCATCAAAGATTAAGGTTGTCTGTGTGTAGAAGAGCTAAGTGGTTGAAGAAGATCACGTGGTGCACTGTCCTGCACTGCCCTGTACATTACATTTTTGTGAATTTCATATAAAGTACACAATAAAGAATATCTACTTTAATACTGCCTCATCTCATTCATTTACCTGATGGCTCAAACCACTTCCTAGTGGGTATCTCTCTCCTCCTACCGTTATGTCAATAGGGGGTCTGTTTACCAAGTAGCTGATAGGTGCTCCTGTCTGCCTTTTTAATAAAGCAATTTTCTCCTCAGTAACTGAGAAGGTCCTGAAAGAGAATACCCTATCAATACAAAGCTAGGGGTTTTATATGACAAAACTTTGCTGTACTTGGAAACCTGCCTCTCTAATGTCATGGTTTGTATATTATAGCATTGTTTTATTTTCATTAGGCTATTGATTGAATTGAAATTATTGTTTATTATGGCTATTCTCATTAATGTAGTCTTACCAACATTTTAAAACTGTTCACTGTTCATTTTAACTATTGTGCTGTTTTTATTTCTATGTCACTTTGGACAAAAGCGTCTGCCAAATCCCATAACTATAACCATAACCATAACCAACATTTTCAACTTACCTGCTTCCTGTATACCGACAGTCGATTGGTCGCCGCATACGGTTTTCATTGGCTTTAGCGACAACTACTGATGATATTGGTACTGCCCTTATTTTGTTACCCCTTGGCTTGTGCCACTGCTGTGGTAGACTCGTACAGGGGGGGTTTGATTGTGTTGTTGATGGTGCATCTCTGGCTCTTGCCAGGTCCAAGGCGTAGATTAGACCCACGATGTGAGAGCAGTAACCTGGCGCGCTAAAAATATAAGCAGAAGAATGTTATTATTGCAAAGTGGTCAGGCTAATGTCTTGTGTTTATTCCACAAGACTTATGGATAAGCTATAAAATAAGTTTGATTTATAATTATTATTTTAAAATTTCACTTACCCTGCTGTGCATGAACATATCTGTTCCTCTATCTGTGTGTTTCCCACTTGAATTGTCAGCGTATGGGGCGGCTGCTGCTTGCGCTGGGACCTATAAGCTTTAGCTTCAATTTTTATTAAATTATTCTCTAATCGGTTGCAAATAATGTCGTGGATATATCCCTCGAATGCATACTGCAGTCCCTTTTGTCTCGCTCTCTCAGATATTTCACCTGTTCGCCAAAAATTTGTAAATATCTCCTTGGGTATGTCTGTCACCGGTGCATACATACTGTATTAGACGTGCCGGTCGCGAAAGCTTGACAGGCGTAGCAACAGTAACTAAGGAGGGCGGGGCTTAGCGAAGGGTCAATTGCAAAGCAACTCACAGGCAGTTTGTGTTTGTCCAAAAATCATGAACACAAAAGACACATCTGTAAATCACATCTTTGGATCTTGAGATCTGAAGGAAAGACTCTCTGGCTCAGACACTTGTGCTGAACTTAATCACAGACATACAATACTGATACTTTGACTATTTCAGTCAGACATCAACAGAAGATCTTAGAGAGAATTAACAGAGGTTCAGATGTTTTGAAGTCACCATTGAGGTGATCAGTGTTTGCTTAGTTGGCCTCTAGGTCCCCGTACTTCTTGCGTTAGCTTTTCTTCGCTGCTGTAACTGTGTTTGTAAAACACAATTGTTGTGGCAGAGTATGATATTCCCTCATGAAAGCAAAGGCTACAGTGATTACAAAGTGTTTGGTTTCATTTCTTTGACATGTTCTATGCTATACTCAAACCGGCTATTTGTAGCCCACTTATAGTCAATTGATTCATTATACTGATTCATTGTATAGTTTTTGGCCAGGCAGCAGATGAAATGGTTGATATCCCATCATGTTTGCAATGACAATAATATCTACTAGACGTAAATGTAATTTCATGACATGGTCACGATTTAGCTCTGAATTGGACGGGCTTTGTGAGGTCTGCCTTTAGCCCACAAAGCGAAATTGAGACCATTATGGAGTGCCATTCTTGCTCCAGTAGAGTTCCTCTTTAGTGTGAATAAATAATTATTATCAGTGTTAAATCATACAGATTTGTAAAGCTTCATTCATAGAGATTAATTCAAAGTATGCACAATATGAACAAACAGTGAATTTGGTGAATATTCCGCAGGTTTTTTAAAAATATGACAATTGTGGTATAAGTGGCATACCTAAACATTAGTGTGTGTGTGTGTGTGTGTGTGTGTGTGTGTGTGTGTGTGTGTACACTTCTTTGTGAGGTGCACTTATAGTGAAAGATCGTGAGAACCGGCTACTTTATGTGTGCTCACTATAGTTAAAAAGGCTTATAAATTTGCCAAATCATGTTTCTATTTAAATCTAGTGTTTCCCACAGGAGTGTGTGTGAGGATTGTGTTCAGGGCTTGCTCTGTCGAACTGAAAGGCTTGTTTGATCAATTTGAAACCATTGTCAGGCTGCTTTTAGGACACGGAAAACATGGATCAGAACAACAACGACACAAGTGACACTTAACAGTATTGCTGTTGTAAGACTTGATTTTCCTGCTAAGACTAAAGCTGAGATCAAACCCCCTGCAATAAATCAATAAAGCAATAAAGCAATAAAGCACAGCCCTGGACAGAAGATCTCAGAGAAAGAGCACAGGACATCATCTTGCCCAAACTTTTCTCCTCGTTTATCTCTGCATCCCTCTCTCCCTCATCCCTCTCTCCCTCATCCCTCTCTCCCTCATCCCTCTCTCCCTCATCCCTCTCTCCTCATCCCTCTCTCCCTCATCCCTCTCTCCCTCATCCCTCTCTCCCTCATCCCTCTCTCCCTCATCCCTCTCTCCCTCATCCCTCTCTCCTCATCCCTCTCTCCCTCATCCCTCTCTCCCTCATCCCTCTCTCCCTCATCCCTCTCTCCTCATCCCTCTCTCCCTCATCCCTCTCTCCTCATCCCTCTCTCCCTCATCCCTCTCTCCCTCATCCCTCTCTCCCTCATCCCTCTCTCCCTCATCCCTCTCTCCTCATCCCTCTCTCCCTCATCCCTCTCTCCCTCATCCCTCTCTTTCCTCTGATTCAAGTCACTGAATGTTCACTGAGAATGTCTATTTATCACATATGATGTTTCTTTTAAGTCTATTGTTTATTCCCTTTCATTTTATGGTATCATTTTAAATGTTATAATTTTAAATGATTGGTAAAATGATTGGTAAAATGGTCTTAATGTCATTGCAGTCATTATTACTCTTCCCCGAAACCGGGTGTTCGTGTAGGAAATATTTACAACCTTTAATTCTGGTCTGGGTATATAAGAGTATGTAGCAGAGCAGTCTTTGGAAATCTGTAACCAGTAAAACCCCCACGCAGTGCTGAATCAGTGTCTTACACTCAAAACACACTCACACACACACACTCACACACACTCACACACACACACACACCACTGCGTGCATTTCTTACTCTTAGAGTCATCTTTGAGCAATTGATGCTTTGTATTTATTGTTTCTTAATTGGCTTTTAATTGTTAAATTGGCCTGATTTACTTGACAAATAAATGTAATTTATTCTGTATGATTGCGAAATCATTATTTCTAGTATAGATTAATGTGGAGTCTGGTGTTGATAGATCAAACTGAAGGACTGATGAATAGAGCAGGAGCACATCACTCAGAGAAGTTCTCATCTCACTATCACTGAATTAACATGTCAGTTTCACAACTAAATTACACTTATTGTTATGAGTCAGCAGAGACACTTCAAAGTAAAAGAGATCGCACTGCATCCTATGATTAATATCAGAACTGGCGAGTTTGTGTTCGTTCCTCTCAAAGCGGCATCAGCTCCCTGAATGAACGAGTAATTGAAAGTATGGGCTTTCCAGAATAATCAAAGATCTAAATTAAATCATAATCAATATTTGTGATTATTTTCTAATAAGAAACACAATCAAAATTTAATGAACATTTGAAACTGGAGTCAGATTAAGCTCAGAGATGAAGTAAAATTTAAACTAATTCCAAAAATTAAGTGAACTTCACAGAACGCTGAAAAGACATTCACGCATTACACCTAATTATACCATTATACATTCCTGATGGAGTGATGATCCTGACGTGATCTCCAGTTGGCGAGTGTCTTTTCAGCGAAATATTGAGATTTGCAACAAACAAGAGGTTTGATCTTCTCTTTTTTCAGCTGTTGTGGTACAGTAAGTCCATTCTTATTTGCCTTTTAGAAGTGTTGAGGGAAAGGCAGACGCATCCCACATAGATCATTTCTATAGAATGGGTCGGTAATACCCAGGATCGACCTGGAGACCATTAAATCCGGTGGGGCTCGAGAATTAGACACAACCACGTCACATGATAGCGGCAGTGTAGATGAGGAATGATGTCCTTTGCTTTAACTTTAAATACCTCCTTGTTTTCCTGCGCAACAAGAGATCGCAGACAGCAACACAGTGTCGGCCCAGATCCGGCCCACATCTGGAACATGTGGATTCCACGCGGCCCGGATGTGGGCCGGATCTGGGCCGACACTATGTTGCTGTCTGCGATGAAACCTTATTGGAATAACATCATCCAGACTTTATTCTGGTACTCAACAGGGGCTGTAAACAAAAAACCTAAATTCTGAGGTAAACAATGTCTAGTTGCATTGGATTATTTGCTTTGCTGCAACGACGTTAACTTTTGTTAATGTTTTTTCTGAATTCTCTGAAACGCCTTTGGAGACGGCTTATGGTAGAGAAATGAACATTCGATTCACAGGCAACAGCTCTGGTGGACATTCCTGCAGTCAGCATGCCAGCTGCACGCTCCCTCAAAACGTACGACATCTGTGGCATTGTGCTGTGTGACAAAACTGCATTGAGAGTGGCCTTTTATTGTGACCAGCCTAAGGCACTAGTGGTGTCCGGTTCGTGAACGAATCGTTCTTTTGAACCGGTTCTTTTTAGTGAACTAGTCGAACCAGTACTAAATCGGACTGAATCATTGATAACAGTTAGCGTTTTGCGTCAGCGCTGATCCACAAGTTACTAAAGTTACTCACATTTGGACATGCCTGACACATCCCTCCGACTCGAAATAAACAATATCCCGGAGTATTACTCCAGTAACTCCAACAGTTCATTAAACTGAGACATGTTGTGCTGAGAGGAGTGATGAGCACGAGCAGCTGATACTGAGCATGTGCACACTACCGAACGCACAGGTACAGCAGTTCTCGGATCACCAGTACAGAACCGAGAACTGTTTCTTCCGGACACATTCAACATACTGAGAACCGATGAGCTGAGGAGCTGATGAGCTGATGTTGAAACAAACATGACGAAACATGCTTATCACATAATTATCACTTCAGTCTTATCACTGTATTATTTTAAAGATTGGAAACACAATGAATGGGTTGTAAAACTAAACATTTATTATTATACTAAAACATTATTTTCAGGAACAGCTAATTTAATAATTTAGTTGATATAAATATTTGACGTAAACTCTTGCCAAAGTTTTAAGGGTGCTTAGTAAATGTTTATAATCAAAATTATAAACATTTACTAAGTTAATCAAAACATAACGTATTAAACACACTGGAGACATGCATCGACTTTTTAGTTTAGTCGACTGTATAGGTTTCAGCAGTTCTCAGATCAGCACACACAGGCCTACGCTACGGTTCTCGAGTCAAGAACTGGTTCCTGAAGCGGTTCTCGAATCACTAGTGCAGAACCGGGAACTGTTTAATAGCGTCTCTGAACCGATCCTTTCTCTCGGCCAACTGATGCTGTGCTGATACATGAGCACGGCTGAACCGAGGACTTGAATGAGGGGCCGAATTCTGCGAAATGTAAGTTTATTTTAATTTTATTTAACAAATAAAATAAAATTGATGAAGACCAGTTTATTCACTTTATATCTTTAAGACATGTGAAACATCTGCGTTTGCTCATCGTTAATTTGCAAAACGTAAATGTAAGAAACTTATCCAAGAAAGATGATTATGACGATGATGATTACTGTTATTTAACTGAAGTTATGATTACAAATACTTTTATTTGAATGTATTTTTATCCGCCGGGATGATAGAATTGACGTCATTACGTGAGGACGTTAAAGAAGTGGTGAACCGGTTCATTAAAACAAACTGTCCGAAAGAACCGGTCACTATAAGGACTTCCCATCACTATAAGGCACACCTGTGCAATAATCATGCTGTCGAATCAGCATCTTGATACGCCACACCTGTGAGGTGGATGGATTATCTCGGCAAAGGAGAAGTGCTCACTAACACAGATTTAGACAGATTTGTGAACAATATTTGAGAGAAATTGACCTTTTGTGTACATTGAAAAAGTCTTAGATCTTTGAGTTCAGCTCATGAAAGATGGGGGCAAAAACAAAAGTGTTGCGTTTATAATTTTGTTCAGTGTATGAGACACATGATGATCCTCATTGAGCTTCAGATCAGATTCTCTGATTTCTCTTCACTGTCTCTGATCCTGAAACTAAAGGCCTTTGAGTTTCACCTCAAATCTACTTCTGACATCTAGTGGACAAAGATGAAAACTGCAGATCATATTCTGTGTGTTAGGAGGAATAGAAAACACACACTCATACAGATTTATTTACAATGCCTTCATTTCTATTTTAAACAAGTGACATTCTCTCAGTTTAATTCACTGAATGTCATTCATTATCAACTCTATCAACAAATAATAATGTGATTTTACATTTTGTGTGAATGACTGAACTTCTAGCAACTTCTGCTTTAATGTATACTATGATGTGTTTGTGAACAGTAGATATTGAGTATTGAGTAAGTGTTGATCTGTTGTTGTTCTGAACAGCTTCAGTTCGTCTGTTAAAGTCACTAATGTTCTGCTGATGGAAATCAGTGTTAATAAATCAGAGATGATTAAATGAGCAGCTGATGGAGTTTATCAGATCTGAGTTTTACATTTAACATTCAGACTCTTGAAACTCTTCAGGAAACAATACGGCTGCGTCTCACATCAGATATTCAGAGGAGATATTGTTCTGAAGAAGTACTAAGGTATGTTCTGTGTGAATGAATGTGTGGATTTATTTTCATCTTCTAGAGAAATGACATCTTTCAGGAGCTTTTAAATGAGGAAAACATATTATACTGAGACTCATGATTGTAATGCATGTATGAGTGATCTGAGTTTGTCATATTGTTGAATCAGGAGCTGATGGAGATTTGCCTGATATGAAACATCATCATCAGCTTCTGCTAACAGAAGAATCCAGAAACACAGTCTCTGGGAAGAACATCAATTATTCCCTGTTTCTAACTCTATCAGAAAGAGAAACAGAGAGATCTTCTGTGTGAAACGACAGATGAAGCACATGATGGAGAAAGCGGAGAATAAAAGTGATTCTGTCATAAACTCATCATAACTCATCTAACGGAGAACATGCACTTACAATATAGAATTTAAAACATTTGTGATAAAATAGCAAATAATCCAGTCATCATATGAAGATAAAGCTCCTCAGTAAAGATGAGAAATGAAATATGAAACATGTTTCTCGCCTGTGAGAAGAAGAGAGATGTAGAATAATCCAGAGTTTATTAAATCACACTGAATATATAAAGATAAAGTCCTTCTTCTGTAGTTTGTGATGGTCCAGATATATTCCTGTCATGCATTCATTTCTCTTGTTCAGATTCTGCATAAATCAGATATAGTTAAAGTGAAAATTCACATTTGTTAGTGATTTTTTAATACATATTTAACTTCAGTTTCACTACAATACTTTGTACACTAATGCCTCGTTTCCACTGAGCAGTCCGGTACGGTACGGGACAGTACGGTACGGTTCGGGTCTGTTAACCGTGATCTGGCTAGCGTTTCTACTGCCAACAGTACCGTTACTTGATAGGCGTGGTGTTTCGATCGACGTCATTTTCGCGCGAAGAAGAACATAGTAAACTACAATGGATGACATGCAGCAGATCTTGTTCTTGCTCCTCGACATGTTTGTCACAAGAAGACAAGCGCCGACATTAGGCTTTTTCTCAATATCAAGTACGCAAAGTCTGTACTTGCCATGTGCGACTCCTACATGCAAATGGTACAGCGCGTTCTTAAAAGCGTCACTCAGCTCGCTCTGCTACTCCGGTTATCTCTGTTACTCTGTATGTACATTTTAAAGCAACAATAAAACGAAATCTGTTATAAAACACCACTCTGCCTCTTTTCGATATTCGAATTAAAACATTATAGGGACACAAATGTGGTTCATGCGCAACGCATATTGATTATTCACTGCACGTTATAGCCTACGTTATTCTATTTATAACAAAACGAAATTTAAAACACAACCCTAACGTTACCCCTTTTCGTTTAAATAAAAAAAAATTAAACATATTCCAGGCAATATGCATTTGTACAAATGTTGCAATAAACATCAGTGATAATCTTGTAAAAAAAATGACAAGAAACCATATTTCTTTTTGTAAAATTTCAGTTTTATCAATAATAGCCTATATAAAAGTTTTAGTACAAAGTACAAGAAGCTATACAATAAGAAATAAAGCAAACAATTCAGTCAAATATCCAAATGCAGCGCTCTAGTCTAACATTACAAGTAAAGTTAAATACAAATAGCCTATAACGACGTTAATATGAAACTAAACTTCCCCTCAGCCAAAACGATTGACAGGGAACTCATTATATATTCACGAGAGCAAAGATCGCCCGTTAGGTCTACACAAGATTATATCTCATGTTTAACCACTACCGTCGGAGTCAGCGTCTTAGCGACGAACGTCAGAAGACTAGCCGAGGAAAGGCTCATCCAGCCGGGAAACATGAGCGCCGAGCCCCGCTGAACGCATGGATCTCACAACCGGGGGGAAAAAAAATCATCTTTATAAATAAACCACAGATTTGAGCTTTAAACAACTACATTCTCGCCTGAAAAACTCTTAAAATTACATTTTGTGATACAGTAACAGTAGTATTATATTAAACTGTATATTAAAAAATGGCGCTTCTTATGTTGTCATTCCCCTTGTAGCACGCGCAAGTGACGATTCTCTGTCAACCAATCAACATCCCGCAGTGAGTCTAGCTCCACCTTTTAGTACCGTACCACTGTGCTAGATACCCCAATGGAAGGGTACCTAAAAAGTGGTACGGTACGGTTCGGCATTTTGGTACCATTCACAACTTTTGATAGTGGAAACGCAAATAAATGCGTACCGTTCCATACCGTACCGTACCGTACTGCTCAGTGGAAACGAGGCATTACATCTCTGTTCATAATTAATATCTAAAAATCATAGATGGGGGACTCGAGTCATATGACTTGACTCGAGTCAGACTTAAGTCGCAAATTTTAGGACTTGAGACTTGCTTGACAAATATTAATAAAAGACTTGACTTGACTTTGACTTGATATTCATGACTTGAGACTTGACTCAGACTTGAGGTAAATGACTCGAGATAACTTGTCTTTTTAAAAATAAATATCTGTATTTGAACGCACAGCAGTCAACAATCACGTGACGCAGCAGGAACGCACGCTGTGTGAACAAAAGCCGTAATAATGCAGTGTCGTAGTGATGACGCTGAAGCGCGGGATCGTTCGCCAGCTGTGAAACGGTACGTAATGCGCAAGTTTATGATCGAATCAGAGGGAAAAAAAATGCACAAGCATGGTTTCGCGTGGGTGCACAAATCGCAGCTCATAAGCAAACTTAAGACGCTGCTAAGACATTACAAGTCACATCGATGTCATGTGTCTTTACGGGATTTTTACGGGTTGTGTGTGAACGCACTCTGATTCCGGAAAATCACTGGCAGTGTGTGAATGAACCTAAATCAAACGAACCCGGGTCAAATCTCGGGTCACTTTATCCGTGAAAGGGGCTTTGCTCACACACCCTGACAAAGGCTCATTAGCCTTAAAGGTCCCGTTCTTCGTGATCCCATGTTTCAAACTTTAGTTAGTGTGTAATGTTGTTGTTAGACTATAAATAATATCTGTAAAATTATAAAGCTCAAAGTTCAATGCCAAGCGAGATATTTTATTTAACAGAAGTCGCCTACAAAAAAACGGCTGGATTGGACTACACCCCTCTACTTCCTTCATTAGTGACATCACCAGAACCGTGTTTATACTAAGCTCCGCCCACAGGAACACAGGCGTATTGATGGCGAAATGTCAACAGACGGTTGATGTTTATCTATAATCGGATACCGCAAAAGTTTAATTCGAAGTTGTTAGTTTGCTCTGTCCATTTCACCACGGACTGTTTTTCTAACCTGGGATAATATCAAGCAGGCTTCTCTCAGCGTTTCATACTGACGAAGGGGACAATTTTAACTATATTCCAGCAAGCGGTAAGTAGTGATTTAATATGAAAGTAGCGATCAACTTCACATCGTTTCTCTTAGTAGGATGAAAATAATCTTACTTAAACTGTGATTAATATACAGAAAGCGACCAAAGAACAATCCCTTTCCAATCGCCCAAGCTGTCAATCACACAGCGCGAGTTTATCTGGACACTTGCCAAAACTCGTTATGAAATCAATGACGCTGTTACACTGCACAACGAAGCTCTTATTGTATTTATATGCCTCATGTTTGCATTGGTGAAATCATTAGTGAGTGCAGAAACTGCGTTGCAATGATAAGATCTTTCACGCGATCAACAGACTGTCATCTGCTCAATGCTCATCACTGCAACCTTTTATGTCATGGTAATAGATCTAAATACTTAAAAAACTTCTCACGATTCGTTAATCCAGATAGCTGTAATAGTAAAAAAGTATAATAGCTGTAATAGTAAAAGTTTTCCAGATAGTTCCACATGTAATGCCAGATATTTCATATGCAAGCATGTCAGCCAATCACAGCAGTGGGCGTTTACACTGAAGTCTCACAGCAGACACGCCCCTTCAAACAGTGTTCAAACCAGGGAATGAAATCAGGCTAGGAAATATGCCTTTTATTTCTAAATTATAACAATTTTTGATCTAAAAAACATACTAACATTATAAGGGCACCCCTGGAAACATTATAAAATAATAAAAATAATCCATGGAATGGGACCTTTAATGCATAGTTGTGCAAGTACTTGTCACCTGATTTTAAAATATTAAAGCCATGTTGAAATAAAGGGGTCATTCTATGAAAATGTCCATTTTTCTGTCCCTAGCCTTTACAGAAATATTACACTTAAAAAACACTTTAGGGTTACAATTTCTTTACATTTTAAAATAAAACAATATGTTATTTGAACAATTACACCCTCTTGAGCCATCAATGTGGCCATATTTGATTTTTATTAATTATATAGATAGAATTTCAAGCACCACAGAAGTGCTCGTCCCCACAGTCATGTACAGAGGGAAAATTCTTTATTTTGAGGTCAATAACAGATTTTTACACCATTTAAAATACAATAATGTATACATAACTATCAAATATATTATGTAAATGATATATATAAAAAAAATGCAGAATAAATATTATAAAATTTATAATGAAAGTAGTGGTCCCCTGGAGTTGTGTCACTGGTGTTACCGTTAAACAAAAATCTCTTATTTTGAAATAAAAATCACACTGATGACATCACTTGACTTCCTTCTTCCAATTTCCTGAAAATCTATGAAGAAAAGCCCATGGTAGATCCACTGTCTCTTTTCAGTTAGCAGAAATCTTCTCATTTATCTTGTGATTTCATATGAAGCTTTTAGTTGAAGTCACTGGTATGACCTACTTTACTGTTAGGTAATTGTAAAAAAACTAGAATACAAATGGATTAAACTACTTAATTTAGTTAGTATACCATGATTGAACACATGTGGTTTGTTACCTTGCAGCAGCCATTTTGTAAAATTAATTTTTCATGAAAATTGTCACTGGTGTTACTGTCACTGGTGTCACCTTTCTTATGGGTAACACCAGTAACACCAGTGACTTCCATTTATAGATAAACTTTATTGTGTCACTGGTGTTACTGTCTTTTTTTCTCTCACATTAAATGCAATGTCACATGTGACATAGTAATAATGTTACATCCATTTTATTCTGCTACACTCAAAAGTTAAGATTTAAAGGATTGCATCATTACTTGATTTTAACTTGATTTTAACTGGTTTTCAAATATTTTCATTGTTATAGTAAATAGATGGTAGTGCAGATGAACTAACCTCATTCAAGCACACTTTTAACAAACCTGATTAAAATAAATAAAACATAATTTGTTGTGTTATTATTATTTTTCGCTAACTCTGTCTACATGTGCTGAAAAAAAATTGAAATAATATTTCATAAAAACCTTTAATATTGCCAAAGAAGTAAGGTAACACCAGTGACAAAAAAATGGTACATGCGGTCTTTAAATAAATGTACAAAAAATATAAAAAATCATTAAGCTGTAATTTATGTGTATTCATAAAGTCAAAGGGTAATCTAATAATGTGGTGTAAGTTTAAATGTTAGAAAAAGAAATCAATTTTAAGACATCTTGCCATACCAAAAGTGGACGTTTCTGTAGAATGACCCAAAGGCTTTCTATATATTTTTTATAATATTCGAGTGCCTTGGATTAATGATTTTTTTATGATCTGAATAATCCCTTACATACAAAAGCACAGAGAAAAAAATATTATTTTCTTGAAAACAAAAATGAAAATCGGGTTAAAATATGCCATATTCCTGTTTTTCTTACCTGCATGCATCCCTTTGTACTGTCTAGTTATATGCTACCAATATAGTCTGCTATAACTCGACAATCGACTACTGTGGACTTCGACCGAAAACAGGATGTAAATACAGGTATGTGCGCTGGCTGAAATAACATCATTTTTATTCATATCTTTCACATCTACTGCAGTCAGATTCACCCGTGTTCACTCTGAAGGAATCACTCACATTGGCTGTGCACTTGTAATGACACATCAAGGATGTTAAGAGGCTAAAAGCAGGTTTAAAACTTGCCCCATTGAAGTCAACAGGGTGCAAATTTTAAAAAGAGGATAACACGGTGTAGGCAACACCGATTTTTGTCGTTGTTCTCTGTACTGACAGCACTCCAAATTTACAAAAAAATGAGCTCAATGTTAAAATTGACCGGAGTTCTCCTTTAAGTGCATTTTTGGGAAACGCTCGTGGAATTGCTGCGAGCGTTCGTAAACTTGCACGTAGAAAGCGCTCTTCGGGAAGCCCGGCCCAATTCAGCGTGTTCATCATAATCTAACTAAATGTGAACTCATACACAGCCTTCTAAATAATTTGTTAAAATTGCTAATTTTGTTGTGAAATACATTGAATCTATTGCAGGACAATCTATTGCTATTCTCATTAACAAATAATTGTAGATAGTTAGAAAATAATAATCATTCAGGATCAAACATAAATCCAATAAAAATCTAAATAAGGATAAACACAGTGCAACATTTCATGTGTTAAATCTGCCACTGATGTTCATTCTGTACACAATCATTCAATAATAAAAGAAAAGGTTTCCAACACTTGCTAGTGTCTGTCTAATGTATTTTTTATTGAAGTAATGACTTGTCCAAATTAGATAATTCAGAACAAACCAATAGAATTGTATCAACAGTTTCAACTGTGTTTTTTGATCTTCGCTTCACCAAGTTTATGGCGAGTGTTGCTCACAAAACGCAGAACTTTTTAATGCAACAAAAATCTCTTTCCACATGAATCCTCAACCTTGACATGTGACACAGACACTTCTTGTCCTGAACGTGTCTTTCCACGGGTTGAAGCGTGTATGAGTAGTTGTTTTATAGCTGGTATGAGGAGCCTAATTTTAATTTTTACAAGTTTTATTCACATGAATAAGTAAATTATCTGCAAATTACGGTAAAGAAAGCAATTAATTCTTGTAATATTTTTGAGATGATAGTATTCTGATTTAGTTATTGCTTTGACATGACTACTAATTTTTTTGCCAAAATAACTTGCATACGAGATGTTTGATATATATTTGATATTTTGACATGTTCTATGTGTGTGTGTGTGTGTGTGTGTGTATAGCCTGATCTATCCCTGTGCTAATGTTTGAAACCTGTTCAATTTTCACTGACAGCTCAAATGTTGCCTTGTGTTAGCCTAGACGTCTGGGCCGTGTTTGTTTGGCTATTAGACGTCTTTAAAACACGAAACCTCTCTCTTCTAAGTGTGAGCTGAACGTTAACACTTTAGAAAACTGTTCCTTCATTAATGAATAACTGTTGAGTTATATGTTCTCATTAATTATATAATTTATGTTATGTTATGTTATGTTGCTTACTATTATGCTACTGACTGTTGTATGCCAAAAATGTGCAAGAGTTCATTGTGCGCATGTGTGAACAAATGGGACTTTTATTTTGACTCGCATTAAGAGAATGTAAATCTTAGTACTCCATACTTTGAATGTGTTGCTGCTCCCTCGGGCGCTGATGTTATGCGTTGAGATGTAAAACCAACAAATAAATAATACAAAGTTATATCGGGATTATTCTTTAATGGATGTTGACAACAACATATTGCACATCGACATGACGGATAGAAATGAAACCTTAACAATAACACAGGAACTAATGAGTAACGCACTATTAACATTCTAGTAACTACATTAACTAACAAGAAACTTTGATTCAAATTAGTGAGTAATGGCGCTGAGCTGAATGTGGTTGTTCACTATTAGCTAATCAGTAACTATTTTGTTCATATAGTTACTCCTACTTTTTCAGATAAATCAGTGTATGTTTATCATGTGTGTGTTCTCTGTCAGCCTGGTCTCATTGTTGTCTCTGTTTATGTCAATTTGTTCTGTCATCTTGCTGTTGTTCCTCGTCTGCAGTGTGTAGGCTCGATGCGGTGTGTGTGTTTTTCCGTTCACATGTTCACAGGTTTAATCTTTCATATGAAGGTATTTTTAGTGCAAATACAATGAGCGCCTGTGACGGGGGGATTTGTAGTTGTAGAGAATAGCAACACATGTGTATCAGAAGGCTACATTTGAACTCACATCACCCAAAGTAAAATGTTCAAAATGGGCCTAGTAAACACAAGTATCTGTTCACAATGCACATTAGGTAGCACAGATGACTATTTACATGCCATGTGGCTCAGTCAACCAGTTTACTCTTTCTGGATTACGGTCACTGAGACACTGTCTACCATCCTGAGCTTCAGAATCCCATCGTCTCCAACACTCGGTCTCTTGGTGACATCTCTGAAATACACATCCCACAAAAATTCAGGAATCCGTTGCTCATCTCTCTAGTTCTTGCTAAGAAAGTAGTCCTCCAAAATTGGAAATCTAAGAAATGTTGCAATATTAATCATTGGACTAATTTAATTTTTGATTATATTTCTATGGAAAAACATAATGAAAACAGAGGAAAGAAAAGTGTCAGCCTTTGAAGACACCTGGTCTCCTTTTCTGACATTTCTAAATTTAACAAAAACTTAACTGCAAACCAAGTACATTACCAGACATACACCTCTCTTCTACACTTTGTAATACCACACTCTTCCTATCTCTTTTACGTTATTTATATATGGCTTTTGTTTTTGTTTATTTATTTATTTAGGCTATTTATTCATTTTTTTGCCCCTGCAGATACCACTCTACACATAAAAAAAATAAGCATACACTATCTACACTTATGCATAACATGTTTTCCAACCCTTTTTAACAACGTAATTGTGACCACCTAATGTAAATCACTAATCAATCTACCCAATCACTAATAATACGTCCCAGCATCTACCAACTGTACTGTTTTTTTTTTTCTGCCCTGATATTTAGATGATAAAAAAAAAGTAGGCTACATTTGAAGTCACAGAGAGAAATGTTTTATCCAGTGGATGGTCTGTCCAGTGTGTGTCTCTATCTTATATATATATATATATATATATATATATATATATATATATATATATATATATATATACAGTATAAGCATGTCAAGTCAAGTCCATTCCATGTTATTCCATGTGCAAGTGTTCACTATCAGAGGCAGAGAACACTAGTGTGTCAGTAAAGCAGAAGTGCAGGATTCAGACACACATCTGAGGAAGAAACTGTTCGCGAGTCTGTGTGTTTGAGCTCAGAAGTGTCTGTAAAAGAGTCCAAGAGAGCCACTTTCAAGAAACCGCTGAAGACGCATCTTTTTCGAACAGTACTTGATCCAGTAATACTAAAACATTCTCTTCTCTTCTCTTCTCTTCTCTTCTCTTCTCTTCTCTTCTCTTCTCTTCTCTTCTCTTCTCTTCTCTTCTTTAAAAAAAAGAAAAATTAAAATGTACTGCGTTAGATTAAACTGAGAAGGGTCATAGTGTAATGGGTAGAGAAAACGCCGCATATATTAGTTTAATTAATTAAAAAAAACATATATTTTTTACTTTTATTACACATAAGATAACATTCCCATGTATTTCACTTCATGCCGGTAGATGGCGCTGTTGCACTGCTTCACCGTAGTGGGTTGCCGTGGAGACGGTAGCTCTAGCGCTCAGAAATAAACATCCAGCGCTTGAGAAAAACATAATTTCTGTATCTCCACTTCTTTCCAAACCAGTGAACCCACAGGTATATTTTAAACCTTTCCAATCTCTGTCAAAAGTTATCGAAAGAGTATATCACCAGTACGGTTGTTTAGGTGATGTATGTTGTCATGTTCCGTGTAGGTTATTATGCTGTGTTTATACTATATTGGCTTTGCCAGTTCAAAGCTAGACTAAAGACACATCTCTTTGACCTAGCATTCACATAATACATTATAGACTTCTATAATTCAGTGTTAGGCTGCATAGATTAGGTCAGCTGGAACCGGGAACACTTCCCATAAATCCTGATGTACTCGTTACATCATAAGAAGAATGGCATCTACAATTTTAGTGTCTTTGTTTATCCCGAGGTTTTCCCGCAGCCTGCCGGATCCAGGCCGTATCCAGATCTGATGACGGACCTGCGCCTGGACCCGATGACAACGCAGTGCTGAAGTGCCAACTAGTCTCTCCCTATGGAGGATCCCTTTCCCACTCTACAGATAAAGCGTCGTTGGGAAACTCAATTCGCGTATCTACCCCGAATTGATAAAATAAAATAAAATTCTGTATCAAAACTATAAGGAAACACCAGTACTTTTTCTAGGCTTGGTTTGTAGGGAATTACAAACCTGCGCACATATATTCAAACGCACATAACTAAGTTATAACGTTAGAACCAATTCTTAACGCGCATGTGACCACCATCAGCGTTTCTTACAGGATCGCGTTTAAAGTCTGTGTAGAGAGAACGGTGTCGTCTTAGCGGCCCCTAATTTAATAACAAATGATCATTGCGACGGAAGCGAATCAATCAAAACTAACTTTAGCTGGAAAATAACTTTATTAAAGAACCGCTATAAAGTCAAAACAATCTCTGTTACCTTAAATTATACGTTTGTCTCTGTAAAGCTGCTTTGAAACAATCTACAGGGTGGGCCATTTATATGGATACACCGTAATAACATGGGAATGGTTGGTGATATTAAAGTCCTGTTTGTGGCACATTAGTATATGTGAGGGGGCAAACTCCTCAAGATGGGTGGTGACCATGGTGGCCATTTAGAAGTCGGCCATCTTGGATACAACTTTTGTTTTTTCAATAGGAAGAGGGCCATGTGACACATCAAACTTATTGGTAATGTCACAAGAAAAACAATTTCAATGTGCTGCCCATTGTGTTGGATTGTCAATGCAACCCTGTTCTCCCACTCTTCACACACTGATAGCAACACCGCAGGAGAAATGCCAGCACAGGCATCCAGTATCCGTAGTTTCAGGTGCTGCACATCTCGTATCTTCACACCATAGACAATTGCCTTCAGATGACCCCAAAGATAAAAGTCTAAGGGGGTCAGATCGGGAGACCTTGGGGGCCATTCAACTGGCCCACGACGACCAATCCACTTTCCAGGAAACTGTTCATCTAGGAATGCTCGGACCTGGCACCCATAATGTGGTGGTGCACCATCTTGCTGGAAAAACTCAGGGAACGTGCCAGCTTCAGTGCATATAGAGGGAAACACATCATCATGTAGCAATTTCAAATATCCAGTGGCCTTGAGGTTTCCATTGATGAAGAATGGACCCACTATCGTTGTACCCCATATACCACACCAAACCATCACTTTTGTTGTTCCAACAGTCTTGGAGGGATCCATCCAATGTGGGTTAGTGTCAGACCAATAGTGGTGGTTTTGTTTGTTAACTTCACCATTCACATAAAAGTTTGTAAAACAGGGTTGCATTGACAATCCAACACAATGGGCAGCACATTGAACACATTTTATAAGTGGTCAGAAACTTGTAAATAACTCATGAACGAATAAAGTTACATTGAAACCAAGCACACCATTGTTTTTCTTGTGACATTACCAATAAGTTTGATGTGTCACATGGCCCTCTTCCTATTGAAAAAACAAAAGTTGTATCCAAGATGGCCGACTTCTAAATGGCCACCATGGTCACCACCCATCTTGAGGAGTTTGCCCCCTCACATATACTAATGTGCCACAAACAGGACTTTAATATCACCAACCATTCCCATGTTATTACGGTGTATCCATATAAATGGCCCACCCTGTACATTGTTAAAAGCGCTATAAATGAAGATGACTTGACTTGACTTGCCGCTTTAGCTAGCGAGCTAGTGAGTTGAACTGTCACCGTTAGTGAAGGTTCCGTTCTCTCGTCTTTTTGTAGGCTACTGACTGTAAACAGTTGTGTCAAGTAAACATCGGTATTCTCTTGGTCGGCGTTACGTCACAAATCATGTGACCTGCGTAGCAACAAGCCGCCGCCATGTTTGAAGGGTAAAACAAACCGATGGCAAAGCCCGAGGCAAATCAAAAAGGTATCTATTCACGAAAGTTTTGCTGTGGACTATGTCAATTATGGATACTAACGGACTGCTTTGTATTAATGATGAATGATATCTTTGTATTAATGATGAATGATATCTTTGTATGCGAATGTATATCGGTGGTGAGAAGTGAATGCAATAAAACACTCATGTAAAGTGCTTTGTGACTAACTAACGTTACATGTCTGTGAAAGGCGCTATATGAATACAGATCTTCTTCTATTACAAAATGTCTTATCAGTAACAGTCTTCTAGCGTCTGTAAAAAAATATATATATATATTGCATCACATTAAGTGTATTTTGATTGTCAAAACATTTTAGTAACTAAACTGAATTTTATTAGGTTTAGTGACAACATGTTACAATGTTTACATGGTACAATTTCTGGTAAGCTAACGTTACTTTTTTTTATTATTTCAATTCAGTTATTGGGATTTGATTTAATATTGACTCATTTGGATAAATATTAGGTAGGCTACGCAAGATAGGCATTAATTTTTCTCAAGAAAAAAACAACTCGCCTAATGCTGAAAACATGATACAGAGAGCCCCATCAGCTGGCAGTATTATTCATATTTAGCAAAATACTCCCTATAGCTCTTTTTGTTCTAGCCAACTACATGCTTTAGCCTATATGGTCATCAAATGGATTTCCTGAGGTAAATGTAATGTGACATAATTGTTCTCCAGCTGTTTTATTGACCCCTTGTTTGATTGATTGGTCGATATTATGTATGAGGAATATAAATTTCGGTAACTTGTACTGTATCTTTCAACATTGTTCATTCGTGTTTATTTACTGTTAGCTAGTAGCTAGAGAAGATCGGTTGGTTCACGTGCCGCTAGGGATCTGTCGCGTCCTTATACTGTCTATGGTCGCGTCACATTTACAAGCGCCAAAACGCTATTTATTGTCTGAATTTCGTCTGGTAGCCTATCTATTTCACAATATGTTATTAATGGGTTTAGTATTTTATCTGATATACCAATGCTTTACATATTGATTTGTTTATTGTATTCAGTATAGTTATAGACCATTTCTATATTATATGGTCTATGTTGATGTATATTTGATATACAATAAGACTATTTCACAATATGTTATTAATGGGTTTTGTATTTTATCTGATTTATACCAACGCTTTTCATATTGATTTGTTTATTGTATTCAGTATTATAGACCATTTCTATATTATATGGTCCACATAATGGCTGAAGTTACAGTTTTTGATCTCATAGTATTATTGAGATATTTGATCCAAAAAAGAAAGAAATAAACATCCAGCGCTTGAGAAAAACATAATTTCTGTATCTCCACTTCTTTCCAACCCACAGTGCTATCCAGCCTGTGGCTTTGTGCCTGCCCAGATTCCCCTAGGTCTGAGGCCGGTAACAATAGCACTTGCATATTGTTGTCCTGTTAGTTTCACTGCTTCTATTGTTCTCATTTGTAAGTCGCTTTGGATAAAAGCGTCTGCTAAATGAATAAATGTAAATGTAAATGATTGAAGAGAGTGATGAAGAAGATGATGAATATGATGACGATGAAGATGTTTAGGTCTTCAGCTGCTGATGGATGTCACTGATGATGATGATGAAGATGAGGATGAAGATGTTCAGGTCTTCAGCTGCTGATGGATGTCAGTGATGATGATGATGATGATGATGAAGATGAGGATGAAGATGTTCAGGTCTTCAGCTGCTGATGGATGTCAGTGATGATGATGATGATGATGTGTGATCTTGTGATCATGATGAAGGGTTTGATGAGAATCCTCAGTTTTGACATCAGAATCAAACTTTACAGGCTCGTCTGGATCATTAGACTAGAAATCACAAATATATATCAGATTATCCTCATATGGATTATAGTCTCAATTTAAAACAGACTAAAATGTGATGAAAGATTAAATTAAGTCCCATAATGATCAAACACTCACAGTCTGGATGTAGTTTCTCCATACTGTCACATCTATCACGTCTCTGTCCTCTTTCCTCTGGTGATTCACTGGTTTGTGTCTCATTTCTGTCCTCCATTTTTCTCTCAGTCTTCTTGTTTTCTGCTGATCTGTGATTTCTGCTGATTTTCTTTCTCCTCTTCATTTGAATCTGTTCAATCACACAGACAGAGTTTCATTAAAGCGATATAACATCATATCACGAGACATCAGATCAACTCCTGATCAACATCTGCATGAGCTCAGTGTTATTACAGCATCTCAGATTAACTCTACAATATTCACAATAATCAATGATGATGAGAAATGACAAATATAGAAATGTGAGTTTATCAGGAGTCCTCATTGGATTGAAAACTGATTATCATCATGATAGAAATAGTGGCTGAACTGATGCTACAGATTCAATCATGTTTTTGTTTTAAAATGTTATATTTGTCAGTTATTAACGTCTATCACGTACACACTGCAGATAAATTCAGTTGTCAATTAAATGTTTAGTGCTTAATCCTGTTCTGTACACACACAGATCAGTGACAAATGCATCTACAAAAACTGCACGTCAGGGGTGAGCAAATAAGTTTGACATCGGGACAAAAAAACATTTCGCCACTAGTTAGCGGACCAGAACATATAGTCAAAGGATAATTTAAGAAATTGATGAAACATGCAACTAGAACTGCCTGTCTTTTGTAACTGTTAGTGAGCTGTTACTCTGTGTCTCTGTGTGTCTGATTTGCAACGAAACGATCCACAGACTCTTTTGAATGTCTTTCAGATTAAAAGCTGTCAATTCATCTCTAAATAAAACATTGCTGCAAAAAAAGGTTCTCTAAGTTTTATATTGAAGGCAAATCACTAAAGACGAAGTGATTGTGAGTAAGTGTTGCTGTCATGACAGATCTATTTCAGAACCATATCTATTATTATATCTATTCAGATCTATTTCAGCCTGTTGCCGACCACTGCTCTACGCATGAATGAAAACGAACTCAACAACTTCGTTAATGACGTACGACAAGAGATGTCAGAGATGACAGATGACACGTATTATTAATTAGAGCTTTATCTCTCATCTATGTGCGATGCAAGTGTATGAGCCTTAGGTTTGGGTTACATCCAGTCAGGACATGTGAACTCAAGCTATAGAGGCTCAGAGTCTATGAAGGTAATATGATGCCATTTCCATAATAGCATCCGCACGGTAAGATTTGTGAAAGTGCACATAAGATTGCAAGCGTAAATAAAATTTGCATGTGCAAGAGAAGATTTGAAAACGTTTAAATAGTCTTTCAGGTGTAAGGGAAAAAATATTTGCAGCATTTTACTGTTATTCGCAAGTTTAATACATGCATTGTGAAACTGCAGCTTCATTCCTCTGACTTCCATTTTCTAAATGCAATAAATAAATAATTGGATAAATGCACTATTTATGATGGATAGATGCACTTTTATGATGGATAAATGCACTTTTATGATGGATAGATGCACTTTTATGATGGATAGACACACTTTTATGATGGATAGATGCACTTTGATGAAAAATATACCCATTGACTGTCATTATAAAGCTTGGAAGAGCCAGGACACTTTTTAATAACTCTGATTGTATTCTTCTGAAAAAAGAAAGTCATATACACCTAGGATGGCGTCAGGGTCCATCCTATTGACCCTGTTCACATTTCTGGGTTTCTCAGAAGTGGAAGGCATCATAGTTGGGTTAACTTCTATAGCAGTGAATGAAAGACTACATTAAATATATTTTTTGTGTTCCAATTTGCTCAAATAGCAAAAGAACAACTTTCAAAAAGAGTAAAAAAATAGATAATGGCAGTCGGAAGAGAGAAAGTTGTCGACTTTGTCACAGCCGTGCTATTTGAAACACCCTCACAGAAGTGTTAAAGTCCCTGTAAAGGCAATTCTAAAAAAAAATTCTAGACACATTATAAATGTTAGAAATGTATTGCTAAAACATATTACAAAGACTGTGAACTGTGAAGTGCTGAATTGTGGAGTTAGACCGTTAAACAGTTTTTCACCATTGCTGTGTTCCGGATTTTTTGGGCGTGGCTAAAACGGGGGCTCGATGACGCACTGGAGCCCCTGAGCTCCTGGACACGCCCCTACTTGATGACGCACTGGAGCCCATTCACATCAGTTTGCAACTCCAATCGCGAGTTACTGTCAGTACTATTAGTTACAGTTTGCTAGCTAGCTATGCCTTCGTCACGGAAATGCGTATTACCTGGATGCGATCACGTAAGTTACAAAACAGATTTAAATTTCCGAAAAACTATCATATCAACAAGAGGTGGATTAATTTTGTGAAGAGCCACCTTGATGGACAGCTGAGGATCACCACCAACACCCGCCTCTGTAGTGATCATTTTACACAGGATAGTTTTATAAACTTTCGTCGGAGACAACTGGGATTCACTGATAATCCGCTGTTACTGGTGAATGTGGCCGAACCGACTAACGTTATCTCCCGCCTCGGCCTTCATCCTCCCGTCGCGTCGACAACTGGTGCCATCGTCGGCAGTGCGTGCCCACCAATGAGTGTAAGTTGCCTTGTGTGCTTATGTTATAATTATAGTAGGTAGTCCAGGCTCGAACATGTATGGCTTTGTAAAACAAATGAAGCTGCTAGGAGCATCCATTCCGGCTGTAGCAGTGACAGTTGAGTGGCGATGGCAGCTTTCCCGCGAGTGGGCGTGGTTTCAGCGCAGCCAGCGGACACGCCCCCAGCGTTTGAGAGCAGAGACCACTGCTCATTTTTTCCAGATTTTGATAGCTTATTTTATGTACTTGCCGGCTTTTTTTATCATTCAAATTTGGCTGGGTGGCTAATAACACATTTTTCTGTGGTGTGACAAACTCAGAACACATACTTAATTTTGACTTTACAGGGACTTTAACTAGTTTTTGTGTAATATAATACAAATATAGTGTTATATGCGTAATTATCTTTTATTATGACAGTATGTGGCAACATGTACGTTAAAAGCGCATCTTCTGCACTAAACAATGATATTGCAATATTCTAGACTCTTACATGTATCTAACGCCACACTTACACTACAGAAGACTGTACATTTTTTTTGTGTGTATTTTTGTATTTTCAAACTACAAATTACTTGTATTTTAATTAAATACTTTTTTCACAGCAGTATTTTGTATTTTATTTAAATACATTTGATGAGTAAGTATTTGTTATTTGTAATTAAATACTTTTTGATGTATTTGTGCCCATCTCTGGTTAAAGGTTGTCAGAAGAACTGCTCATGCTACATAGGATGCCGTTGCCAGGGGTTGTAGTGTGATACAGCATTCTGAAACACTAGAGAGCAGCGACAGCAGCAGTGACTCTGAAAACAGCTAAACAAATTGTATAAACATTATTACAGAAATTAGCTATCACCCTGAATTGTAATCTGTTTGTCTGTTTCATTAATCGTTTTTTTTTTTTTTTTTGCACAAATTGCTACTTAATGTAACAGTTTTAATCAGTAAATACTTTTAAACCTACTCCACACATGACTCCTGTGTGTTTTAGTCTTTCAACATGTAGTTGTCAGTACCTTTGTCTCACACTCCAAACACCAGGATTGAACAGTAACCAGCCTAACCCAAAATCCTCAAATCCTTTTTTTTTATTTCGATAGAATAAATAAAGCTATCCCACTTGTGAAAGAATATTAGAAATACTAGACATTGCAATACAAATAATAGATATTGCATAAATATGCAAACGATATACTGTCCATACAGAAACAGAGCAGTATTAACATCAGTTAATGGAAAGTTAATCTTTCTTGGACCTTGTTTGAATTGACAGGCTATTATAGGCTTGAAATTGAATTCCCTCTAAATGTGAACATGAACATAATTAAACCTTTTTAGCATGTTTGGGTGATTCCGGGGAGTTAAAGCAGAATTTGAGGTATCATTGTTTTGACCCTAATTACAAGTTTCCAGCAGCTTGTTGACCGGGTTGGCCACCCAGGTTGTGATCCTCAGACATCATAGATTTCATTTTTATATGACAACCTTTTACAGCAGCCCATGTCTGCTAAACCCCCTTTGCCCCCTGGGTAGGCCCTATTTTAACGATCTGAAACGCAAGTATCAAGCGCGAGACGCAAGTAACTTTGTGGGCGGGTTTTGGGCGCTGTT
Source organism: Abramis brama (assembly GCF_963993115.1). NCBI lineage: Eukaryota > Metazoa > Chordata > Actinopteri > Cypriniformes > Leuciscidae > Abramis > Abramis brama. The sequence continues at coordinate 35,000,881 of NC_139977.1, read as the reverse complement.
GCTGTTATACCGGCGGGATAAAATGTGTTGGTCTGAAGTCGCTTCATTACTCATAGGTGTGGTTTGGGCGTAACTTGAAATAAACCAATCAGAGCGTCATCTCACATTCCCTTTAAGAGCAGGCGCGCTTGTTCCATGGCGGATTGCTATTATAACGGCGGATTTGCCAGGAGCGGTTCACAGCCGAGGAGACTGACATTCTCGTCAGGGCCGTAAAACACAGAGAAGTGACATTGGGGATGGAGAAACACACCCAAATTAACTTCGGTTAAACAGGCGTATGATAATTTGGGTAAATGTGTAAGCTAGATTTATGCTTTTATAATAAATTGTCTATCCATCTATCTATCTATCTATCTATCTATCTATCTATCTATCTATCTATCTATCTATCTATCATCTATCTATCTATCTATCTATCTATCATCTATCTATCTATCTATCATCTATCTATCTATCTATCATCTATCTATCTATCTATCTATCTATCTATCTATCTATCTATCGTAATAATGTATGATTTGCAAAAATGAAAACTGCTGCTTCTGTGTAGATGAGAGAATAAAAGTGTATTTGCGTTATGCACACGCTACATTGATTATGGCCAAGCATGCGCCCTTAAAATAGCATATGAATAACATGCGCAACGCACCACTGACTTTAGACTGGCGGAATTGTTTTCTAAACCTGCAAAATATGTTTGCGCTGGAACACGCCTCCTCTTTTCGCTGAACCGCCCAGGGAGCGCAAATGCATTTGTTAGTTTACTGACGTGTGTCTGTGGAGGGAAAAGTGCAAAATAGGAATGATACATGCGTCGGTGCACAAAGTCAATTGCGCTGGGTGCAAGATAGGGCCCTAAATGTCTAAATGACTTGTGTACATGCAGCAAAAAAAAGTTCCCAAAAAAGTTCCCAAAATAACCCGATTTGTACAGATTTGTACAGTTGCTTCTTTTTTTTACCTGCGCTTGCAGTGAATGTACCAATTCTACAAATAAATAAAATAAAACATCTCCAGTTAACTGGCAGAGCATTCATTTCGTTCGTTTTCTCGTTCGTTTTTAAATAAGAGACGATTTAGTCACATGGCCCTCTTCCTATTGAAAAAACAAAAGTTGTATCCAAGATGGCCGACTTCTAAATGGCCACCATGGTCACCACCCATCTTGAGGAGTTTGCCCCCTCACATATACTAATGTGCCACAAACAGGACTTTAATATCACCAACCATTCCCATGTTATTACGGTGTATCCATATAAATGGCCCACCCTGTACATTGTTAAAAGCGCTATAAATGAAGATGACTTGACTTGACTTGCCGCTTTAGCTAGCGAGCTAGTGAGTTGAACTGTCACCGTTAGTGAAGGTTCCGTTCTCTCGTCTTTTTGTAGGCTACTGACTGTAAACAGTTGTGTCAAGTAAACATCGGTATTCTCTTGGTCGGCGTTACGTCACAAATCATGTGACCTGCGTAGCAACAAGCCGCCGCCATGTTTGAAGGGTAAAACAAACCGATGGCAAAGCCCGAGGCAAATCAAAAAGGTATCTATTCACGAAAGTTTTGCTGTGGACTATGTCAATTATGGATACTAACGGACTGCTTTGTATTAATGATGAATGATATCTTTGTATTAATGATGAATGATATCTTTGTATGCGAATGTATATCGGTGGTGAGAAGTGAATGCAATAAAACACTCATGTAAAGTGCTTTGTGACTAACTAACGTTACATGTCTGTGAAAGGCGCTATATGAATACAGATCTTCTTCTATTACAAAATGTCTTATCAGTAACAGTCTTCTAGCGTCTGTAAAAAAATATATATATATATTGCATCACATTAAGTGTATTTTGATTGTCAAAACATTTTAGTAACTAAACTGAATTTTATTAGGTTTAGTGACAACATGTTACAATGTTTACATGGTACAATTTCTGGTAAGCTAACGTTACTTTTTTTTATTATTTCAATTCAGTTATTGGGATTTGATTTAATATTGACTCATTTGGATAAATATTAGGTAGGCTACGCAAGATAGGCATTAATTTTTCTCAAGAAAAAAACAACTCGCCTAATGCTGAAAACATGATACAGAGAGCCCCATCAGCTGGCAGTATTATTCATATTTAGCAAAATACTCCCTATAGCTCTTTTTGTTCTAGCCAACTACATGCTTTAGCCTATATGGTCATCAAATGGATTTCCTGAGGTAAATGTAATGTGACATAATTGTTCTCCAGCTGTTTTATTGACCCCTTGTTTGATTGATTGGTCGATATTATGTATGAGGAATATAAATTTCGGTAACTTGTACTGTATCTTTCAACATTGTTCATTCGTGTTTATTTACTGTTAGCTAGTAGCTAGAGAAGATCGGTTGGTTCACGTGCCGCTAGGGATCTGTCGCGTCCTTATACTGTCTATGGTCGCGTCACATTTACAAGCGCCAAAACGCTATTTATTGTCTGAATTTCGTCTGGTAGCCTATCTATTTCACAATATGTTATTAATGGGTTTAGTATTTTATCTGATATACCAATGCTTTACATATTGATTTGTTTATTGTATTCAGTATAGTTATAGACCATTTCTATATTATATGGTCTATGTTGATGTATATTTGATATACAATAAGACTATTTCACAATATGTTATTAATGGGTTTTGTATTTTATCTGATTTATACCAACGCTTTTCATATTGATTTGTTTATTGTATTCAGTATTATAGACCATTTCTATATTATATGGTCCACATAATGGCTGAAGTTACAGTTTTTGATCTCATAGTATTATTGAGATATTTGATCCAAAAAAGAAAGAAATAAACATCCAGCGCTTGAGAAAAACATAATTTCTGTATCTCCACTTCTTTCCAACCCACAGTGCTATCCAGCCTGTGGCTTTGTGCCTGCCCAGATTCCCCTAGGTCTGAGGCCGGTAACAATAGCACTTGCATATTGTTGTCCTGTTAGTTTCACTGCTTCTATTGTTCTCATTTGTAAGTCGCTTTGGATAAAAGCGTCTGCTAAATGAATAAATGTAAATGTAAATGATTGAAGAGAGTGATGAAGAAGATGATGAATATGATGACGATGAAGATGTTTAGGTCTTCAGCTGCTGATGGATGTCACTGATGATGATGATGAAGATGAGGATGAAGATGTTCAGGTCTTCAGCTGCTGATGGATGTCAGTGATGATGATGATGATGATGATGAAGATGAGGATGAAGATGTTCAGGTCTTCAGCTGCTGATGGATGTCAGTGATGATGATGATGATGATGTGTGATCTTGTGATCATGATGAAGGGTTTGATGAGAATCCTCAGTTTTGACATCAGAATCAAACTTTACAGGCTCGTCTGGATCATTAGACTAGAAATCACAAATATATATCAGATTATCCTCATATGGATTATAGTCTCAATTTAAAACAGACTAAAATGTGATGAAAGATTAAATTAAGTCCCATAATGATCAAACACTCACAGTCTGGATGTAGTTTCTCCATACTGTCACATCTATCACGTCTCTGTCCTCTTTCCTCTGGTGATTCACTGGTTTGTGTCTCATTTCTGTCCTCCATTTTTCTCTCAGTCTTCTTGTTTTCTGCTGATCTGTGATTTCTGCTGATTTTCTTTCTCCTCTTCATTTGAATCTGTTCAATCACACAGACAGAGTTTCATTAAAGCGATATAACATCATATCACGAGACATCAGATCAACTCCTGATCAACATCTGCATGAGCTCAGTGTTATTACAGCATCTCAGATTAACTCTACAATATTCACAATAATCAATGATGATGAGAAATGACAAATATAGAAATGTGAGTTTATCAGGAGTCCTCATTGGATTGAAAACTGATTATCATCATGATAGAAATAGTGGCTGAACTGATGCTACAGATTCAATCATGTTTTTGTTTTAAAATGTTATATTTGTCAGTTATTAACGTCTATCACGTACACACTGCAGATAAATTCAGTTGTCAATTAAATGTTTAGTGCTTAATCCTGTTCTGTACACACACAGATCAGTGACAAATGCATCTACAAAAACTGCACGTCAGGGGTGAGCAAATAAGTTTGACATCGGGACAAAAAAACATTTCGCCACTAGTTAGCGGACCAGAACATATAGTCAAAGGATAATTTAAGAAATTGATGAAACATGCAACTAGAACTGCCTGTCTTTTGTAACTGTTAGTGAGCTGTTACTCTGTGTCTCTGTGTGTCTGATTTGCAACGAAACGATCCACAGACTCTTTTGAATGTCTTTCAGATTAAAAGCTGTCAATTCATCTCTAAATAAAACATTGCTGCAAAAAAAGGTTCTCTAAGTTTTATATTGAAGGCAAATCACTAAAGACGAAGTGATTGTGAGTAAGTGTTGCTGTCATGACAGATCTATTTCAGAACCATATCTATTATTATATCTATTCAGATCTATTTCAGCCTGTTGCCGACCACTGCTCTACGCATGAATGAAAACGAACTCAACAACTTCGTTAATGACGTACGACAAGAGATGTCAGAGATGACAGATGACACGTATTATTAATTAGAGCTTTATCTCTCATCTATGTGCGATGCAAGTGTATGAGCCTTAGGTTTGGGTTACATCCAGTCAGGACATGTGAACTCAAGCTATAGAGGCTCAGAGTCTATGAAGGTAATATGATGCCATTTCCATAATAGCATCCGCACGGTAAGATTTGTGAAAGTGCACATAAGATTGCAAGCGTAAATAAAATTTGCATGTGCAAGAGAAGATTTGAAAACGTTTAAATAGTCTTTCAGGTGTAAGGGAAAAAATATTTGCAGCATTTTACTGTTATTCGCAAGTTTAATACATGCATTGTGAAACTGCAGCTTCATTCCTCTGACTTCCATTTTCTAAATGCAATAAATAAATAATTGGATAAATGCACTATTTATGATGGATAGATGCACTTTTATGATGGATAAATGCACTTTTATGATGGATAGATGCACTTTTATGATGGATAGACACACTTTTATGATGGATAGATGCACTTTGATGAAAAATATACCCATTGACTGTCATTATAAAGCTTGGAAGAGCCAGGACACTTTTTAATAACTCTGATTGTATTCTTCTGAAAAAAGAAAGTCATATACACCTAGGATGGCGTCAGGGTCCATCCTATTGACCCTGTTCACATTTCTGGGTTTCTCAGAAGTGGAAGGCATCATAGTTGGGTTAACTTCTATAGCAGTGAATGAAAGACTACATTAAATATATTTTTTGTGTTCCAATTTGCTCAAATAGCAAAAGAACAACTTTCAAAAAGAGTAAAAAAATAGATAATGGCAGTCGGAAGAGAGAAAGTTGTCGACTTTGTCACAGCCGTGCTATTTGAAACACCCTCACAGAAGTGTTAAAGTCCCTGTAAAGGCAATTCTAAAAAAAAATTCTAGACACATTATAAATGTTAGAAATGTATTGCTAAAACATATTACAAAGACTGTGAACTGTGAAGTGCTGAATTGTGGAGTTAGACCGTTAAACAGTTTTTCACCATTGCTGTGTTCCGGATTTTTTGGGCGTGGCTAAAACGGGGGCTCGATGACGCACTGGAGCCCCTGAGCTCCTGGACACGCCCCTACTTGATGACGCACTGGAGCCCATTCACATCAGTTTGCAACTCCAATCGCGAGTTACTGTCAGTACTATTAGTTACAGTTTGCTAGCTAGCTATGCCTTCGTCACGGAAATGCGTATTACCTGGATGCGATCACGTAAGTTACAAAACAGATTTAAATTTCCGAAAAACTATCATATCAACAAGAGGTGGATTAATTTTGTGAAGAGCCACCTTGATGGACAGCTGAGGATCACCACCAACACCCGCCTCTGTAGTGATCATTTTACACAGGATAGTTTTATAAACTTTCGTCGGAGACAACTGGGATTCACTGATAATCCGCTGTTACTGGTGAATGTGGCCGAACCGACTAACGTTATCTCCCGCCTCGGCCTTCATCCTCCCGTCGCGTCGACAACTGGTGCCATCGTCGGCAGTGCGTGCCCACCAATGAGTGTAAGTTGCCTTGTGTGCTTATGTTATAATTATAGTAGGTAGTCCAGGCTCGAACATGTATGGCTTTGTAAAACAAATGAAGCTGCTAGGAGCATCCATTCCGGCTGTAGCAGTGACAGTTGAGTGGCGATGGCAGCTTTCCCGCGAGTGGGCGTGGTTTCAGCGCAGCCAGCGGACACGCCCCCAGCGTTTGAGAGCAGAGACCACTGCTCATTTTTTCCAGATTTTGATAGCTTATTTTATGTACTTGCCGGCTTTTTTTATCATTCAAATTTGGCTGGGTGGCTAATAACACATTTTTCTGTGGTGTGACAAACTCAGAACACATACTTAATTTTGACTTTACAGGGACTTTAACTAGTTTTTGTGTAATATAATACAAATATAGTGTTATATGCGTAATTATCTTTTATTATGACAGTATGTGGCAACATGTACGTTAAAAGCGCATCTTCTGCACTAAACAATGATATTGCAATATTCTAGACTCTTACATGTATCTAACGCCACACTTACACTACAGAAGACTGTACATTTTTTTTGTGTGTATTTTTGTATTTTCAAACTACAAATTACTTGTATTTTAATTAAATACTTTTTTCACAGCAGTATTTTGTATTTTATTTAAATACATTTGATGAGTAAGTATTTGTTATTTGTAATTAAATACTTTTTGATGTATTTGTGCCCATCTCTGGTTAAAGGTTGTCAGAAGAACTGCTCATGCTACATAGGATGCCGTTGCCAGGGGTTGTAGTGTGATACAGCATTCTGAAACACTAGAGAGCAGCGACAGCAGCAGTGACTCTGAAAACAGCTAAACAAATTGTATAAACATTATTACAGAAATTAGCTATCACCCTGAATTGTAATCTGTTTGTCTGTTTCATTAATCGTTTTTTTTTTTTTTTTTGCACAAATTGCTACTTAATGTAACAGTTTTAATCAGTAAATACTTTTAAACCTACTCCACACATGACTCCTGTGTGTTTTAGTCTTTCAACATGTAGTTGTCAGTACCTTTGTCTCACACTCCAAACACCAGGATTGAACAGTAACCAGCCTAACCCAAAATCCTCAAATCCTTTTTTTTTATTTCGATAGAATAAATAAAGCTATCCCACTTGTGAAAGAATATTAGAAATACTAGACATTGCAATACAAATAATAGATATTGCATAAATATGCAAACGATATACTGTCCATACAGAAACAGAGCAGTATTAACATCAGTTAATGGAAAGTTAATCTTTCTTGGACCTTGTTTGAATTGACAGGCTATTATAGGCTTGAAATTGAATTCCCTCTAAATGTGAACATGAACATAATTAAACCTTTTTAGCATGTTTGGGTGATTCCGGGGAGTTAAAGCAGAATTTGAGGTATCATTGTTTTGACCCTAATTACAAGTTTCCAGCAGCTTGTTGACCGGGTTGGCCACCCAGGTTGTGATCCTCAGACATCATAGATTTCATTTTTATATGACAACCTTTTACAGCAGCCCATGTCTGCTAAACCCCCTTTGCCCCCTGGGTAGGCCCTATTTTAACGATCTGAAACGCAAGTATCAAGCGCGAGACGCAAGTAACTTTGTGGGCGGGTTTTGGGCGCTGTTGCTGTTATACCGGCGGGATAAAATGTGTTGGTCTGAAGTCGCTTCATTACTCATAGGTGTGGTTTGGGCGTAACTTGAAATAAACCAATCAGAGCGTCATCTCACATTCCCTTTAAGAGCAGGCGCGCTTGTTCCATGGCGGATTGCTATTATAACGGCGGATTTGCCAGGAGCGGTTCACAGCCGAGGAGACTGACATTCTCGTCAGGGCCGTAAAACACAGAGAAGTGACATTGGGGATGGAGAAACACACCCAAATTAACTTCGGTTAAACAGGCGTATGATAATTTGGGTAAATGTGTAAGCTAGATTTATGCTTTTATAATAAATTGTCTATCCATCTATCTATCTATCTATCTATCTATCTATCTATCTATCTATCTATCTATCTATCTATCATCTATCTATCTATCTATCTATCTATCTATCATCTATCTATCTATCTATCATCTATCTATCTATCTATCATCTATCTATCTATCTATCTATCTATCTATCTATCTATCTATCTATCTATCGTAATAATGTATGATTTGCAAAAATGAAAACTGCTGCTTCTGTGTAGATGAGAGAATAAAAGTGTATTTGCGTTATGCACACGCTACATTGATTATGGCCAAGCATGCGCCCTTAAAATAGCATATGAATAACATGCGCAACGCACCACTGACTTTAGACTGGCGGAATTGTTTTCTAAACCTGCAAAATATGTTTGCGCTGGAACACGCCTCCTCTTTTCGCTGAACCGCCCAGGGAGCGCAAATGCATTTGTTAGTTTACTGACGTGTGTCTGTGGAGGGAAAAGTGCAAAATAGGAATGATACATGCGTCGGTGCACAAAGTCAATTGCGCTGGGTGCAAGATAGGGCCCTAAATGTCTAAATGACTTGTGTACATGCAGCAAAAAAAAGTTCCCAAAAAAGTTCCCAAAATAACCCGATTTGTACAGATTTGTACAGTTGCTTCTTTTTTTTACCTGCGCTTGCAGTGAATGTACCAATTCTACAAATAAATAAAATAAAACATCTCCAGTTAACTGGCAGAGCATTCATTTCGTTCGTTTTCTCGTTCGTTTTTAAATAAGAGACGATTTAGCGCTGAAATGTGTTTTTTAAATCAAGTGATCAAAGTGCTCGTTGCCGCTGCACACGCCACACTGTCTTCACTCGGACGCGCGCTTCAATCCGTTGCGGATACTCTCTAGCCTGGGTTTCCCCATGCTGCCTTGAGCCTGGACACCATGGACCAGATTTTCGCCTCAGCGAGGGAACCAATCACAGAACGGGGAGGGAGCAGCAAGACGATGGCGACGTCTACGCAACACACCGAAGCAGTTTGTTTATATCTATGGATCCAACATGGCATCAGACGCGAAGTTACCTTTCGATGTCTTCTTCCTCGTCGAATTTCTGTCGCTCTACTTACGTCATCTGGTATAATTGAAACGACTGGCTATGAGCTACGTACAGGCGCATTTGATAGACATTCGTATTGCCCAATAAACGGCTCTGGGCATTCGTAAACCACGCCTCAAATACGAGAAAATTACCATGTGGTTCCCAGACCACGTCTCAATGAGTCTGACGTTAGCCAGGCTAGATACTCTCTATTCGTTCTGGTGAAATCACAAAACGAGCACACAAACGTGTCCCTGCTTGATATACAACCACTGATGAACATAATGAGTTTTAATTAAATGCATCCTGAGAGTGTTTATTTGGTCCAGAAACAGTATAAAAATGAGACCATAAATGATGTTGAAATATGTCCACAATGGCCACGTTTGAACTAGTTTTTAATCTTGTACGAAGGCTCGTCTACATCGGACGTGCAGAACACGTCAAAAAAGATTCATTCTGGCTCCTCTTTTTAACTTACAACTTTAGTGACAAAGACCTTGAAAAGACGTCTTTTGGACATCATTTTGCTTAGTGGATTGTGTTTAGTGTTTTGCAGCACAAGTGCATCACATTGCGATGTGTGTTTTAGTGAGTAAGAAAGTAGGAGTTTTGCAAGTAGAGTGCATGAGATTGAGCGTATATGGAAACCAGACAGGAAGTTCTTTAAGAAAGTGTGTCTCTGTGTCTCTGTCATGTGTTGTTGTTGAGTCTGCAGGTGTAGAGTTATTCTGTGCTGTTGGAAGGCTGTTGTTGCTTTTTTTTTTTTTTTACTTTTGTACTGTATTGTTGCCAAATTCAGTTCACACATCACTGATGTCCTGATGGTTATACTACAACACTTATTTTGAAAAATTGTTTTATTATGAAAAATAACAAAGATGAAAAATTAAAAAAAAAAAAAAATGAATAAAGATTTTACTGTGATATAAACTTCAATACTTATAAACCTCACTTTGCAATACTATCAACTTTTTCCCCCACACATGTACTCTTGCCAGTTATAGTACAACCTTTGCATAATCCTGGGACATTTTCTATAGAGCCACATATAGTCAATGTCAAGAGATATTGTCTGAATTTGGTCTGAATATTGTCTGAATACAGTGAATTACAGTGAAGTTATTGAATATTTTACACACTAAAAATCATCAAAAAGATACATTTACAATTGTACATACAATCAAAAACATTTTTTTTCCAAAATAAGTGTTGTAGTATAATCATCAGGACTTCCGTGATGTGTGAACTGAATTTGGCAATACAGTGAATTACACTGAAGTTATTGAATATTTTTCAAAAGAATCATAAAAAAAAAAAAAATTACAATTGTATATACAATTTAAAATATATTTTTCCCAAAATAAGTGTTGTAGTATAACCATCAGGATAGCAGTGATGTGTGAACTGAATTTGGCGACAATAGAGTTAATTACATTTAAGTTATTGAATATTTTTCATAAACATCGTAAAAAAATTTTTTTACAATTGTATATAAAATTACAAATATTTTTTTCCCAAAATAAGTGTTGTAGTATAACCATCATGACATCAGTGATGTGTAAACTGAATTTGGCAACAATAGAGTTAATTAAATTGAAATTATTGAATATTTTTCATAAAAATCGTCAAAAATATAACTCCTGTAGCCTATATTCAATAAATGAAAAGTTATAGTTTAGAATTGATTTTACACATTCAGACACCAGAGAAGAAGATGATGATGATGATGAATGATATATAACAGTGTTTGATCTTAAACATCAGAAATACTCAGTTTGGTTTGTCACTATTAATGCTGTTTTGTCGACTATCAGCGCCTTTTATGTTTGTTTTTGGTTCAATATATTGTATTAGATCATGTTTAGCATATTGAGTCTTTTTTGCTTGCCATTTTTCTCTTTCTCTTCTGTATGTGTCTGTAGTTTGTGATATATGTGTTATAGCCTATATTCTCAAATGCATTAATTTCTCATGATAAAGAAAGTGCATTAATTTCTCATCTCACTAAAATAGAAAGATGAATGTCCAGATTTAAATAAATGAACACAATCTTTTCTCACAGAATGAAAGAGGAAGTGTTACTAAGCAGAGGAAGCGTCCAGAGAGAAACACTGATCAGTGTGATAATGTTCTCTGTGCTCTTCTCCTCGCTCTTACACAGATACACACTCCTCCTCTGGCTTAATGTGATCAACACACATGATCACTTGTGAGGAAACAATATAACTGTTGACTTCCTTCTTCTCTCCATCATAATTAAGACATTTCGGGGATGAGCTCATTCTAATATATACTTTGCAGTTATATCTGGGTCGAGGCAGAAACATTTCTTACTTTTAAAGCTGTTGAGATCATTGCAATTTGTATGTCAGGGTGGCAGAGCTGCAATATGGCTCTTTTATTAATAAGGTAATTACAGTAAAGATGATAATGCATCATCCAGAGGAGCTCAACTGATGACAGATTTGTAGATCTCTATCAAACACTGGTAAAAACTGATAATATAAAGTACGGGTTGGTTGATAAACTTTCCGTGTCAGGTGAATGTAAACTCTTTGAAATGTTAACAACTGAAACTTGATTAAATGCATTGTTCATGACTCAATAATATGCATTCATCAGTTTTTAAAAGAATCTTTAAAAAACACCTTTTTGAAGCTTTATTTAGAGTTTTGCACTGATTTAGCACAATGGATTTATATATGTCTAATAAACTGCACGTTGGGGGTGATAGTAGAAAAAAAATCCTGAGCCTGAACTTTTTTCACTGGGAGGTAAGCGGGCCCCTAAGCCAAGATATATGCCCTGATCAACATAATTGTCAAGCGGGATCCAGGGGTGTGCTCTCCTAGGAGAACATTTTGATAAATAGTCCCTTAAATGAGTCTTGTGACTTTTGTGGATATACAGTACAGGCCAAAAGTTTGGAAACATTACTATTTTTAATGTGTTTGAAAGAAGTTCATTCTGCTCATCAAGCCTGCATTTATTTGATCAAAAATACAGAAAAAAATGTAATATTGTGATATATTATTACAATTTAAAATAATTGGTTTTCAATTTATTATACTTTAAATTATCATTTATTTCGGTGATGCAAAGCTGAATTATCAGGATCATTACTCCAGTCTTCAGTGTCACATGTGACATCCGGTCTATCACATGATCCTTTAGAAATCACTCTAATATTCTGATTTATTATGAGTGTTGGAAACAGTTCTGCGGCCTAATATATTTGATGAATAAAAGGTTAAAAAGAACTGCATTTATTCAAAATAATTTTTTTTTTTAATATAAATCTTCTTTATTATCACTTTTTATCAATTTAACACATCCTTGCTGAATAAAAGTATTGATTTATTTAAAAAAAAAATAAAGAAAAAAATTACTGACCCCAAATTACTGACCAGTAGTGTATATTGTTGTTATAAAAGATTTCTATCTTGAAAACATTTGCTTCTTTTTTTTTTCTTTTCTTTTTTCTTTTTCTTTTTTTTATTCATCAAAGTATCCTAAAAAAGTATCACAGGTTATGAAAAAATATTAAGCAGCAGAACTGTTTCCAACTTTGATAATGAATCATCATATTAGAGTGATTTCTAAAGGATCATGTGATAGACTGGAGTAATAATCCTGAAAATTCAGCTTTGCATCACAGAAATAAATGATAATTTAAAGTATAATAAATTGAAAACCAATTATTTTAAATTGTAATAATATATCACAATATTACATTTTTTTCTGTATTTTTGATCAAATAAATGCAGGCTTGTTGAGCAGAAGAAACTTCTTTCAAAAACATTAAAAATAGTAATGTGTCCAAACTTTTGGCCTGTACTGTAAATGGACATCATTCAAGACATGAGATGAAAAAACCCAATACAAGCCTATATTACAGTAGCAGGTTTCAGTAAGTCAAATTTAAGACCATTTTAAGACATTTTAAGACCATAAAGATTGAAATTTAAGACCTACACGACGTATTGCCAAAAATATTCAAATCAAAGAATTCATTTTATTTCAATTAATTCAGTAATTGAAAAAGCATTAATTTAATTTACAGATAAAGCAATCACATTAGTAACCTTCCACACCCAACAACGCGTGTCAGAGAAAAGAACAGAATCAGATATATTTTTTTTTATAGAAAATTGTACTTATATTATACTGTAAAAAACACATAATTAGTTGATTTTAGTTGATCATAACAAGATATGAAATGGCATGAACATTTCATCTCATGATTATAGTGACAAAAATGATCACTATCACAGAATCCTGTTCAAAAAGTTCTAATACTACACAATGAAATCAATTCACCAAGTTTTATGTCGAAAACCAGCAAATAACAAATAAAGTATCAATATGCACTTTTTGTTTACATAAACATTAAAATAATACCATTAAAAATGATAGCCAGAATTTAAAAGTGTCTTGCTATTCCTTATAAACTAACATGTACAAGTTCAAATAAAGTTTTGACAAAAAACTTTTTTATAAAAAGATAAACCTCACATATTTCAGACTTTTATAAAAAGAATGAGTCAAAAAAAGATAAATTACTTACATTTACAATGCACTTTAGCTTATCTTTTATTATTAATAGTAAAATTAGGCCTGATTTTCCCGTGGCGTCTGTTGTTGCTATGCAGCTATGCAACCATGCACTGCGCTCTTCACAATGATAAAGTTTTAGTGGCTAATGGATTTCCACCACCGAAAAACGCCTGGAAAAAACGAGCGCGTCGCTTCAATTATGAGCGCGCTTACCTAAGTGCGCCTATTTGAATGAACTTGAGCGCGCAAAAGACGCGATATGTGAACGGCCTGTTGGCGAGCTACCTCAAATCAGGCCACGAGCTACAGCTGCTTGATGACTAGGGTCTAACTCGTGTCGTGGCAGCACTTTTTTCCCGCTAGTTCCATATAATATTTTCCTTGCGCACAAAGTGCAGAAACATGCTTCTGGTTGCCGGAGTTTTTGACACCAGCTTCCACCTCCTCTATCCAAGACCATTTATTCTGTATGCCTTTATCGACAAGTTTGGTGTCTTCCCCTGGCTTCATAAAGTTGCACTCCATGACTTAGGCTATGTTTCGCGCTGCCAGTGTGGGAAACACATTCGTAGTGTATGGGAAACACAAAACAAATTCGCACGTTGAGTGACTGCTGAATCAATCTGATTTTTTTTTTTTTTTTTTTTTTTTTGCAGACACGTCTGTACACGCCGGAGTGATATCAGGCCTGTATACTGCGGTGTATCTGCACTTTTCACAAAGACCAACACAGGGAAGTTTAATAATTATAAAAGGTTTATTAAAAATAAGGAGCAAGGAAAGGCTTGAAAATCCAAGGATCAGAAACTGAAGGAGAAGGAGTCCGTCTCCAGGATCCACTGAACCCCAAAAACGGGCTGATCCGCCGCTGTTCCGCACAGACATTTATTCACCTTTTTTTTTTTTTTTTTTTTTAAATCACTATTTTTATTATCAGAATCTTTTATATAAAAAAAAATATATTAAAAAGTGTTGTCAGCATTGCGATTCTATTTGTATACACAGTACAGGCGTGCACTCTTTCACAGATGTAGGCTATTCACGTTTAAATGTACATGTATATTTCTATAGTAGACTCACTTGGTTGTTGTGGCCAGTGACCTGGCGGCCGTGAATAAAACTTCATTTCTACAAAGAGCAACTTGGGAGTCGTGACAGGTAGGCTATAGCCGATGCTGCGCAGCTGAGAAACATAAGACTAACTAAAGATTCTACGCTCAAAAGACAACAACACTCGTGTAAAAAAAATAAAAATAAATAATAATAATAATAAAAAAAATCACAGAACAAAAAACACAGAACACTCGTGTGTGATTGAGGAAGTGGCAGTGGCTTCTTGACGGGACGCCGTCACCTTAGGCTAAGTATTGTATTGTATTGTAATGTAAGTAGCCTACTCAGGGAATTATCTCAAGATAATGTAGGTTTTATTTTGAACAACTGCAAGTTGTTTAAGTTGTCCGTGGTGAAGAAGTCAGATTAAATAGATTGTATTCGTATTAAGAAGTTCCACGACACAAGCAAGTGGCAAAACATTTAAACATGTAGCCTACTTATTACATTTTCATGTCAATCTGTGTTCGTTTTAACAAATTGTCTAACCCGTTAACCTGGGTACAGGAAATAATAGACTCACTGCAAACGGAGCGATATGGCACACGTTTTAACCCTTCCAATTCCTATAACTGGGGTCTTCAAAACAATATCCATAGCAAACTTTTTTTTCTTTTTTACAAACGAAAGTTACCATTAGGGTTGCCAACTTATGGAAAGGAAAATAAGGGACAATCGTGGTTCTTTATAGGAAAATAAGGGACAGAATAAGGGACACCGAGAATATTTGTACTGTACCACACAGTGCATATCATTTCAGCATATGCAGTTAAATATGAGTACAAAAGATGTATAAAAGGTTCTCATACAAACACATTTGGGTCATTTCGGAAAAATCAACCAAATTTCAGAAACTTTCCCGGCTCAAATTTTTGATTTTGTTAAAAGAAAATATTCTGAAGAAAGACAAACATAAATGAAGAAGAAAGCCAAAACATTAGGCTACATGTGATGGATGTCTATTTACTGAGTAATTTACAGTTTTGTAAAATGGGTCAAAATTACTATTTTCACCTAAGATTTGGAGTCAGATTACAGGGGGATTAAAATGACTTTTTTATTATTTTAGCATTATTTTACTTTTACACAGAGATTGTTAGGTCTATTGGTTGACTTTAGCCATTTGTTTCATTATAGCTATGCCAACGGTGACATTTTAAAAATAGGAAAAACTAACTTACTTTTGTTTTTTTGCCCAAAGTTTGCATGTCTGCTACTCATATTAAAAATATCTTAATATCCTAGATTCTAATTCCTAAAAAACTTTTCTTTTGGTTTCTTAATGTTTAAGGCTGAATATGGTTCATTTTAAGTCCCAATATAGGGATGTTAATGTGGCTCCATGAGTAAATTAGTTTACATTTTCAGTGGTCGCACATTTTCTGAAGAACAAATAATGTTGAAACTAGAAATGTATATTGTTCTTTTTTCTATCATCAACACAATTGAACATTACTGAGTGCCATAAATAGTATTTTTCCAAAGTTTGTGTGCCTGTAACTCTAAAAGTAATAAAGATATCTTAATATCCTTCTATATTCTCATTCGTAATAAACTTCTCTTTTGTAATCTTCATTTTAAAGGCCCAATATGGTTCAGTCCCATAGAAATAATGTGGCTCCATGTTCAAATTGTTGAATTTTACCCATTTTAAATGTATAGCTATACCAATGAATATTACTGTATCATCAACCTCTATTCAAAACGATAAACATAAGTTTTTTTTTTTTTTGGTCAGAAAGATAGATGGCATAAAATTTAAAAGCACACTAATTAAACGTAAAAAAAAAAAAAAAAAAAAAAAGCATTTAAACAATGGCACTTAACATTTTGAACTAGGCCTAAATGTTTTTGCAACCATGTATAAATAAATGAAAAGTGCATACTTTCCAGATAAAGAGAGCTTACTAGTATGGGCTGCTTTTGGTGCGTGAGATTTTATTGGTTATTTTGTGTTTCAATAATGAGGTCCAAAGTAGCCTACGGTACAAGTTACTTTAATGTAAGATGTTTTTCTCTATTTAACATTAACTTACAATAGTGAAAGATTTTTGATAACGTCTTCCGCCAGACTGCATGTTTTCTTGCGTTGCTGAATGTTGGACTCATGAACAATAATCACGTTGTTTGTAGTCGACAAACTGATTAACGTTAGCCCGAATCAAAACGCGGACAGTGAAAGAATGGATTTGCCGTTAGCGCGAGTCCCGATGGCTGTGAAGCGGGAGCGACAGCAGGGAGAGGATTCTGCTGGGTCTTAAAGCTTTCCTCGAAAGGCTATGTTATAGGCTACTAACAAAGATTTGTCTCAAATAAATGGTTAATTCTTAATTTAGATCATATGCCTGAAAATACGGGACAAACTGCGTTCCGTATGGCTTTCATACGGGACGCTTCATTGATGCCTTAAATACGGGACGATTCCGTATTATACGGAACGGTTGGCAATCATCCTTTTGAGGTCCAACCCGTGCATAATTATCATAGTAGATATAATGCTCTGTAAGGAGTCAGGAAAATCAGTGTTACTTTCAGATCACACCTTACACACAATCTTCCTTTGTGTGGCAGCGTTTTTTTCAGCTGCGTCTGTCATGCATTTCCTAAACGAAATCTTTTTTTGTCAGTTTGTGCTGCGCATTTACAAATAGAAATTCGATCAGGCAACAACACATGGCATCCAGCAAATTTGATACCAACTCACCATGAAAGATAGGTCGACCATCTGACTCCAAACATGCTCGATGTTTCCACAGCACCACAATGAGCGTCCTGAACGAATAACGAGAGTGTGTAGTCATCACACATTTCCCTGACATTAATGTGCAGGTTTAGGTCACTCTGAATATCACTTTCAATTAGGTTGTCAACTTGTCACATCATATCTTGCGCAGTTCAGGCGTTTTATTGTGTCTCTGTGGGCAGAACCTCAACGACACAGTGTCTATCAGGGGTGTGTTTCCCAAAAGCAGCGTTAGTCAACTGTGCTCGCAAGTCCCGTCATTAATATCATAGTTCAACGAGTCTGTGTTTCCAGAAATCATAGTTCAATAACAAACAATGATAAACAGCATCGCAGAGTTGAGTGTTTAGAACGACAGATCTCGAGCTGTGATTACAAGAGTTTTCCACATAACTAGCAAGCACAGTTTGGCACTGCTGTCGACAATGCATGTTGTGAGATATAATTGGGAAACTACATTTCCATGGCCCATGGTCACAAGCCTGATCTGTGCAAGAAGATCACTCATTAAATGTAACATTTAATATAATAATCAACAATATTATTGATCTCCTGCACTGACACCATTATATGAGAACTGAACTGAGCTGGACAATGACATCACTGTTTTCTCCAGAGCGGCTATAGATATATAAATGAATAAATTAATAACTTTTTTTTACAAAAAAAATGAACCATCAGTGAAGCTGGACTGTGACGCTATATTTTCTCCTGGAAACAAACTTTGTTGCATTATTGTCCTGTTATCTCTGTAAAGCTGCTCTGAAACACTCTGTGTTGTAAAAAACACTAGAAATAAAGGTGACTTGACTTTGGGAATCACATCATTAAATCCAGCTCAAGCCCCTGCCCCTTTTGTCTCAAAATGTATTGTGCCCCTCTCTGATAAATGTAAATAATAATAATTATTAAAATAAATATTATAATAAATAACTATACACTTATACACCATTGCCACGAACAATAATAATACAAACAAATATTAAATATAATTTTTTTGGCGGAAGCATTTGGCGGAGGTGAAGTGGCTGTAGGCGGAGTTTATTTTTATTTTATTTTTTTTCAGCGCTATGTACGCAGCAGTTCGCCGCTAGTCTTCAAACTGCACGTCAGCAGGTAACATTAAGCTAATATGGAAAAGTTACATTTACCTACCATGCTACTGTAAAAGTTGCGGCAGCATGTGAGTTATGCTTAACAATCATAAAAGTATAACTCAATTTCAGCCGCATTCTGAGTCTGACAATGTCATTTGTTTTTGTCCAGGCCATAGCAAGTGTTATTAGCTTGGGGAAATACATCTAGTGAAAGGAAATTTCATGTCCAAGGAAAAGTCCATGTCCAGCTCTAAATTGTAAGGAATTTATATCTTTGATTTCATAGTACACTTTACAGTAAGGTTCATTTGTTTATTATTCATATTAACTAACATTAACTAATCATGAGCAAAACAACTAAAAACATTACAGATCATGTACAAAGTAAAAAATCATCAATTGCCAGAAAGTATCCAAGGGTTGTTCACAGAAAGAGAATGCCAACATGACTTAAAGGTTGGGTAGGTAAGAATTGTCTAAAGAACTTTTTTTCAAATTGGCTTAAACTGTCTTTATATACCAATACATAATTAAAATGTAAGTATTTTGAAAAAGAGAGTATAAAAATTGAGTGACTATAGTGTATTTAATCTTCAAAAAACACAGCTCATTAATTCCTACTGGGACGAAACAAGTGATTGGCATGCGCGACTGTCACTCTCCGTCGCCATGACTACCGCCGCTATTACTGGCTCTGCCCACATGCGCGCAGTCGCGCACCCGTTTTTAGGTGGGTGGGAGTGAATGGAATTAATGAGCTGTGTTTATTGAAGATTAAATACACTAGAGTCACTCAATTTTTTATACTCTCTATTTCAGAGTACTTGCATTTTAATTATGTATTGGTATATAAAGACAGTTTAAACAAATTTGAATAAAAGTTTTTTTAGACAATTCTGACCTACCCTACACTGTTAGCAATTGATGTAATTTTTACAATAAAATTTACAACAACATATTGTATTCATGTTTTTATTGTAAATACAAATGCATGACGGGAAATTGATGGACAGTCCTGTAATTTTGTTGTAACTACACTGTAGAAGCATTATTTTACAGCCACCGCATAGCATTGTGGGATTGATGCGATTTGAATTTTGAAATTGCGCGGTACCGCGGCGGCCAACGGCACCAGAATCAAACACTTTTGGAAGAAGCAGCTTTTGGAAGGAACACATCTCAGGTATGAAACGTTAACATGAAATCTATTTTTATAAGTCTATGGATATATTAATACCGGTCATATGAGTGGTGATTGTTTCGTTTGGTATATTTCAGTGACATTAGCTTCTGTGACGTTCGCCCCGACTCGACTCGCTCACTCCCGGTAAAACAACACCATGAACTGACCGCGGTGAAGTGGCGTCTTCTTACTCAACCCATACGGAAAAAAGTTACCACATGCAGCTACAAGGTACGAGATATTCACAATTTTTCGCTTGGTATATTTCAGTAACATTAGCTAGAGTAATGTTAGATATAACGTTAGCTCAACTCGCCCCGCTCACTCCCGGGTAACGACGTTATAAACCTGAACTGACCGCGGTGAAGCGGCGTCTTCTTTAAGTTACTCAATCCATAAAGAAAATGGTAACGTTACCACATGCAGATACACGGCACTATTTTCAATGGAAAAACAAACATGGTGAGTAGAATCGAGTAGAGCTGAGCTTGTAACGTAGCCTAACGTTAATGGAAAACAACCACCACAATCAATGACGATAGCTCAAATAACGTTAGCCCAGACTGTTAAAAATAAGCATTAACGTTAGCCCGATCAGTTAGCTCAGGTTATTATTGCATTGATTACACATGCTACTGGACAGGCTGTCGTAACATTATTAGGACTTCTGCTTTGCTGTCTTGTAATCGGGGGTCTTGAAGCCGTGGTTTGCACACTAGCATAAACAAAGTTTGTAGATTTTACGGTCACTGAATAAACACAAGCAAATTTTACTTGAAATATGGGCTTTAATTAAACGACAATGCTGGTATCTTTAATTATGCGAGTCAGCTATAACTGTGAGATAAGCTGAATATAGCATCTGGTATGTTATAACATTACTTTGTGCTTGGCAAACCAGGTTGGAAGAGCAGTCATGTAACTGTCTGTATCTAAAATAAACTGCGCGTGCGCAACTAAATCCAACCAGCATCGTCATAAAATAAAAAAAATGTCCGGAGCCTGGGTTCTGTTGAAAAGCTTTCAATGCTCTCTTTGTCTTCAGAAAAGGCAGCAAATTATCAGTAGTATTAAAATTAAGTTAACCATTGTGTTTGTCTCAAATTACATGTGGCTGCCTGGCAGACTATATGGACTAAAATAATAATCGATTTTTAATTTGGTATTTGTGTAATTGGTAATACATTTGGTAATGTTTGTTTTTTATTCCCTAGCCTAGCCCTCTGCCACAGCTGCTGATATCCAGAGAGAGAGAGACCTATCCAGCACACCTTGCTTAATTGTGCAAGGTATATTCTTCCCTTATTTTATAGAGTAGTTCACTTTTAAATGAAAATTACCCCATGATTTACTCACCTTTTATTATCATATTGTGTTAATGCATTTCAGGAGAGACAATAATCGCAACAAGTGTTCATAGAAGGAACAGTTGTGATGGGGCCCAAAACAGTCTTTTGAATGGAGTGGCTGAAACCTTCGCTGCTTACTGTGTTCAACATGCAGTATCCTAAAGACGCCTCAGGGACTTTATACAAAGGTATGTTTAAACTGTTTACACACTAATAAAGAAAATGAGGTAACACTTTACAGTATGGGTACATTAATTATCATGAATTCATGTATAAATTCATGCATGAATTACGCATTCATTCATGCATTAATATCTCATGAATCATCAGGAAATAGCAGAAGTTCAACGTTTTTCATGCATGACTTCATGAGTGAACAACACTAAGTTAACTGAAAATTAACTAAGATGAGTACATCATCATGAATTATGATTTATTACGCATGATCGTGATGCTTTTCTTTGTTCACAGTTATGTGACCATTAGCACATTGTTCATCAGTGTTTCTAAGGACCAGTCACCACTTTAGTTGAGGGGCCACACACATGAAGTCATTGATAGATGATGCTTAGTTAATGATGACTACTGTATTTGAATGTCAACAGAATTTGTGTGCTCTGAGCTGTGATTGTTCTATTTTGGGGTCTGTCCAACTACCTGCAGGCTTTGAAGAAGACATGAACTGTTGACATTCAAATACAGTAGTCATCATTAACTAAGCATCATCTATCAATGACTTCATGTGTGTGGCCCCTCAACTAAAGTGGTGACTGGTCCTTAGAAACACTGATGAACAGTGGCATAACTGTGAACAAAGAAAACATCATGATCATGCGTAATAAATCATAATTCATGATGATTTACCCATCTTAGTTAATGTTTTAATTAAGGTGTTGTTCAGTCATGAAGTCATGAATGAAAAACGTTTAACTCGTGTTAGTTCCTGATGATATGAGATATGAATGCATAATTCATGCATGAATTTATACATGAATTCATGATAATTCATGTCCCCTTACTGTAAAGTGAATCCATCATTCTCATATGTAACGTCCCATGAATTATTACCTTATTACCAGTATTGTTAGGTTCTATGATATATTCTATGCAATGATGTCAATAGATAGGTTTCCATCCAATCAAAACATAACTTTTAAACGCATTCGTAAAAATTTGGCAAAAAAAAAACTCTAATTGGAGAGCATTTCAATCAACTCTGTTATGCGAATTCTAAATGGTCACGCACCTAGGAGTCGTGAACAGCTGTGGGATCAAAACGTAAGGTTGACAGGGCAACTTTAAACACCTGATATAATTGCAAAAAATGCAAATTTGTCAATCCACATAGAAGTTTTTGTTCACATTAGAATATTTTATGTGAATTTTAACCGTTTCCAGTCAGGATTTCTTTTTCAAATGGTTAAAATGTGCATTAAAAAGTTGGATGGAGACCCAGCTATTGCTGTTAAGTGTCTGTTCTATAGTAGAGTTGGTTTTCCCCTGCAGGACATAATTTGTGTAAACAGAAGAGACTGACGGACAACAATTTAACATTACAACTTTCATTAATTCATTAAATTAAATTGTATGGTTAAAGTTGTTAATGTTAAATAAATACATCAAAGTCATTTTATTTTATGAGCAAGTAGGTTACTTATGTTTTTTTATACAGTATTTGTCATTATTTAACAGATATGAAAACTTTAACTTTTTTCCTCTCTCTCGGTTTTCAGAGCTTTTTGTGGAATCCACTCCCAGACGGGCAGTAAAGCCAAGAAGAGACACAGGCTCAACGCACCTGTTTGCACCCTCCTAAGAAAACTGGACTTTGAGTTGATGGGATAGTAACATGAACGACTTCCCCTATGCAGTTCAAGTCTGGCTGGACACCTTTGTTCCATATCATCGTGTTCCCCCTGATGATAGGCTGCCTGGACGTCTGGAAGTGAGCTTCTTCATTAAAGGGATACTCCACTTTTTTTGGAAATAGGCTCATTTTACAACTCCACCAAAGTTAAACAGTTGAGTTTTACCGTTTTCGAATTCATTCAGCCGATCTCCGGGTCTGTAGAAGAATGTCAGTAACCAGACAGTTTTTGGTCCCATTGACTTCCATAGTAGGAAAAAATATATACTATGGAAGTCAATGGGACCAAAAACTCTGACAAGACCCGGAGATCGGCTGAATGGATTCGAAAACGGTAAAACTCAACTGTTTAACTCTGGTGGAGTTGTAAAATGAGCCTATTTCCAAAAAAAGTGGAGTATCCCTTTAAAAGTAAAATTTTGTTTATGTGTGATAAAGTGGATACTTTTGTAATATGTATTTTTGCACAGTTTGTTAATAAAAAAAAAAAGAAAATATACCATTGTTGTGTTTTTAATTGGCCAATACGGAAAATGACAGCTTTTTACTTGTAATGTTTTACAGTATATTGATTTGTCCTGTGAAATTACAGGAAATTCCTGGCTACTGAGTTGCCGTAAATATAACATTTTGCTGTAATATTTACAGTGAAATTACAGGAAATTCCTGGCAAATACCAGTAAATTTACATGATTATTGTAATTAATTACAGTAGGGATGTTGTATTAAGTATTACAATAACAGTCCTGTATACTGTTTACAGTAAATTTACGGCAACTATTAGCCAGGAATTTCCTGTAAAATTACAAGAAATGTCTAACAGTGTACCTTTAAGGGGAACTTGTACAATTCAAAAAGAACATAGGACCAATGCAAAATACCATTGCATTTCAGTTAAAGGTGTACATCTATGGACTAACTAATGAAACCTTATTGTAAAGTGTTACTGATTTCATGATAGCTAAGCCTTTATTGAATACATAGGCCTACAATTTATAACATCAACATAACTAAACATGAATTCCTCATAATTACCGACTTGATTCTCTGTTTTGTTTGGTAAAGTAAATAATATTTAGTTATATTATCATCATTTCTGAGAGAGGCTCTCTGACCTACTGCTGCTCTCCATCGAGTGAGATATTCCAAATAATTGTGAGGAAGTCATTAAAATATCTAAAACACAACAGACAGACGGATACTGCTTTAAATACAGGTGATTTATTTTAAAAATAAATGTTTTTAAAAAAAAGTGCCCTTTTTGGTCCTTCCGCCCCTGCCCCGGAGGAGGTCTGTGCACGCCACTGCTCTTCAGGGTTTGTGGGCCGAGGGAAAAGAGGTTTTGTGGATCAGAGCTGGGCCAGACACATGTGGACTCAATAAATCCTGATCTTGAGCTAAATAAGCAAGCTGACATTCAGTGTAACCTGTGTCTTTTATTTAGAATACATACAAATGTCATTTACGTCCTTATTTTGTCAAAAGATTTAAAGCATCCGTCTTTAAGAGTCCGCATGAGCGAATGAGCGTCCCAAAACAACGCATACCCGCTCCAAACTGAACCGGGTCATGTGACATCACGTTTTCTACAGAACCCCTAACATTAAACACCTCAGGCGGCATACATTATAAATTTCGGCTTCTGAATATCACAAATTGACATTAATTTATAACAAAAACATAAATACACATCTCAACAAAAAACATGTTACAGACAGTGATGATCACACATAGTTGACAGTATTTACTAGCATTTGAATTTAGACAAGGGTTTTTAATGGACTTCACAATTCCAATTTACATAAATACTCTTAAACATACTAATCCAGAGAGTAACTTAAATCAACATCATGAATGATAATAAGTCAATCATCACTCAATTAATCACTTAATTATATCATTAACTTTAACACCGCTTCAGTGTTCCTTTAACACTCTTATTTTAATACTTTAACACTCTTATTTGAACACTTTAACACTCTTATTTTAATACTTTAACACTCTTATTTTAACACTTTAACACTCTTATTTTAATACTTTAACACTCTTATTTTAATACTTTAACACTCTTATTTTAACACTTTAACACTCTTATTTTAACACTTAAACACTCTTATTTTAAAGGAGAAGTTCACTTTTAAAAATGAAAATTCTGTCATCATATAATCACCCTCATGTTGTTTCAAACCTGTATGAATTTCTTTCTTCTGTCAGTAACCAGACAGTTTTTGGGTCCCATTGACTTCCATAGTAGGAAAAAAATATACTATGGAAGTCAATGGGACCCAAAAACTGTCTGGTTACTGACATTGTTCTAAATATCTTCCTTTCTGTTCAGCAGAAGAAAGAAATTCATACAGGTTTGAAACAACATGAGGGTGATTATATGATGACAGAATTTTCATTTTAAAAGTGAACTTCTCCTTTAACACTTAAACACTCTTATTTGAACACTTTAACACTCTTATTTTAACACTTTAACACTCTTATTTGAACACTTTAACACTCTTATTTTAACACTTTAACACTCTTATTTTAACACTTTAACACTCTTATTTTAATACTTTAACGCTCTTATTTTAACACTTAAACACTCTTATTTGAACACTTTAACACTCTTATTTTAACACTTTAACACTCTTATTTTAACACTCTTATTTGAACACTTTAACACTCTTATTTGAGCACTTTAACTCTTATTTGAACACTTTAACACTCTTATTTTAATACTTTAACACTCTTATTTTAACACTTAAACACTCTTATTTGAACACTTTAACACTCTTATTTTAATACTTTAACACTCTTATTTTAACACTTAAACACTCTTATTTGACCACTTTAACACTCTTATTTGAGCACTTTAACTCTTATTTTAACACTTTAACACTCTTATTTTAATACTTTAACACTCTTATTTTAACACTTAAACACTCTTATTTGAACACTTTAACACTCTTATTTTAACACTTTAACACTCTTATTTTAACACTTTAACACTCTTATTTTAACACTTAAACACTCTTATTTTAATACTTTAACACTCTTATTTTAACACTTTAACACTCTTATTTTAACACTTTAACACTATTATTTTTAACACTCTTATTTGAACACTTTAACACTCTTATTTGAACACTTTAACACTCTTATTTTAATACTTTAACACTCTTATTTTAATACTTTAACACTCTTATTTTAATACTTTAACACTCTTGAGCGTGTCTCAAATAAACTTGTTAATTTAACACTGGAGGTTTTGCTGTGTGCTGTATTTTTATTTATTTTTATATTGTATTTGTTTTATTCATATCTGCTCACTACACTGAAAAAAATGATTCTGACCCCTTGTAAATGTTACATGTTTTTATCTGGTTAATTTCACTGATTATAATGTGTTATTTAATCCTACTTATTTTTTATTATTAATTTTCAAATTCACTGCTCTTGTTTAAAACAAGTTAATTTCATTCAATTAAAAGTAATTAGAAAAAAATAAGTTTAATTTAATTTCCATATACACTGTAAAATGAATACGCTATATCTACTCAATAAAATTGTGCAGATTACAAGCAATATTATTAATTAAATTTAACACATTAGAATTGAGTACTAATTAATAAAATTAATTCCTTAAAAGTTAACCATTTAACAATTTTTAAACAATAATATCTGAATAACAGACAGACGTCAAAGATGAATTAAGAACTCTTTATTTTGTATTGCCAACATTGAAGACACCTGATGTTAACAAGCAGAATCACTGAAGGAGAAAACTGTAATGTTACAACCATAATTTTAAGTTACCATCATGGGGATCAGTGTGTGTTTTAGTTGGGCTCTTTATCCTGAAACCATTAACTTTAGATTTTGTTTGGCTGTTGTACCTGAGTTATAACAGCCAGCTGAACCAATAGAAAAGGTGATCTGATGGTGTTGGTTGTGTTTTAACATAATCATTATTTCACAATCATTTGACCTGAAACACTGAAACTGATCACCTCTGAACATAAGCTCATTATTTATTCATGCAGCAATGCATGATGGGAGCCATGAATGAGTTTTGATTGGTGGCACCCAGAATGCACTGCAACAGGCTTTATAAATGTCACCATTGTTGAGATTCACAGGCTGATTCTTGAAAAAATTGAGTAAATTCAACTTAAAATAGTTTAGCTAAAATTATTAATATTATTAATCTGAAATTACTTATAAAATATAAGTACAACCAATTTACAAAATATAAGTACACTCAACTTAAAAAATATATCTGGATTTAGATAATTTTATTTCGTGCAACCCCTTGACGTAATAAAATTAAGTAAATTCAACATAACATTTTTTTCAGTGTATTTACTCAGTTGTTTGTGCGTGTTTGAAGTTTTATGTCATCAGCTCAAAGTCATAACTGATCAACAGTAAATATTGATTATATTCTTCAGTTTTGAGATGCAAAGCAACATGTCGATTCAATAATGTGATTTGATTTGACAAACCCAGCCGTTGGGTTAAATTTTTTAATTAATTTTTTCTTAACCCAACGGTTGGGTTAGTCCATATTTGACACAACTTTGGGTTAAAACAACCCTGCACTGTCCTGTATCATGTAGGAGACTAAGATGAGACAGAGAAGTCACTAGTGCTAAAATAAACTAGTCAGAAATGTCTGTGTCATTATTTTACAGAGTTCTTTAAAGTTGCTCTAAG
The DNA here is from genome assembly GCF_963993115.1 of Abramis brama. Classification (NCBI taxonomy): domain Eukaryota; kingdom Metazoa; phylum Chordata; class Actinopteri; order Cypriniformes; family Leuciscidae; genus Abramis; species Abramis brama. The sequence goes on along the minus strand of NC_139977.1, from coordinate 34,973,175 downwards.
TGATGTTGGGTGACATCACTTCTTGTTGACGTCCAAAGGCTAGCTCGACCCTCTCTCCTCCTCATCCGCGCACCAACCCCCCAAACCCCACCTTGTCAGTTATGGCTGGAACAGTTTGTTATGTTTTGTGGTGTGGGTTAGCTCAGTTTGATTTCGTTGAGTCTGTGAAGCCTGTGGTGTCTAGAGAGGCCGTGTGTCTCACAGAGTGTTCAGGGGACAGGCCCGCTAGCGGATGGTGAGGAGATGTTTGCTGGATGTGACAAAAAAAGTGTTGACCTAAAAAACGTGTGACATTGCTTAGAGCACCTTTAAAATCATTCAGTTTTACTTTCAAAACATTCACATATTCTAAAGGGGTTTTCACAAAGTTTCTGTTTAACTTTAGTCACACTTGTCCAAGAAAATAATCCCCGATCCATAATTTCCTTTACTTGCTTTTTGTAATAATTGTGAGCAACACAAGGCTAAACATTTTTCAGGTTCTTTCTTTGTTTGTAGTCAAGTTGTAGTTTATCTTGACAATCGTAATAAAACCCTGACTACCTGACAGAACTATAATAAATTAAAGAAAAGTTTAGTGCAATTTAAAATATATTTTCATAGGAATATAATACCTAAGCATTTTGTTGCTCCTCTATTATATTGTTAATATCTGCATGTTCCATAAATAATAAAAAGGGACTCCAGACCCTCTTAAATTGGTCTTCTTTACCCTTATAGAATATAGGTTATCTGAAACAGTGTTTTTTTAGATGATTCTGTGCATCACGTGATGTGGAAACCTCTCTCAGTATCTCTAAACCAGTGTGTGCTTTAAAACGGTTAAACAGGACACAGGTGTTAAGTGTTTTTATTTTAGCAGTTCCTCTGTGTTTCTCTTGTTTGCTCCTGCACTCGACGCTGTTAATCTTTAATGTGACTGAGTGTTCAGGAAGAGTTCATTGTTCTGTTCACTGCCAGATAAACTCTGTCCACAGTTTCTTGACTTCTCTCAACATTAAACCAGTGATTTGTTATCAGAGTCAATAAAATCAGTATTCTTATGATTGCTCTGGACATTTCAGACTAAGTTCAACAAACATTAAATTACTTATTCATAAACTTAAAAAAATAATTAATAAAAATGTAGGTGTGACGGGGTTGAGACTAGGGTAACAGGGTTGAAGATGGTAACGGGTTTGAAGAGACAAATACAGCTTAACGTATACATTGTATTTTTTTCCTCTAATTCATTGTAAGATTTTCTATGAGCACTGTATTTCTTTATGTAACCAAGAAAAACAACAAATATAAATTGCAATTGCAACTCAGTTTCATTAACCCGACTGCAGGGAAAACGTACTCGGTTACTAACGTAACCTCTGTTCTCTCTAGAGAGGGAACGAGTACTGCATAATATCTTACGCTATGGGGAAATCTCTTTTCCGCGAGATACTGAAGCCAGAAATTATCCTTAATTTTGGAATAATGTAAAACGCACTGCAGCAGCACGCAGACACAGGTGAGACAGCTTGCGCGCCCATTGGCTGCCCTGCGGCAACTTCACCAGCCTATCGAGAGGCCCCCGTGGTGACCAACCAATGGGGGCGCTTCGCGGTTTCAGTAATCTGGGCCAAAAGCATCGGGGCAGACAATACTGATCTATTAGACTGAGAGCAGCCTAGCCTGCAAGGCGGGAACCTCTAGGTTATAAACCTTATAAATGTAGACGGGGAGGCCCAGCCTGCCGCCATACAGATATCTTGTAAGGCAATCCCACTAGACCAAGCCCACGACGAGGCCATGCCTCTTGTGAAATGCTCTCTGACACCCAATGGGCACTGCAGGCCCTTAGAGGCGTAAGCCAGCGCTATAGCAAAAAGAGATTTCCCCATAGCGTAAGATATTACGCAGTACAAGAGAACCTCTCGTAAGAGAACTCAAAGGCCTTTAGTTTCAGGATCAGAGACAGTGAAGAGAAATCAGAGAATCTGATCTGAAGCTCAGTGAGGATCAGGGGCGTAATTTGTGGGGGGGTTGGGGGGGAGATAACCCCCCAATATTTAAATCTATGCATTACAACCCCCCCAATATTTATACCATGATCACATGAAAAATATGCAGACCCAAACTTCAACCCCCCCAATGTTCAAACCAAATCTACGCCCTTGGTGAGGATCATCATGGGTCCAGTGCTGGGAAGAGAACTGAGAAATATACTCAAGTAAAAGTACCATAACACTCCAGAAAATGTAGTGTGAGTGAGTAAAAACTACTTGTCCACAAAACTACTGGAGTAAGAGTAAAAAGTAGCTTATTTTAAAGTAGTGAGCTGCAGATCCTTATAATAAACACTGTTCACTACAATTAAAAAAATAGAAAACATTGTGTACATTGTAATTTACATTAGCTTTTGTTGTGTTGAAGAATACAGTATCTATCATCCATCTTTTTAAAATGCATTACAACACAGAAGGACTAGTACAGAAATAGGAAGATGAAAGAGTTATTCTCAGTACACTCACCAATTTAAATCATATTGTTTGAAAAAAAAAAAAAAAAAGATTTAAAATTAGTGGTAAGGCCACTGAGCCTTACTTCAAAATAAATAAATAGGTCAATAAAACGTCTGGAGAACAATATGTCATGTAACATTTACCTCAGAAAAGCCATTTAATGACCACAGCATATGGCTGGAAAAATGAACTTGGCCTATAGAGAGGAGTATTTTTACTAAATATATGCACTATATTATATATTATAATTTTACTCATATCATTAAAAATATTATAAAAAATGCATTATGTTTGAGTTGCTAATTTTAACCTTTAATAATAATATCATCTCCCTGTATGTTTACAGCATTAGTGAGAGATTTTTAACATGAGGAAAATGAACATGTAGCTATATACAAATTAATTGATGTAAACATTGTTACATGATGTTGTTACTAAACTTAATGAAATTCTGTTTGGTCACCAAATGTTTTGAGAATCACAATAAACTTATTGTGATGCAAGTTTTTTTTTTTTTTTTTTTTTTTTTTTGCAATCCTTTCTAATCCATCTTTAAAAGTTTTTAAAAATCTCCAATGACCAATTTAAAGGAAACACGTGCACGTTTTGACAAAGTAGCTTTGTTGTTATTTTATTCTGTGCTGGACAAGATTTTATGTAAGATCTAGCATCTTTTGTGAGGGGTACAAAAGACCATACTTTTCGGGATTATTTCTTGCTGATGCATTATAAAGCCTGGTCAGTAATCCATCTGGTTTTTCCTTCTGTATAAGTGTGAGACCCTCCCCTGGGCACTGGTCCCATATAGGCCCGGTCAGTAATCCATCTGGTGGGGCTTCAGGTTTTTAGCAGCATTCTTTCATTCTTTATAACCTGAACACCAGAAACACTACAAAAACAGTGAATACACTTGGGATTCAGTTCACAGAGATTTAGTTCATCTAGTTATTCATTCCAATGCTCACACACCCTCCACACGCCTATATAAAGGAGTGTGTAAGTGTGTGAGATCAGCAGTGTGTTCTCTCTGTATCTACTGTTGACACTGCATGACTTTATCTTTATAGTTATCTCTCTTCTTCTCACAGGTGAGAAACATGTTTCTAAACGCATGATTTAATTATTCATTCAAGCTTTACTGAGGAGCTTTATTTTCTGACTGGATTATGTGCTATTTTACCATAAATGCTTTGATCGCTGCTACTTTATTGAATACTTTATTAAATTATTGAATGTTTGTAATATTGTAAAAGTGTAGAAATTGTTTGTCTCTAAATTCCTTGTCATTGCTTGAATTTGATGTAAACCAGGAAGAAACACATGGTTCAGTTCATCAGACGGAGCAGCAGGAACAGTGCTTGAAGTGGGGCGGTAGCCTACTCACAGGTACCGGCACTTCTACATTTTACTCTTACTGTACGTTCACACCGCCGCCGGCGAGAGCGGCAAAATTCGCTCTCGCCGCCCTGCCACCGTAGAAAGATTCGGGACGTTCTGACGTAGATTAGAATGCGTGATTTTTTTTCTCTCTGGCGGAGGACTTCTACATTCCGATTGGTTGCCGCTGGTTGCCGCCGAACCGCGTCATAGCTTATTACCATAAAGTTGACTTGATTTCAACTCCTCTCGCCGCTCTCGCCGTGCAAGACGCGCCGCGCCGCCCTCACCGGAGCTCACCGCCGGCTCTCATTGAAAATGAATGGCTTCCGGCCACTTTGACGCTCTCGCCGCCGGCGGTGTGAACGCACAGTAAAGCGTACCTGCACTTTTTCTTGTGTACCGCTACTTCTGGTATTTAGCCGGTACTCTACTACTGACAGAGCCTACAGTACATCCCCAATAAGGTGGGAGTTTGGTCTTTTATATCACTGTATTTTGTCCATTGAGTTACTTTGAGTGTCCTGAGACCGCAGGGGAATCCTGGAGAGTGACGTATTTAGGGAGTGCAGCAATATAAAGTTAAGAAAACTAAACAACCGAGAGAAATATATGTCTTCTACCTCAGATTTAACGTTTGATCTGTACATCAGCATCGGGGAATAACATAATCTCAGTCACAACAGAGAAAGCTGTGCAAAACTTACATGTACAAAAGTAACAGTGAAGACTTGTAAACACAGCTTTTGTGTCTTTATCAGCTTTTCCATATGATGATCATCACAATTCATCGCCCTGATAATATTCACAAATAGTCTCCTGCTCGCTCCATTTCTGTATTCAGTGAATGAGTCTCTCACCCGTTGCTCTGTAGTTTACTTCGTCAACAGCCGCTTGCACCCCTTGCTGGTGAGGCCGACTAACAGCTATGGAGATCATCAATCGGCAATCTACTGATATTCCTGCCGTTCCCGGATGTCAAATGATGAATTTTCTTCTGAATTTGAACCACTGAATTTGTGGAAGCGAATTTGTAAAGCGAAATAAAATGGACCGAAAATTGCCGGTCGAATATTATAGGTTGCATTTTTAAACAGAATGAACATTTTGGAAGTGAAATATGAAAGGTGAATATGGATTATTGAATTTTTAATAATGAAAACATGTGCGAAATGTTTTGAATTGAAATATTTACAGCTTGAATATACAACCATGTTGAATTTCACACCACTTTCACACCACATAATTTGAAAGTGATTGCAGTACCAGTTTTGGCCACAATCTTACATATGGATCCTTTAAACAGCTTCTCTGCTGCAGCCGACAGGCAGAAGAATCGTGCTATGATCACGAAAGATGCTTCCCATTGAAATACATTACTTTAAAAAAACGTGCTGATATCACGAAAATAGCGTGTCCGTGTCACGAATCAATAGATTAAATAACGTGACCATATCACGAACTGCCACGCCTGGGGTACCATCCAGTGAAGGAATCTGTGGTGACCACTGAATATTACGTGGTACCGTCACGGAACAGGGTGACCAGAAGTTATCCTAGTGATACAGGGCATAGGCATCATAGGCATCACATAGGCATCACTTCCTTGGCCCCATCACGGCATTTTCGGCGATTCCGTGAAACTGGCACCAATTTTGAGTTAAGGGGCCGTGTTCATTTCACGGAATTCTGTGAGACCAGGTTGTATTGACATAATTCGGTAATCTTTTATATGTAAATGTGCTTAAATCAGGTTATCATGTAGTACTTACGTTTGGAGTTGAGAAGCGCAATGGCCCTTGGGATTGTCTCATACTTATTTATACAGTCAATAGTCGCATAAAGTGATGGCATCAGCGTCACATTAAGTGACGGCATCACCGCTGATGGACAGTTGATTTCCTTTCGTCTATATCCGACGATGAGGGATTAACATGAACGTATATCTGACGGACCCCCGCGTCGAAAAACAACGTCAAGGGTACACCTCTTTCGTTGAAACTTGGCGCCAGGGTTTCTTGACCATGCGTCAGACATTTGACGAGTAGGGAGTGAGACTGTGTTGAATAAACTTGTCTCGCCTTACCAAATCTAATAACAAGCACAAACGGTGTTAAAAAGATTTTGACGTGCAAGTCAAAAGCTAGGCTATCTGTCCTACAGAGTTTTTTCTACTTTACCACAGTAAAGAAAGCGAATATAATAGACCTAATTAAAAGCGAACCAAAGGAAGAAACGTTTATAGTTCCCTGCGAAAATGGGTGAGACGTGAGTGAAGATTCGAGAAAAGAAACAAGAGATTCCATGTCCAGTGAAATAACTAATGGAATAGCGTTAAATTCGCTGATAATCGGCAAACCAGAATACAAAGCCGCCAAAGCTTAAATGTATGGGCTCATGCACAACTCTCTCATTCGACACGAATCCAAACGTTTCCACGGCTGCGATGTAACATTTAATTGCTAACCTATTATTTATTTTGTAAACAAAGCTTTCTGCTTCACTCCTGTCATAATATTCATGTAAAACAGCATTCACATAAAAACAAGTGTTTTGGTGGACCAGCCCCGGAGCTCCTCAGCCACAGCCGTGATGCGGTATTTACGTTTACCGGCACAGGCCTAGCAAGTGGGTGTGTTTTGTTGTTTAAACACCTTTACAACGATCGCGTATATGCGCGATGGGCGCCGCCATGTTAGTTTGTGCCGCAGTTCAGAGAATCAGATCTGTTGGATTTACAACACGTGAATTCATCCACTTCTCCCGAAATACATGAGAGTAAGCGGCCGGTGAACTGGGAGAAGAATAGAGTAAACTTTAAAGCTACTTACACAATGTGTTTCTGATATGAATAAAACGTGTCGTCAAATTTTAATGGAAAAAATGTATTATTGCCACTTCCATAGACATCAGTGTGTATTTTACAAACTCTAAATAGTTGTTTAGCACTTATGTGAATTTAAATGTCTTAAACACTGAATAGTTGTGATATATGACAGCTCAGCGCCAGTCAACACGCAAACACACTTTTGAATTTCTCAGTTGATCACGTGATGGACTGACCATTCTAATCACAGCGGTGTGATCGTACATGTGAAAGGGTTAATGAACGAATAACTGATAGTAAGGTATACCGAGAATAATCAAAGATCTAAATGAATTCATAATCAATATTTATGATTATTTTCTAATAAGAAACGCAGAACACTGAAAAGACATTCACATCTTATACCTGATTATACCATTATACATTCCTTACATTGGTGACCCCGACGTGATCTCCAGCTGGCGAGTGTCTTTCAGAGAAATATTGGGACTTGCAACAAGAGGTTTGATCTTCTCTTTCTTCAGCTGTTCTTCAGCAATGTTTGAGTTTGGCTGAAGCTCATCTTCCAGATTACTGACTTTAACCCTCGCCTGCCTCGTGTTGTTGCTCTGTTATATTGTTGCAGAGACGATATTGTGAAATACTTTTAAAGTTGCGGGTAATTGTAGCTTACTGAACTTTAACTCACTGTTGTTGTCGCCACTATGTGTTTAAACGCACTGGAAACTGTTTTATTTCTGTAAAACCCCTTTCTCCTGTTTTTGGCTGTTTAGGGAGTTAGTGAACATTTCTGTTGTTCATTTCTTTTCTCTAAGACAGAGTATTTTTACTTTGTAACAAACTAGTCCAGAGTACTTTTGCTGTTTCAGCCTTTCCTCCTCCTGAAGAATATTTTACTTCCTTTTGAGTTTCTTCATTTATACTTTATAAGTAAACCTTGTTGAACTGGGGTTTACTGTCAGTCGTTCGGGACAGAGGAACGGCACACTAACTCAACTCAAATCTTTTTACTTTTCCACTGTTACTCCTTCACCTCAGGCAAACGTTATCTGGCATATAACAGTATATAACTATACACAGGGGCGGATCTACTGGGGTGGCACGGGGTGGCAGCTGCCACCCCTAGTAAAGGTCTTGCCACCCCAGCTGCCACCCCATTGATGTCAGCCAGGCCGGCTGAAAATAAGACGGCATTTACAGTAAAAACCTTTGTTTCCTGGGCGCCCCTAAACGCATCATGACTTGAGTAGAAAATACTTACGTCCCTGATTCAAACGTGCAGAGTGGCGTTCGCTCAGTCTGGCTCACACACAGCGAGTCTGCTGCGGTGCGGTGGCCCTGCAACCCGACTGGAGAGACTGAGCTGCCCCAGAGCCTCTGAAGGTGAAGTGAGTTTCCCCAGGTGTAGTTTAAACACACGTTTAACTTAAAGTTACTTTTGTAATGAATGTATTGTATGCTAAAGACGATTCAGCATCAGCAAAAACAGCGAGTCTATTACGTTAGCCAAAATCAGCTGTCAAATCGCTCCCTCGTGATTTGTAAGAGCACTCTTCCCTTTGATTAGCCTAATTTTGATTTTAGTAAAGACAAGAACAGCTTAATAAAAAAATATAAAATATTGTTTGTGTTTACTGATGGTCGCCGTTACGCCGACGTTACGTTACAACACACAATACGGTGTCAGTTAGGAGATCGATCATTTGATTAGATAAGCAGTCCTATTAAATCCAATTTCTCTCAGATATCACAGCAATGAAACCAGGTTAATGGGGAAATAAGAAATACAATAGGATTAAGTAGTCTTAACATAGCCTAACTGGTGTGTGCATGTGATCAATCTTTCTGATTTTATATGTGTTATTGAGGACAGAACTAAACATTTAAATGGTTACACTTTCTTTGATATTAAACAAATTTTATTTTAGATTTAGATTTTGGCTTCCAATGATTATAAAAAGAATATACAGTATTTGAGGTAGGCCTATACCATTAAAAACTAAAGCTGCATTCTCTCTAGCGCAACTTCCTTCCCTTCAGCGGTGCGCTGTCATTTCTCCCTAAAACCCAAACATAACGTCAGAATCTGCATGATCGGTGATTGTTGTAAAATGTAGTCTATACTGTTGCTAAACTGCGGGATGCGTTTGATAATAAAAGGCTATTAAAAGTACCAAAATTGACGCAATAGACGCTGTTCCAAATGCGGCGCGTGCTCCGAAACACAGCGCAACGAGACAAGTAACGTATATTTTGGGCTTCGTGTGCACATCTAAACGATCAAATATGTCAAAATGGCTGTCTTGGAGATTCACTTAAACAGTTTATTCACTTAAATACAGTTTGTGTCTTAAATGGGCGTTAATAGTTAGGAGAAAATATGATGCGTAATAATGATAGATCTCCATTTGGTCTTAAAGAGGCAGCAGTCTAATAAACCTGCTGACGGTTGCTCCATTAATGTGAATCAAACAACAAAAGGCAAAGTGAGCGCTGAGCGAGCAGGTACGAGTCGAAAAAGATGGATAAAGCAAAAAAGCTGTCGGGACTAAAAATAGAAAAATAAATAGGGAAAGTAGATGGCATGTCAATTGATGCGCCAGCAGCTCAATAAGTGGATGGTCAAAGGCAACAGGTAGGATTTAAAGTGTGACGTCCACGCATGTAGGCTAGGAGATTCCCGGTGGGTCGACGTGCTTTTTGGGCCGATACATCTAATAGGCTATTTTTTTTTTTTTTTGTATTTGTCTTAACGGCCCATAAAACTCGTACATCTGTGGCCCATTCGTTTAGTTTTGTTTTGCTTTATTGGCAACGCTGGGTTAGTGCCGTTGTAATGCATTGGCCAAGAAAAAAAGAAAAAAAGTCAGCGTTAGGTTTTTTTGACATTTTTAATTAAACACGTAGATCAGCGGCCCATTGGTTCTTTTCTTAATTGACACTGGGCTGGCCCAATCACATCTTTAATGTGAAGTATAGAAATTAGTACAAAACTAATTATGAAAGTTTCCTTTATTTTTCAGTGCATTTGTTTTGCAATATATGGCTATTACTATCATGGGATTAATATTATAACTATTATTATGTAGGCTAGTAGTGTAATCTAGACAGACACTGTTACTAAAAAAAAGGTTTGAATTTTTCTTTGTTTAATTTGCACACTGAATATGGGTTGGAGCTTTTAATTTTGAACTCTCAAAGTGCACCAGATTGATGAATTCAACATTAAAAAGCACAAAATTTTCTTACGGGGGAGCATGCCCCCGAACCCCCCTAGAGGGACAGAGGTCCACTCAGCAGTGGATTCATCACTGCTCTGCCCTCTGACACTCTGGGTAGTTGCGCCCCTGAGTATCGGTAAGAGTAGTAATACCGTTAAAACCTTAACGATACCCATCCCTATTGGCAGCAATGAATTACAAGTTATGGCCAATTTAACTGTGATTAAATTCAGTATACGTCTGCCATATGTTGCCACCCCTCAAAAATTCCTGCCCCCCTCTCGCCACCCCATACATTTTTTTCTAGATCCGCCCCTGACTATACATAATACAACTCTTTAATGGTTTTACATTGACTTTCAGCCGTTATTCTGTTCACACTCATCTGATATGAATCAGTTTATATTGTGAAATGTAATGATCTCTCTGATGAATGTGATGAATGAATGTGATTATGCGACTGATCCTGTAATATAATCTGATCAGATGAGAGTCTCTTTCTGCTTCATACGAGACACATGATGATCCTCATTGAGCTTCAGATCAGATTCTCTGATTTCTCTTCACTGTCTCTGATCCTGAAACTAAAGGCCTTTGAGTTTCACCTCAAATCTACTTCTGACATCTAGTGGACAAAGATGAAAACTGCAGATCATATTCTGTGTGTTAGGAGGAATAGAAAACACACACTCATACAGATTTATTTACAATGCCTTCATTTCTATTTTAAACAAGTGACATTCTCTCAGTTTAATTCACTGAATGTCATTCATTATCAACTCACAAATAATAATGTGATTTTACATTTTGTGTGAATGACTGAACTTCTAGCAACTTCTGCTTTAATGTATACTATGATGTGTTTGTGAACAGTAGATATTGAGTATTGAGTAAGTGTTGATCTGTTGTTGTTCTGAACAGCTTCAGTTCGTCTGTTAAAGTCACTAATGTTCTGCTGATGGAAATCAGTGTTAATAAATCAGAGATGATTAAATGAGCAGCTGATGGAGTTTATCAGATCTGAGTTTTACATTTAACATTCAGACTCTTGAAACTCTTCAGGAAACAATACGGCTGCGTCTCACATCAGATATTCAGAGGAGATATTGATCTGAAGAAGTACTAAGGTATGTTCTGTGTGAATGAATGTGTGGATTTATTTTCATCTTCTAGAGAAATTACATCTTTCAGGAGCTTTTAAATGAGGAAAACACATTATACTGAGACTCATGATTGTAATGCATGTATGAGTGATCTGAGTTTGTCATATTGTTGAATCAGGAGCTGATGGAGATTTGCCTGATATGAAACATCATCATCAGCTTCTGCTAACAGAAGAATCCAGAAACACAGTCTCTGGGAAGAACATCAATTATTCCCTGTTTCTAACTCTATCAGAAAGAGAAACAGAGAGATCTTCTGTGTGAAACGACAGATGAAGCACATGATGGAGAAAGCGGAGAATAAAAGTGATTCTGTCATAAACTCATCATCATAATCACAGGCTGCTTTATGATATTAAAGCTGGAAGCGTCACAGAATTCACTGGAACTAAAGAGATCTTGATTCTGATCAAACCATTCAAACCTTCAGAATAATATCAAAACAGCAGAAGTCATATTTTATAGTGACGCACATTTGACATCTTTGTGTTTGACTTCAATAATGATTCCCTTCAAATTACAACTTGTTGATTTTCATATTCCCTGATGAACTGAAATCTGTAAGTGTTTTCATTTGTTGCTGTAAAACACATTTTCATCTGTAGCTTCTTTAACTCTGCTGTGATTCTGATGATCTCCTGTAGAGGGAGACACGAGACTGCAGGACAGGGTCAAAGGGCAATCTGGAGCCGCTTTATTTCACATGTTTAGTTTCACTTTTACGTTTATTTGTATAGTGCTTATACATACTGTGACAAAGTAATGTCCATACATCAGAAATACACAGATAATACAGTCATGAGTTACAGTGGTTAACGGCACATATTCATTTAGGCAGAAATAATGAACACATTAAAGATGATTACAGTATATTATCTTACAGTGTTATACAGTATTGTTCAGATTACAGTATATAGATGATGATGTGTTGATTCATCGGCCAATCAGAGATGACATGATGTCATTTCCCTGCAGCTCTAGAGTCGGTCATGTGACATTTCCAGCTCAGGTGATTGGCTCGAGTCAGTCCAGCATCAGAACTGTTTACAATATGCATTAAAGACAACATCCAAACACTATCAAATATAATGTTGCCTTTAATATGAGGTGAATATTAATGGCTTGTAGCTATTATTAAAAATATGTACAATATATAAAAATAAATCCTTCTTCTCTTTCTTATGCAGTCCATCGATTTCGAAGATGACGTCACTTCTAGGATGCTTTGTTGGAGTGTTGAGGCAGCCGCTGCTGTCTGCGGTGCCATTGAAGGTGGCTGTAAAGCCCAATCCGGGAGCCACATGTCCTGCCACAGTCGGGGCATGTGAGTGTTGAATCTGAAGATGGGTGTAGTTGTGGCTGGACGCATTGGTGTCTGCGCTGACGTAGCACAATTCTGTGTTGGGCGCGCTGTGATTCGATCAGTTGGGCCCCCAGACCACATGCATAACTCCAAGCCTGGCGGTCGGCAGCTGTTGCTTCCAGGACTCCAGGGTTGATGCTGCAGCTTTTCAGGGTCGACTTGAGGTGGTCCTTGTAGCGACGCTTCTGACCCCCAGGTCTCCTGTTGGCTGCGTATATCTGCCCATAGAGGACCTGCCGGGGTAGGCGGTGGGAGGGCATGCGGATAACGTGTCCAACCCATCGCAGTTGCCGCCTAGCAAGGGTTGCCTCCATGCTGCTGGAGTTGGTGCGCTGTAGGATGTCCGCGTGGTGGATTTTGTCTTTCCATGTGACACCTAGTATGCGCTGGAGGCATCTGATGTGAAAGCCCTCAAGACACCGAATATGCCTGCGGTAGGGAGTCCAAGCTTCTGCACTGAACAGCAGGGTGGAAACGCAGACTGCCTGGTAAACGGCCGCTTTGGTGAAGGTACGGAGATCTTTATTAACAAAGACTCGAGATCGAAGTCTACCAAAGGCAGAGGAGGCGAGGTTTATGCGTGCCTGGATCTCGTTGTCTATGAGGCAGGTGGGTGTTAGGATGCTTCCAAGGTAACAGAAGTGCTGAACAACCTTTACTGGTGTGCCATGGATGTAGAATTCAGGAGGTGTAGGGGTGGGGGCCTTGGTCTGTGCAATGATCTCAGTCTTTTTGATGTTAACTTGTAGGCCACAAGCTTGGTAGACTGCACATACAACATCCAGTGTGTGTTGCATTGCGGTAGGACTGTGGGCTAGGAGGGCACAGTCATCAGCGTATTGCAGTTCATGAATTGTGGTGGTGGTTGTCTTGGTGATGGCTTGCAGGCGGCGAAGGTTAAAGAGGTTCCCGTCCAGACGAAACTGTAGGCAAACACCATCGTCGGGGCTGAGGGAATTACGGGAGAGGAGGGTGACTGCTGCCAGGAAAAGATTGAAGATCACTGGAGCCAGTACACACCCCTGTTTCACTCCTACCTGCACAGGAAAGGAGGGGGATTGCGATGTACCCACAATCACACGAGCCTGCATGCCTTCATGAAACTGTTGTAGGATTTCCAGAAACCTTGGTGGCACCCCAAACTTCTCCAGAATGACCCAAAGGACTAGGCGGTCAATGGTATCAAAAGCCTTTGCCAGATCGATGAAGGCAATGAACAGGTCTTTGTTCTGTTCTCTAGCCTTCTCCTGCAATTGGCGTAGTACAAAGATCATGTCGGAGGTGGACCGATCCTTCCTAAAGCCGCACTGTGACTCAGGAAGGATTCTCTCTGTGATGTGCTCGGCAAGACGAAACAGCATGACCTTTGTTAATACTTTCCCTGCAACAGAGAGCAGGGATATGCCACGACTGTTTCCACAGATGGACTTATCACCCTTTTTCTTGTGGATGGTAACAATGTGTGAGTCTTTCCAGCCTTGTGGAACAGTTTTTTGTGCCCATATTATCTGGATAAGTTGGTGGAGATTTTTGGTGAGCAGATACCCGCCTTTCTTTAGAGCCTCTGCAGATATTCCATCAGGACCAGCAGACTTATTGTCCTTGAGGCTTCGTATTGCTGCCAGGACTTCTGAGAACCTGGGAGGGTCATCAAGCTCATGCACTGGTGGGAGCTCTGGAAGGCGCTGCAGGACAGTGGGGTCAGTCGGATTGTTTTGGTTAAGAAGGGTGTTGAAATGTTCAGCCCAACGCTCAAGAATTTCTTGTTTGTCCTTGTGCAGAATTGTTCCATCTGTCGATCTGATCGGGGTGATTCTGCGTTTTTGGGGTCCATATAGTGATTTTATTGCATCGTAAAAAGCTTGAGAGTTGTTGGTGTCCGCATAACCTTGGATTTCATGGGCTTTCCTAAGCCACCAGTCATTCTCCATTATGCGAAGCCGTCGTTGCACCTCAGCACGGATATTACTCCAGTGTGAGCGTAAAGAGGGAGATTGTGGATTGGAGAGGTGGGCAGAGAGGGCTTTACGCTTCTCCTCCAGAAGGTTGAGTATTTCGGGGGAGCTGTCATCAAACCAGTCCTGGTGACGTTTGGAGGTGAAACCAATTGTGTCGGAAGCGGCTTGTTGTATAGCTGAGCTAAGGTTAGCCCATGCGCTTTCAGCTGTATTGTGTTGGGGTTGAGTGAGAGCGGAGGAAAGGTTATTAGCCAAGCAGCGACGGTACGATGCAGTGATGTCAGGGGATTTTAGGGCTCGAGAGTTGAGCCGTCTTGAGGGTTGGTGCCTGGTATGTTGAGGTCGGATCTTTAGGTGTATCTTGGATCTGATCAGCCGATGATCTGTCCAGCACTCCGCCCCACGCATTGCTCGGGTGATGGAGATTTCATGTAGATCTTGTTGCCGGGTTATAATGTAGTCCAGTAGGTGCCAGTGTTTTGATCTAGGGTGCATCCATGATGCTTTGTATTTATTTTTCATTTGGAAAGTTGTGTTGGTTATGACCAGTTTGTGCTCAGAGCAGAGGGAGAGGAGACGCAGGCCGTTCCTGTTCATGTTGCCTAATCCATGTTTCCCGATTACCCCAGGCCAGAGCATGTTGCTGGTGCCTACTCTGGCATTGAAGTCTCCCAAAAGCACAAGTTTATCAGTATGAGGAACTTTGTGGAGAGCTCTGTCAAGAGACTCGTAAAAGGCGTCTTTGATGCTTTCTTCAGCATCCAGAGTTGGTGCATAAGCGCTTATCAAGGTTGCATAGCGACCCTTCGCAAGGGGAATGCGCCAAGTCATCAGCCGCTCACTGATTCCCACAGGAGACTCTGGGATGTTCTGTAGCAATCTGCTTTTAATGGCAAAACCTACTCCATGTAGACGGCGGGTATCTTCTGGAAGGCCCCTCCAAAAGAAGGTGTATCCTTGCCCAACTTCTATTAGCGAGTCCTCTCCTGCGAGCCGGGTCTCACTCAAAGCTGCGATGTCGATGTTGTATTTGTTGAGCTCGCTCGCAACCAGGGCAGTGCGCCTGCGGGGTCGGTCAGTTCCAATCTGCACATCAAGAAGTGTGCGTACGTTCCATGAAGCCAAAATTAATAGTTTCGATTTATATTTTCGACCGCGTAATGGGATGCCTTGACGACAGCGGTGGGCCGCCCAGGAGTGTAGGGAACAGACAATGTTTGGGTCACCTTTTCTAGACCCTCCCCCCGACTGGGGGTGAGCAGTGCGGACCCTGAAGAGGGCTGCTCAGTCACACAAGAAGCTGCCGAAGGTGGACGCTGTTCCAACCCATCCACACAACGACCATCACGCTTGTGCCGCCTCCGTGCAGGGCTCAGGCTAGAGGCTGCCAGTCCGATCCAAGACCTGCCTCCGTCACATTTACCCTGTCGCCGAAGGGCTTGTACGGTGAAGTGATAGCATACGCAGAGAGTGGATTAATGTGAAGAGAGGGGTGCGCAGACCCTATCTCCACAGCTTCACTCCAGAATCCAATATCCAGTGGCAGGAGATGAACTCTAGACAACCAGATGGATGGTGGAGTTGCAGGGGGCTGCCAGGTCTCTGTCTGTTGAGCCTGCCTATCGCGTGTCCCCAACGCGGCCTTGTCTTGAGGAGACGAGATGCTCACGGAAGACTACCCACAGAGCAGTGGAGGCAGCAGTCTTAGTTGATGGCGGACTGTACTCGCCATGTCGAGGAGTATCATTGGCATAAATGGAGTTTTTGCAGCGGATCTAGTGATGCCACTCAACTAGTCCCTCCATACCTGATAGACCTCCGCTGTTGGTCCACGACTACTTATTCGTCTGGGGACCACCAAATGGAGCCCCCAGCTTATTTCGTAGCTTACCTTCATATCTGAAGGGTTGTCCATTATCCGCCACCGATGGACGTGGTTGGTAGCAGTCAGCTCTGCCCCAACATAAAAATAAAAATAAATATAGTGTAAATAAATGACTATATACATGAAAAATAACGGGTGTCTGAGAGTAACAGTCAGAAAGTCCCAGTTTGAGTCTTGAAGTGTGTGTGTGTGTGTGTGTGTGTGTGTGTGTGTTTGTGTGTGTGTGTGTGTGTAATATTTACAGTAGATCAATACTATAGATTACTGATGGAGAACAATGAGAGTTTAGACTGAGAAAGAAGATCTTGATGAGTGTGTTTGTGTTCAGAAGAGTGTGTAGAAGATTCCAGAAGACACGAGTGAACAGATGATGATGATGAAGATGATGATGATGATCAGTGATGAAGAAGATGATGATAGTGATGAAGATGAATATGTTCAGGTCTTCAGCTGCTGATGGATGTTGTGTGTTCTTGAACATGATGAAGGGTTTGATGAGAATTTCTCCTCAGTTTTGACATCAGAATCAAACTTTACAGGCTCGTCTGGATCACAGGAGACTAGAAATATACATATTAGATTATCATCATATACATTGCTTTGAATTTATACATTTAATATGTTCTTAATAACTTTTCTGTCAATTAAACACAATCTGTAAATGTTTCATAACTGCAGAAAGTCAGTCTGATGTATTTGTCTGAATGTGACACTTTATAACAGGAGAGAAAACAACAGTAAATCTGACAGTAAAACTAAAATATGATGAAGAATTGAAGTTCAATAATGATCAAACACTCACAGCTTGGCTTTAGCATCTTCATACTGTCACATCTCACAAGTCTCTGTCCTCTTTCCTCTGGTGATTCACTGGTTTGTGTCTCATTTCTGTCCTCCATTTTTCTCTCAGTCTTCTTGTTTTCTGCTGATCTGTGATTTCTGCTGATTTTCTTTCTCCTCTTCATTTGAATCTGTTCAATCACACAGACAGAGTTTCATTAAAGCGATATAACATCATATCACGAGACATCAGATCAACTCCTGATCAACATCTGCATGAGCTCAGTGTTATTACAGCATCTCAGATTAACTCTACAATATTCAGAATAATCAATGATGATGACAAATGACAAATATAGAAATGTGAGTTTATGTGTAAGTCCTGATAATAAACATCTTTCTCTTCTCACCTCATGTTTGATCATATTTGATTCATCAGAACGACACTTTACAGCTCCGACTGGATCAACAGAGACTGTAAATGAAGAAAACAACCCGTTATCATCATAATTATAATACAGAGACTGAACTGATGATATAGACTCAGATCATCTAACAGAGAACATGCACTTAAAATATAGAATTTAAAACATTTGTGATAAAATAGCAAATAATCCAGTCATCATATGAAGATAAAGCTCCTCAGTAAAGATGAGAAATGAAATATGAAACATGTTTCTCGCCTGTGAGAAGAAGAGAGATGTAGAATAATCCAGAGTTTATTAAATCACACTGAATATATAAAGATAAAGTCCTTATACAATTAGATAAAGGAAAATAACAAATTATTTAGGCAAATTATTTAGATTGTAAGTATTCCATGTAGTTACAGGGTAAGTATGACATTGCGGGCTGTAAATAAAGTGGTGCTTCTTACCCTCTTGTTTCATGTAGTTACAGGGCAAGTACAATAAAAACACATGTCATGTACACACACAATCTGACATCACTTGGAAAACCTTTACCTTTATATTACAATTTTTTTCAAAACAGATTTACAACATATTACACTTCTTATTCTTTATTATTTTTTTAAAATCAACTTTTCATTTCAAATACTAAAGTCCTGACAGAAAGTAGCATGTTTTGTCCTTTTTTGTTTCTCTTGCATGGCTTCCTCCTCCTCTTCTTTTTCTATCGTTCCACTGATTAGCCTAATCTTAAGGAGGAGTATTTTTCTATGCTGTATTATGTAACAAAAGAAAATACAGTAGGCTACACCCAGAAATGTTCTCATAATTTACTCATCTTTTCGCTACCGACCAACTGTCACCAGCGAGTGCATCAGAGTTGGCTTCACAGGGTCGGCTTGAATGGCTTCGCGTTTGGTGAAGCTTTAAAGGGGCATTCCACCCATAGGAACATTGTTTTTTATTGAAAGTGGGTCATATATGTAGTCGAAATGTAAAATAAATTTTGAATTTGGTGCCTTCGTGACCGAGGAAAGAAAAATTAACTTCAGGACGCATTTGTATGAAAGACAACAACTCCCACAATGCACCACATTGCACAGCTCTGCAAGCCACTCCCACTAATCCAGAAAGCGCATATCTGCCTATAAGAGAAATCACTCTTCCGTCTACAAGGCTAGCTACCACCAGAGCTTGAAATTCATTTCACACAAAATGTCTAACGTTAGTTAGTTGGCGAACTCATTAGTGCATTACTCCTCGTTTGTATTTCTTTCGAAAAGGTGAATTATTGCATGGTACCTGGATGTTCAGTCAGAACATATGCGGTGCGAAACTAGGATAGTTCACAACACAAACGTCCGTGTCCTCGTCTGATTCAGAGATTTCGTCCAGGAGAAATTGTCATCGTTTAAATTCTTTGCCGCAGACGGACTGTATCTCTGTGTTCGTAGTTGCATAGTGAGATCACCGGCGCCACCAGTCCGCCCTAACTCGAGCCAGTCCGGGCTCCTCGTCCGCGGCAGGCAGGTCTTCTGCCTCGGCTGCTCTTCGCTATAATGCGGCTTGTAAAGGTAGCCACAAACACCTGATTCAAGCATCAGACTTCCGAAATCCTCTTCTTCTATATCATATTGAGCACTCTCCTCCGCTATTGTCATTACTGTACATCTGTCTCCACAGCGTCTGTTAGCTTAGCTTCAAACAAGATGGAGGATATTGCTTTCAGTTTCAGAGAGTAAAGTCCCACCCACTGATCTGTAATAGGTCTGTAGCGTGAGCGGGTCCCGCCCCCTGGGAAAGATGAGGAACGAGTGTTGTAGTCTCAACAGAAATCCCCCCTCTTACACTTCCTCCTACAATGACGCAAAATGATGATTTTTGCGTCATTGTAGGAGGAAGTGTAAGAGGTAAATAACGGATTTCTCCCGTCTCAGGGGAAAATGAGAGAGTGTTGCACGACCATTCAATAGTATGACTGGGTTTCTAACAATGCAAAGCTTAGTGCAAATGGGTGGAGTGTCCCTTTAAGCGTTCATTGCATTCTCGCGGGAGTTTGATGTGAAACTCGCGTGAGAACTGGTGTCTGTTCTTCTGCATGGTTTGTTTTTCATTATTATTATTTGTATTTTGTTGTGAGCAACAATAAAAACATAAAAAAATAAAATAATTCGACATTCGGTTTTTCGGTGCGCTTACGTCACGCTTTACTAAACCCTCTCATGAACGCGCAGGTAACAGTTGGTCGGAAGCGATAGTCTACAGTTTAAAAAAATTAAATATTTGGTACTTTTCATACAAACGCTTATCGTTTCACTTCAGAAGACATTGATTCATCCATTGAGGTCGTATGGATTACTCTAGTTATTGTTGTATGACGCTGTTGTCAACTTTTAGGAACACATGAGCTTGCATTATATGCATTTACAGAGATTATTTATTTTTCTAAAAACATTTGTTTGTGTTAATCTGAAGAAGGAAATTTTGTATACATCTCGGATGACATGGGTAAAAGGGTAAAAGATGAGTAAATGGTGAGGACATTTCTGTACTGTATTTTCTTTTAACACATAATACAGAAGAGCAAGAGACATGTCATGGGATTCCTTCTTAAGATTCATCAGTGGAAAGAAAGAAAAAGAAGAAGAGGAACAAGAGGAGGAGGAAACCAAGCAAGAGAAACAAAGTGCTGTAAATCCGTTTTGAAATAAGTTGTTTTTCAAATAAAGTTTTCCGAGTGATATCAGATTGTGAGTGTGTGTATGTGTTTTTATTGTACCCTGTAACTAGGCTACATGAAACAAGAGGGTAAGAAGCACCACTTTAATTTACAGCCCGCAATGTCATACTTATCCTGTAACTACATGGAATACTTACAGTCTAAATAATTTGCCTAAATTGTTATTTTCCTGGTTGTTGCCCCTTTATTCCCAAAACTTTACATATTATTCCCCTATACTTACACGTACGTATAATGAAAGCCTTTCAATGACCAAAAAAGAATTCAGACTGACAAAATAATAAAAATGACATTCTTCTTCTTTTAAATAATAATAATGATAATACAAATAATAATAATAACGACATTCTTCTTCTAAATAACAATAAGCATCATTAATAATAAAAATCATAATAATAATAAGAAGAATATTACAAATTGTCATGCAATTATTAATGTGAATGAATGGTACTCCATCACATCATCATCACTATTGTACACCCCAATACATGTGAGATAATAAGAAATTAAATGCTAATTATTTCAAAACACGTAATGCATTGTGATAGGTCATTGCTCATCCAAGTTTCTCTTCTTTGCCATCTTCCGTGTGTCCATGGCGTAAAATGAGGGCGTGGGGGGAGCGGAGACTTGAATATATAGGGGCGTGTTATTCTAATGACGATCGTTTTCAGCCGCGGCATTTATCAAGGGCAGGTATTGCGTACACCTGGATTTCAAAGGTACGCACAGCTTCATAAATCAGGCGATGAGAGGAGTGTAAGCATAATCTTACGACAACATACAGTATACACCCGTTTCTACGCAAGATTGATAAATGAGGGCCATTGTTTCCATTGTTGCACATTTATTAATAACTAGAATTATCTTTGCTCATGTATGTCCCCTGTCAATGTGCACAAGTGTTCCTGGAGGGGTGTTCCCCAATTCTGCACATTTTGCGTGACTCCTTAATTAAACACACAATGAGTTAAAATTTGAACACGATGAGCTCATAGTCACGACTTCAGAAGAGGGAAGTAAGTTAGGACTTTTCCGATAGAACGTAAAGACAGCATAAAATTACCAGTAAGTTAATATCTATATTTTAAATCGTGGTATTGGGTTGCACTCTGCAGCAGACCCTGCACATAATTACATACAACACATTCATCTTACTAACACGCTCCACTGTTAGCTTAACTGCTACTATATGCCACAATCATTTTATAAATCTAATCTAACATATTGTATTGGATAACAACATGTTACACTCACCCGGGGGAGGGCGACTGTCGTAATCGTGCTCCTGCACCAGCAGCGCGGCATCAGCACTCTCCATTTCTGCTTTCTCCTGTACACAACAGACACCTCTTTTTGCCGTCCGTGTCTGGTGTAATTTAACTTCTCCCCAGTTGTTCCATGAAAACCGGGAAGGCACGGCCTGCGGTGTAAGATAATTTCGACTGGACTCTCTAACACGGACTTCATCCTCCGTTAAGTGCTTATACCCAGCAAACACAAAACGTTTTTACAACGATTCACAACGTTGTTTTTTGGTTGCAATTAGGTAATGTTGCAGTGCAACGTTTTAAAAACGTTTAAGAAACCACACCTAAAATAAAAAAAATAATGTAACCAAAAAAAAAACGTTTTAGAAACGTTGTGAAAATACCAACCAGGTATGTTTTCTTTAGGTAGTCAAAAAAAACGTAAATATCACGTTTGTCTACTACGAATGCAGACAGTATTAATACAACCATGCCAAATCTCCAATGGTACGTTCTGTTTGTGTATAAAATATAACAGTATAACATTTTAACATTGAAGCGATTCTTCATTGACCAAGTAGCCTAACAGACGAGACCGCTGCTGTACCTGATTATTGTTGTGGCAAAAATATTCATTAAACAATCATCAACTGCGTAAGAGACACTCTGAAATTCAAATGATCATTAAAAAGTAGTTTATTCTTGCAAGAAGGCCCAGTTGCAACACAGAAGTCACCAGTACAGTCTGTGGAACAAGTGCGACGACGAGAGGGAGGGCAGAGGAGTCTTTATACTGCTTTCAAGGTCTCCTGCTTACAGGCCCTTATCCAAACAAGGAGAGGCTTCCCTGCTAGTTTTCTGATACTGCTAAGTTTGATCTTACAAACTCACAAGTTCTAAATTTGGCGGCCTCTGACCCCAATCTGCCTCCTCCTGATGTCTCACCTGTTTCCCAGTGTTTAAAAACACACACACATTAGTCATATGTTGGCAGACCACATACAGTCCAGCAAAGAGTCATTTCAATGTCTTACTGAAAGTAAATGAAAATCAATACTGTAAATTAATGAAAATCGAAAATATCCCATAACATTATCAAGTATCAAAAGGACTTGGTGATATGTGAATGCTTATTCTCAGTTGTCTCTTCTCATTTAATAGCCTATACATTTTCTGATAACATTTTTTAGCTAATCATCACTGAACATGTCATACACACTTTTGGGAAAATGTTAATGTCCTTGCATTCATGCAGGCTGAGGGTGACGCTAATGATGATTGACATACTTTATGAAAATATGTTCATAATTATATCATGTAGTTTTTGCTATTTTATTTCTACACCTCGTTCACCATTTCTAAAGGTAGACCTATATATTATGTTATAATGTAGCCTATTATATATATAAATGACTTAAAACATTGTTTTACATTTTCAATGCTTTCATATTTTCATTCAATTTACAGTTTGCGATGGCCACAGGCCCACTATCCACTTAATAATATATCAAGTTTCATGATATTTTAGCTGATTATCAAATAATTCATTCCATCAATCTAAATGTAAATGTTGCGTGACTTTTATGTATTTTAATGGGCGCGCGCGCTGAACATTCAAGCCGCATTTGAACTGGAGCGGAGGGCGTTACCATGGAAACGAGACGGCAGCTCAACTGACAATCAGTGAAACTCCGTCTATCACTGTTGTTTTAACAACTTTAAAGCCACACCGCGGAACTTTTGCGGGCGCTAGGGGCGCTAGACCTGTAACTTTCACGTCTAGCGCCCCTAGAGGCCACAAGCGCCGCAGCACTGTCGCAAAAGTCTGCTCCATGAGTATATCAGAGCCTATGGTCACGTGATGGCCGTAAAGCGATACGTTCTCCAGGTCACATGACCTGGCCAACGACGGTCCGTCTTCTCCAAACTTACATAGGCGGTATTTCAAGAGGGCAGCCCCGCTCGGAGCATTAATAGTATCAAACGCTGTATATTGGCCTGAGGAATCATTTAAAATAACTCGTATGCGTCAACTCTTTAGGTCACAAAGTCCGCGGTGTGGCTTTAAGGTAAGTTTAGTACATAAAATTACACAAATAGTACATACAAATGTTTCTGAGACTTTCTTTCATGTAAATCACTCGCTTCCGTTGAATATTTACTTAATAGAAATGGTTTAGTGTCTTCGAAAAAGTCCGTTAGCATCTAACTAACTTTAGCTAGCTAACGTTAGAGGTAACGTTAGGTTGACTGTAGGCTTGAGCTGTAAGTTTGGGCTTTTCATCACTTATGTGTAGATGAGATATTTTGATAGTTTTGTAAAGGTTTTGCTGACAATTGGTCAATGGATGAATGGAAATAAGCTAATTTATTTAACCTAAAAGTACGCTCTGTATGGTTCATAGTTATCATGTATCGTCACACCATTACGCCCACCTGGAGGGCAAAATAAGGCTTTCCTCCACTGCCCAGGTTTGTAGTTAGTATTAATGTAGTAAAACAGTGTTATTAAAAGATCAAATTAAATATATAGCCTACCGCTTATTCATGATGCATACTTTGTACAGGTAAGCAGATGAACACAGAACAAATTATTTACAACAAAATAATATTGTTTGTCTTCTCCCCTTTACAGTATTGTTTGCCATCTAGTCCTGATCACAGAGTTTAGCTCCAAACCCAATTAAGCAGACCTGAGCAGCTGATCCAGGACCACCAGAAACTCTGCAGGACTTTGGTCTCAGTGTTCCAGTGTTCAGGTGTCCCAGTGTTGTAAGTTCAGAACATATTGCAGGAGATCTCAACATTGTCTCTCAAGGTCCACTTACATGCAGAGGTTTAGTCCTGCACACCTGAACAAGCTAATCAAGGTGCTAAACTCTGGGTGCATATCACTCAGGTCTCTAGCTCAGTAGTCAGTGGTTAAGGGCCGTCTTTATCACAAAATCCTTAAAGTGCACTGAAACATTCGCTCCCTAAAAACTCACTATGTTATCGGAAGTTCTGAAGCACAAAACTTTATCACATGAGACAGTTCACTACAAAATGACATGTGATAGCTGATTTTAAAACACAAACCAATATTATATTTCAGCATTATAAACATAACATCTCTAGACAGGTAATGTCTAATCAAGCAAAAATTTACAATTTATCTATGACTGAAATCTTCCACAAGTATGTAGAGGGAAAACTCAAGTGTATACTTCACATTTTGGACAACCATTTACATTTACATTTTGGTTATTGTTCTCTTTCTCACTTTAGATGCTGGAGAAAAAACAGCCTGGCTAAAGCATTCAAAGTGGAAACTTCTGTCGTGGCTCAATAATCCAGGATTGGGATGGTGGAAGGAGAAGATCAGAGATCAGTCAGAGATCTACTGGTGCCCCTGAGGAACTGATTTACCTAATGCGTCAAACATTACCAAACATTTTCATCACTCACCTTCATGTCGTTGCAAACCTGTAAGACTTTCGTTCATCTTTGAAACACAAATGTAGATCTTTTTAATGAAATCTGAGAGCTTTCTGTCCCTCCATTTCACAGTTTATGCAACTACAACTTTCAAGCTTCAGAAAGGTAGTAAAGACATTATAACAATAATCAATATGACTCCAGTGGTTTAACCTCAACTTTATGAAGTGAAGTGAATGCTGTGTGTGTGCAAAAAAAAACATTGCATCTTTATTCACAAAATATACATCTTTGACACGTGTTCACGGAGCACCACGATTCATCAGGGTTGTGTTGGCGAGAGAGCCGGCCATCTCATGGTGCAACATGCGTCGGAGATACATAATTTGTGAATAAAGATGTAATTGTATGCGCACATAAGACATCTGTTAAAAATATCTTCATTTGTGTTCTTCACAAAAGTCGTAAGGGTTTGGAGTGACATGAGGTAATTAATGACAGAATTTATGTTTTTGTGTGAACTATCCCTTTAATGTTTCCTAATGTGGTTATAATTGGCCATTTTTCTGTTTTATAAACATTTTCAATATTTTAAAGATTTATTGTTTTGAAAAAAAATGCTTATACAGAAAAGATAGATTAATTTGAACAAAAGTCGCAGTAAAAACTTTTAAATTGTTTAAAAAAAATTATGTTTCAAATAAATGCTGCTCTTTTGAAAGTTCTATTCAAAGAATACTGAAAACTGTATCGTAGTTTCCACAAAAATATGAAGCCATACAACTGATAATAATCATAAATGTTATATATATAATAGATTGTATCATTATTTATTCTAGAATTAGTAATACATTACAGAAATGCACTCATTAATTAAAATCATTAATCATATCATATCAATCATCAATAAATTCTAAAGAATTTGTTTAACTTTTATGTTTTGTGTCCAGTGATTTTTCAATGTTTTTAACGGGTCCCAGAAAGAATTGTGTTAAAGATGAGTTTATAGCCCACTGGATCGATTACTCTTCACACTGGATTCTTTGAAGACGGACGTGGCAGCAGTTGCAGAACGGCTACAAACGCTTACAGGCTACATCCAAGGATGGAAACATCTCAGGTTTTAGTGATTAACACGTTCTTTCAGTGAATTTTTCGGGTGAAAGCGGTAAAAACCAATAGGAAAAAAAGTACCACATAAGACGTGATATTGACATTTTGAAAATGTTGAACATGACGCATATCGTCGAAGCAACTTTAAAAAAACTGTTTCATCAATGGTGTGAAAATACGTGTTTATAACGTTAAAAAAATGTTTCAGCCACGTTGTGAAAATACGTATTTATAACGTTTAAAAAACCCGACATCTGTCGTATTAAATTCGTAAGGTAAAAACGTTGTGACAACTTTTTCACGACGTGAAAAAAACGTTTTTGCAACGTTTTTGTGTTTGCTGGGTAGAACACAAAAAAGTGCTGCCTTTCCTGACTATAAACGTCGGCCCCTCCTCTTTCATATAGCCCAAATCCAACGCCTCTTCAACATATCGTCGCAAGGAAAGCTGTGGAACGATATAAATAAGGTTGTTTCTATTTCGAGTTGAAACATAAAGATGCGCAACAAGTCTGACTGCTTTTAGTCTCCGTCATTGTTCTCCGACTGCTACTGCTAGCGCTTTCACCGGAAAAGAGTTTACCCTACTTCCGGTCTCGGTGGCCATTTTTGTGAAATAGGCCTATTAGCTATTTATAGTTATCAGAAAACACTCGCTGTTCACAGGATTGACTGGTTTTGGGTACCAGACAAAACATATATCTTCTGGCAGGATTCTGTATTTTGTCTATTTTGCAAGTGTTAGAACTGCTAATAGGAAAGTGAAAAAGAATGAGTGCAGACCTAGTTTTCCTTCAACATCCAATGCAACTTCTACATGGACAAATTTTTTTAAATAAAAACAAGAGTTGTATAGGTATAATTTATGTTTGTCTACAAAATTAAAGTATTTAGGCAGAAACCTGTTGATTTACTGGTTTTGAGGAATATGAGAAAATTCAATTCAGTCTGTGACTGTCCAAACTTTACAATGTGCTGTAATTACCGCTTCTCTCCACTAAGTGTTGCACTTGCGCAGGAGAATATCACAGGTGCTTCAGTGCTTCATAACCGAGCGACAGGCAAACAGTCGAGTTACAAAACATCAACATCACTCTGAACTTAATGGGGTCATATAATGGTACATGTACTTTTACAAGTTGATTGTACTGAAATGTGTGTTGGCAGTGCCTGTACACAACCATCATATAATGATAAAAATCCACCCAGTGTTTTTTTTTTTAATCTTCTTATATGTTTTCCCGTCTCAAATCAAGCCGTTCGACCTTGTGACGTCACACGGTCGGACGCCCCTCCCACGATTGTTGATTGACAGCAGCGTTTCAACACAGATGTTCCTAAATCCGAACCGCTGAAGACGTGGCTGAGTTTGTTTTCGAAGGGAATAGCTCGAGGGAGCTTAGAAAGAAACAAATCACAGTGACAGATGGACTTTAAATATCCATCCAGTCCATATCTCATCTGAATAACACAAAACGCTTGAGACAACTTCACAACATGATGCCAGTTTCTTATTGTCATGCATTGATATGCACAGATCACTTGTTCTATTTCTGATTCTGAAAAATTATTTAAACCTTAAATATATGTAAAATATAAAGTCATTTATTTTTCTTAGTGTTTTCATAAACCCATTTGGTTTAATCTAAATATATAGCATAGGTCCTGTTATTTTTAACATCCATTATGTCATTGACCCATGTATGTTCAAAAATATATATGAGAAAAGTGAACTCATATAAAAATATTTTTTATAAATATATTTTCACATCATTCGTTACACTGAACCTGTGTGTGGTGCGCCATCGTGTGGTGAATAAGGAAACTACAGGGAAGTTTATCAATACATAATGGACATGTATTAATCTTGTATTGTATTGATCTGTATTGATCTGACCTGAGTATGTATAAATCTCTCCTCTCTTCCTTTTCTGGTGATGTTCATGCTGCAAAATCTTCCTACTTCCACAACAAGATCAACAGCTCCTCCAACACATGATCACTCTTCAAGACATTCAACTCTCTCCTCTGTCCACCTCCACCACCACCCACCTCCTCTTTAACTGCTGACGACTTTGCGAACTTCTTCACCAACAAAACAACAACTATCAGCAGTCAGTTCTCAGCTCCACACACACAGGAACCCAGACTGACCCCTTCCACAGCCAATAACCCTCTGTCCACCTTTTCTCAGCTAACCGAGGAAGAAGTATCTACACTTCTCCTCTCCAGTCACCCTACCACCTGCCCTCTAGACCCCATCCCCTCACACCTTCTACAAGCCATCTCTCCCACACTTCTCCCAGCACTCACACACATCATCAACTCATCCCTCCATACTGGCACTTTCCCCACAGCATTCCAGCAGACTCGGGTTACTCCACTGCTTAAAAAACCAACACTAAACACATCATTTGTAGAGAATTACAGACCTATCTCTCTCCTACCATTCATTGCGAAAACACTTGAAATGCTGTTTTCAACCAAGTAACATCCTTCTTGTCTCTAAACAACCAGCTGGATGTCAACCAGTCCGGCTTCAAGAAAGGGCATTCAACTGAGACTGCACTACTGTCGGTCACAGAAGCCCTACGGATCGCAAAAGCTGCTTCCAAATCTTCAGTCCTCATTCTCCTGGATCTGTCTGCTGCCTTCGACACTGTGAATCATCAGATCCTTACGTCCAGCCTCTCATCACTGGGCATCACAGGAACTTCACTCCACTGGTTTGAGTCCTATCTCACAGGTAGGTCCTTCAAGGTCGCATGGAGAGGCGAGGTATCCAGAGCACATCAACTGACCACAGGGGTTCCCCAGGGTTCAGTTCTTGGACCCCTCCTCTTCTCCATCTACACCACATCACTGGGACACATCATACAAGCACACGGTTTCTCCTACCACTGCTATGCTGATGACACACAGCTCTTCCTCTCATTTCAACCAGATGATCCCACAGTAGCTGCACGGGTCTCAAGCTGTCTGGCGGACATCTCGGCATGGATGAAGGAACATCACCTGCAGCTCAACCTGGCAAAGACTGAGCTTCTCGTCCTCCCTGCCAATCCGTCTCTACAGCACGACTTCACTATCCAGCTAGACTCATCATCAATCACCCCATCAAAGTCGGTCAGAAATCTTGGAGTAACATTTGATGACCAGCTGACCTTCACAGATCACATTTCAAAGATAGCTCGATCATGCTGGTTTGCACTGCACAACATCAGGAAGATCAGGTCTTTCCTAACTGAGCATGCAACACAACTTCTCGTCCAGGCCCTGGTCATCTCTAGGCTTGACTACTGCAATGCTCTTCTGGCCGGACATCCAACATGTGCAACTAAACCCCTACAGATGATCCAGAACGCTGCAGCTCGTCTTGTCTTCAACGAGCCCAAGAGGGCCCATGTCACTCCTCTGTTCATCTCACTGCACTGGCTACCTCTCGCTGCTCGCATCAAGTTCAAGGCATTGACGCTTGCTTACAGATCTATCACAGGCTCAGCTCCCTCCTACTTTCACTCACTCCTACGAGTCTACATCCCTACCAGACGCCTACGATCGGTCAACGAGCGACGTCTCGTGATTCCATCACAGAGAGCCACAAAATCACTCTCCAGAACATTCTCATTCACAGTTCCAGGCTGGTGGAACGCTCTCCCCACCCTCATCCGGAATGCAGAATCCCTGGCAACCTTCAAGAGACAGCTGAAAACCCATCTCTTCCGTGAGCACTTAACCACATAAAAAAATAAAAAATAAATAACCCCCCCCCCTCTCCCATTTCCCTCTAAAACCTCACTTATCGGGCTTATGCTACTCTGAATAATGCCTGAACTTGAATAATGTAACACTTGGTATTTTAACGTGATATGTTATAACCAGAATATCTAAGAGCTCTATTCAGTCTCTGCTTTCTTTTCCTCGTAATTATTTTCTTTTTTCCCTTTTCATTCTGTTTTAATAAAAATGACAACATATACTGCACATTTGTGGTCTGTTCACCCAATTTAATTTACAATATATATTCCATTAATAATTCACTGGAATACATGAAGAATCTCTCGTTGTTCTCCTCAAATCCTCATGTCTCTTTCCAAGGTTTGTTTTCACAGTTAGCCTAAATACCATATATTATCTGTCAAAATGACGGATATCACTTTGAAATACTATCACATAATGCTGAAGTAATTATGTTTGTCACTTTGTTTGTCAATTATGTTTAGACATTTTGTCTATCTCGGCTCAACTCTGACAGCAAACAAAAGCCTTGATGCTGAACTGAATACCAGGATCGGTCGTGCCTCAACAACCTTTGGGCGTCTTCATTCTCGTGTCTGGAACAACAGCCACCTTTCTCTCAAAGTAAAGGTGCACGTATATGAATCTTGTGTGCTCTCTGTTTTATTATATGGAAGTGAAACGTGGCCTACATACCGGCGGGAGGAGTACAAGCTTAATGCTTTCCACTTCCGTTGTCTACAACAGATCATTGGCCTGTCATGGCAGGATCGGGTCCCGAACACCACCGTGCTAAAGCTCACTAACAGCAGTGACATGTACACCGCGATCCGGAGGAGACGTCTTGGATGAATCGGCCATGTACGTCATATGCCGGATGAACGTATCCCAAAGTCCATCTTCCATGGGGAGTTAATCGCCCTTGTGGCCGACCCAAGCTCCGTTTCAAGGATGTCGTCAAGCGGGATATGAATGTCTTTAACATCAACCCTGACCGATGGCATCATATTGCGGAAGACAGGGCAGCTTGGTGGTCTGCGCTGACAGAGGGCATGACTCTGTCATGCCAAGCTTACATTAGCTTTTGCACAGAAAGACGGCATGCTAGTGTTGTGGAAAAATTCATCTTTTCTTTGTATTTTATTTTCAACGATTTAACAAACGAATGCCATGCGTTCTTTGGCTGTATTTTGAGTTTCTTTTATGATATTGATACAGCTGCAGGGTGTGTGTGTGTGAGATTTCAGAGGTAAGGAGATTCCCGTGCTGGGGAGGGGTCAAGGGGGGTCCCTTTTGTTCCTTGTGCTGTGAAGGGTGACAAGAGATAACACTATAAAAATGCTGGCCAACCTCTGCTCTGGGTCTCACTCCGCCTGCAGCTGGACTGTGGATGGACTGGGAACATTCTTGCAAGAATAAATATCTTTTAAGGACAATTTGAATCCTGATGTCTCTTATGCCTGATGCTGTTTTGTTAGTTACTTGTTTTTGCCTCAACAAGTTGGTGTCAGAAGTGCGAACCATGAGGTTTCTTCTGGCCCTGAGAAAGCGTATTGACGGACTGATCACCCTAAAGCACAAAAGGCTTTAGTCTTACCTCGCCGAATTGAGAGAGAAGAGCCAAAACTGCTATCAGGGCCAGGAGGAACCCACTGGATTCAGAAAGAACTCGGAGGCAGTAAAAGCATCTTGGGTAAGAGACAGTTAAATTATTTTGATAATTGTGAGTGAACGTGAACCATATTGGCTGAGTTTTGCTTTGGTACGAGCGAGAGGTGATTCAGATAATCACAATTTTTGGGGGAAGAAATTGATCTGACAGATTCGGATCGGTTTCTACCACACTTAGCTCGTTGGTGGACGGAAGTGCCACAGGTGATTCAGGTGGACGGAAGTGCCACAGGTGATTCAGATAATCACAGTTGCTGATTAGTTAGTTTTACTCAAAATCTCTGTAACCTGAGGAAATCTCGTACAAGTGGACGGAAGAGCCACATCAAATCAATTAAGTGAATCAGAATTAATCGAGCGCTAGAAAGTGCTTATGGGAAGATTTTGAGTAAAACGTAATTACAAACTGAAACCCGACCGATCTTGGGGTAAGGGAAAGATCGGATCTGTTGAAGACGTTTGACAGATATTGTAAGACACGTGTCGAAATTGTGAAATCCAGAAGGGAGATTCAGCCAATATGGGGTCATCTCAAAGCAAGCTTGAACAAAATTTTATAGGCTACACCAGTTTTTCTGTAAAATGGAAAAAGTACGGCCAGAAATGCATACAAGAAATTGGGAAACGGATAATTGTTTAAGAAAGGGTTGTTGTAGTTTGTTCATGAGTGTAAAACTGTGAACGGACAGTGAATTGTTGGATGGGAAAGAAGCAGATAAAGGAGAACAGAGTCGATACAGAAGGAACTTGAATGTAGGGAAAGATAGAATGTTTTTCCTGATGGAAATTACAAACAGTGAATTGTTGGATTGCAGATAGAACAGAACAGATACAGAAGGAACTGGCATGTAGGGAATGATAGAGTTCATGGAACTATTTATGAATGCCTGATTAAGTCAAATTAAGTTGAAATGGTATGAAAAGTGAATTTTAGAAAAAGAAAAAAAATAAGGCATTGAGTATGATTAACAGGGATTAACATGATATAAAGATAAGGAATGTTTCATTAAGCAAAACGGGAAAAAATTATATATTTTAGAGATAAAATAATGATTGAAATGACGATGTGAATACATTTTATTGTATTAATGTTATGAAAACAAGAGTATTGAAGAATAGATTGCCATATTTTTGTAACAAGAGTTGAAGGTGCAAGCATCTAGGATAGCTGTGTGTAATTTAGAGACTGAGAACAAGATTTAGGGAATCTTGTGGTTTCTGTGAAACAGTAGAGATGGGGACTGAATAATCATAATACAATCTTGTGATTTAAGTTGAATCTGCAAACTAACCACTTGATAGAAGAATAAGCTTTTAAAACCAGTGTTGATGAAATGAATGACACGTTAAAGTTTTAATACTGTATGAAGAGTAACTGAACAGTCCTGATAAATAGTGAGATAAAAGAGAGCAAATGCTGTAAGCAGTTCTGCTCATGCTCTGAAGAGATTTGCAGATGATGTTTAGTAAAAGTTTGATTGTGATTGGAAAGATAAACAATAACTTAACTGGCTCCGAACAAAGAAAGTGCCAAAATTACACAAATTTAAAGAAAAGTCTGTGTTAATATGGGTTAGAAAGTAGATCAATGTTAATATGATGAAGATTATAATTTGGCTATTGTAATTGAATTTGCAAACGAGACTTTAATAGAAAAATACAGACAACTGCTTATCAGTGGCTCTGTTTACATTTTCATCACACACACACACTGCTCTTTGGGGGTGTAAAGTAGGGTGGAGATGTTAGAAAGATCAGAGTAATAAGACTATAGGCAGGATAACAGAGAGTGTTTTATTGCGGTCAGCGGGGTCATTCAGTGACTATAAATGCCCACTATACGACTGTAAGAGTAAATGAGGGAGAAATAAAGTTGATGGATGGAACTTTTGAAAGTTGTATGAAGATTTAAAGATTTAAGTGTAAGGAATTCCTTTTGAAAGGAAAGAACTATAAAAAGTACCGGTTGACGTAAAATTACAGATAAGACTAAATGAGTTGTAAAATGATTGTGTTTTGAATGAAACGCTTTGATAAGGTGTTTAGATGATATAGAGAGACGAATCTAACAAATGATTTATAATGATAATAAAAAATGCATCACGAGCAGAGAGCGCAGCCTCAAAAGTTAGTATGAATCATAGAAGCAGATTGATAAAACTCCTAGAGAAAACATTGAAGTCAGGTATTAAATTATGGTAATTAAAAACCTGACAACTAAAATTGAAATGAAATTTGAAAATTTTATCATTTCTTTAAGATAAAATAAGCAGAAGCAGTGTTACAGGATTAACAGTTGCTAAATGTAAAATACATGAGAAAGGCATTTGATTAAACAAAAGCTTGTTAATGTTGATTTCAAAAGATAAGCTTGTGATTTGGCTGAAACAAGTTGCTTATCTAAATCTGGCATGTGCTGTGATTGAA
This sequence comes from Abramis brama, assembly GCF_963993115.1. Taxonomy (NCBI): domain Eukaryota; kingdom Metazoa; phylum Chordata; class Actinopteri; order Cypriniformes; family Leuciscidae; genus Abramis; species Abramis brama. The sequence continues at coordinate 34,939,340 of NC_139977.1, read as the reverse complement.
ACTGCCACAGTTTCAGTGCAACAGAGACTCATTCTGAGTGGAAATTTGTAATGTCTGAATTACAAATACATGTAATTTATGGAAAAGATGCCTTAAGATGGGCTAGAGTTAAAGTCTGAAGTTAAAAGTTTATGAGAAATGCAGTGTACCAGTCCTGAATGCTTCAAGAGTCTCTCTCATTCAATGTCAGCTGAAAGCTGTTGTCTGAGCCTGTTTAAAGCACAGTGTTTCAGTTGAAAAGAAACATAGACATGGATGTTAAAAGAAATCATGCTACAAGGCAGTTCAGATTTCATACATGTAAAGGGAAATTTGTAAATGTAAAACTGAATGACTTTAAAGAAGTCTTAAACGATAGAAGTGACATTTTTGACTAGTTAAGGACCAGTAACTTTGTCTCATTTTAGTCTCCACCATGCAGGGCCGATGGCTCCGGCCACAGATGTAACAGTACACTGAATGGACGTTGTGATAACTAAATTCACTGAGTGTAAGCTCAGTATTGCGATTTTGCTGATTTGAAGATGTTTAAAATATTTAAGTGATTAAATACTGCTGTTATTAACCTGTCTCCCTGTGTTAACACTATTAGGCAGTCCAGAGTGCTCTGGTGACTCTTGAGTGTGCCTTTCCTAAGCTCCAGAACTGATTATGTTGAAGAAAATGGTCAAAGATTCTGTTATGGGGAAGAGCGGTTACCAGTGTGCACGAAGTGATATCACTCAAAGACGGGTAAGATTCTCTAGGCCAGAGGTCAACCTAAGACAGAGGGTCACGCCGACACTGGGCAGCTGCAGAATGGCGGTGTTTTATGTGAGTTGGGTATGAGAGTGGCGCTGATTGACTGAGTGGCCACCAGCATCAGCAGATCATTGAGAGGCCAGATGGGCTGTGAGGAGTTACGGCATGTCTGACCCAGAAAATGTGAGTTCCTCTATATACCACTTGCAAGAAACCGCATTCATTGTATGGCTTGTTTTTCATTATGACAAGTGTTTGCAACCATGCCAGGGGACAACACCCTGATGAAGATTATAGATAAAGAGCTGATGGGAATGGGCTTTCAAGAGTCAGCTGAGACCGTGAGGTGATTGTCATTATTTGTTGTGGAGACAGTAACAAAACTTAATTTTTATCAGGAACATGATGTTGGTTGCCTTATGGGCAAGGGAAAATATTATAGAAGTTGATATTGAAATAATATGTCTTTAAGATATGTAAGAGATGTTTTGTAAGTTTTAAATCCTGAAGGTCATTAGACGTGGTGGTGGCTAAAGGTGAAGACAGCTTTTGTAGATTCAAGAAAAGTCTGGATAAAGGTTAATGGTCAAAGGTTATTGAAATGAATTTATTATTAGATTTTGTCTAGATTACAGTCTTAGGAGGCTGTTGAAAAGATTATTTGTTTATAGTGAGAGAGACTGCTTGAGTGAAGGAACGGATGGTATTCTGTCAGTCTTTCTGTTATCGGCATGCTAAAGCAAGCTGAAGCAAAATAATGATAATGAACCAAAACAACCCAGCTGACTTTTCTAAGAGAAAATGAATAATGAACAAACGTGCTTTGAAACTGGTAAAGAGACCATGTAAAATTAGATAAAAGCTACAGGAAAATGAGAAGTTTAAAATCTTATTTAAAATTTAAATCTGTTTAGAGAAAAGATATGAATAAGAAATATGAGCGGCAGGGATGAGTCAGAGTGTTAATTCATGTTTTATACAGTATGTGTTAATTTAGGACAACTATTATGTCTGAATAGTGTGTATAAATTTGTCATTAACCTCTGGAAAGAGTGTTTTAGCATTATAGATGGGTTAAGGCAAATGACAAATTTGAAAGTAAGCTGAGGATTGTGAATCTGATGAGAAGGCAACACAGAACAGGATGAGCTTTAAGTTGATTGATCATCGAGCTCTGTCTGTTAATTATTATTTTGGTCATTCATGATGTGCAGTAGATTTGAATTACTTTCTGGACAGGTTTAAGTATTGATAAATTAGAATTGTGAAGTCGTAGATAGCCGTCAGTCATGTGTTGAGAAAAAGTTATAGATTTGACAGCAACAAAACACGTAGGCTAAGTAAATATCAGATTATCCAGAGAGCCCTTAACAGTTATGTATTGTAAAAAAGGGGGAGATTGCTATTCGACTGACGTTGACGAAGTGTGCACACCACGACCTGACCTGACCAATTGATGACCTGGAGAATATTCGTAGATGACAGTTGCTTAAGAGACCAAACAATAGGCCTGAAAAGCAAGAAACGCTGTGAAACTAGGGGCCGTTGCCTTAAAACAATTTGATAAGAAGATGAAATTGTGGCTTTAAGTAATATTTTTATTTCAGAGGCAGAGAAAGATGTCTAAAAGAAATTTGGCTTAAGGACAACGTTTGGGTTAGCAAACTTTATCCAAACAAATGTTACCAAATAAATATTAACAAATATTGCAGGTTTTCCTATAGCTCAAACAGTAGAGCGTTAGCGCTTGTAACGCCAAAGTCATGGGTTCAATTTCCGAGGGAAAGCAAGAACTGATAAGAATGTAAATGTGTACCTTGAAATGTAAGTCGCTTTGGATAAAAGCGTCTGATAAAAGTAAGAGAATTTTATTATGTTAAATTTATGCACGAGATGGGTGTCGTGCATCAAGAGGAGGATGAATATGCTCATGGCGGGAACAAGAGAACGCACAGTAAAACAAGTGGTCAGATGAGTCTTTAAACTTTTTAGTATGGATAATTTGTATTGAGGCCACAAACAAAGACATTTCGGCCTCACAGGTGGGAAAACAGTAAATCCAGGGGGGGAGGGCTAAACCCATTGTCTTCACAGCAGGCTGAGAGGTTATCTAGCTTTGACCTCATCGGTATATGAGGACAGTAAAAGTCCAGGAGGGGTTAGAAGAACTTTATTTGTCTTAACCAGCTAGATCTGGTTTACTAAGGGGTTCACATTTGCTGAAAGCCATCGCACAGGTGGGAAGATAAATGTTGGGAGGACATTGGGTTTAATTGTGTGCATTGTTTGTATTTTAAGTGTGCTAATAACAAGAATTGTTTCGACAGGAAACGCCGGAGCAGATGTGGCAGCACAGCAGACAAAAGAAAACTATGTGACAATAACCTCAACATTTGTTTTTCTTTACAGAAGATGCAGACTTTTGCGCATGGCATGAGCAAAGTGAAGAAACAGTGCCTAACCCTGTGTAATGCCTAACTTAAAAATTTTCATTTTGCAGGATGTCAGGATGGATTGAACCAAACAGAACTGATTCTGTATTGTTTTGTTAACATGAGCAACATGGGTTGAATGTTTTTTTCAGGGGAACAAGGACCCTGAGTGCTATTCAATGAGCAAGAAATTATCCGGTGATATGTTTCAGGTTGAAAATTTCACAGGTCACACCAAAGGGACGACAAGACACGCGCCCACTAACAAAATCACTTAAGGCCTCCATTCGCAGGTGACAGCAGGCAGTAAATGACTCATTCCAGTGGGGGTGCGATCGTGATCTAAGGGAAAATCTTGTAAGGATTTGAAAATGATTGAAGGGTGTTAGACCTGGGTCCAAGCATCTGACCTTAAACTATACCAACCAACATCAACAACCTCACACGCCAGCGCAAAGAATAAAGTAGGGGATCAATGATATGTGCTAGAAACATATCTCCCCTGCCAACGTTGGAAAAAAAATCCTCTCTACGGCATGCAAAGTGTCATATTGGTGAAGATGGAACGTCCATGAAGCAACGAGATGATCAACATATCTGGAGAAAATGTTGACCAATTAATGGTTGAAGAAAAGTTTTGCGATTTTATTTGATTGAATCAAATTAGGGCTTAGTATTGATATACATGAAGGGTATAACTGTTCTTGAATTAAGACTTGAATTAATTCTATTCTTAAAGATTTAATAGTATAATGGGTTTGATTAGAAAACAAGAGTGAATTTTTCTATGTTGTTTATCAGAGAATGATAAAGAGGAGGAATATTGTTGTGGAAAAATTCATCTTTTCTTTGTATTTTATTTTCAACGATTTAACAAACGAATGCCATGCGTTCTTTGGCTGTATTTTGAGTTTCTTTTATGATATTGATACAGCTGCAGGGTGTGTGTGTGTGAGATTTCAGAGGTAAGGAGATTCCCGTGCTGGGGAGGGGTCAAGGGGGGTCCCTTTTGTTCCTTGTGCTGTGAAGGGTGACAAGAGATAACACTATAAAAATGCTGGCCAACCTCTGCTCTGGGTCTCACTCCGCCTGCAGCTGGACTGTGGATGGACTGGGAACATTCTTGCAAGAATAAATATCTTTTAAGGACAATTTGAATCCTGATGTCTCTTATGCCTGATGCTGTTTTGTTAGTTACTTGTTTTTGCCTCAACACTAGACATTGTTTAGATCGGCGCTCGTGCTGCAAAAGGCCTTGATGATGATGCTGAAGTAAATTAACATTTTTGATTAAGGCAACATATGTTATATGACATTAGCTACTACAGTGATTTTTAACTCGTCCGTTTGGGGTTATTCATATTCTGTTGAAAGTACATTGTTGATGCTGTAACACTTTTAAATCTCCTTTTAATGTTCGATGGTTGAAGGGCGAGTAGAACTTTTAGGTAGGACACTTTATTGCATTCATAGAGCGAAGCTTTCAATATTGTGTCCATCTGTTACACCCATAATTCACACAAAGCATCATAGGGCGTAGGAATAAGGTGAATAGAAATTGCAATAACTGGTAACAAAGGTATACTGACCCTGAACCTGTATAAAGGATTTCATTTCTTTTCAACATCACAAAACGGCAAAGACGATCAATGGTTGTCATCAATTGTAATTCACGGGAATGCAAACAAAAGCTAGCATAAATGACTTGAAGATAAACAGTGTTGCATTGAGCTATATTGACTTTTTGAACAATGTCAGGTTACATAAAGTAAACCCTTGTCTTTGAGCATGCAGTCGTCATTCGGCTCCTCCCCTTCACAGAGAACAGATATAAATAACAGCGATGAAATAAAACTGAACAAAGCTGAAGAGATATATTCTGATCCGCACATCTGCACTGAAAGGTAGGATTAAACTGACAGAATTGCCTTTTAGCAAGAAAATTTTTTGCAATTATCAGTAGTGTTAAATTACAGTTTAAATAAACTGCTAATAATGTTTTATATTTATTACATTAGTAAATAAATTACATTATATTTACAGTTTTTTTTAACACATCCAAATCTCAAACTACAGCTAAAATGAAACTGATTGTATATTTACAGTTTTTTAACACATCCAAATCTCAAACTACAGCTAAAATGAAACTGATTGTATCCAGAACCTGGTTTCTGTCTCTCAGCAATGCTGTTGCAGTCGGTTTACAGGTAATTATCACTATGAAAATATAATTGTATATTTTCTGGCTGTTGCTCTGTATGTTCATAATAAACTAAAATAATATTAGGTCAAGAGAACTAGTGCTACAATATGATTCAAGCAACAATCACAGTCTTTCTGTCAGTATTTAAATATGAAAAGTCTCAAGGCACAGAGGGAATATTCCTGTCATTCCTGTTAGGCAGTGCTTTCTCAACTGTAAGATGAATATGTTGCAGTTCTAGTATTTCTATAGAGATGTGTATATACACCACACACTTATACTAATGCTTTGCTTATTTACATGGTAAGTCAATTAAATGAACATAATAGAATGGAAATAAATAACTAATGTTTGCGTGAAAAATTAGTATTTATTTATATTTTCATCATCTTTATGATTTTTAGGATTCTTATTGATATTTTGTAATTTCACCAAACAGCATGGGATGTCTTAAATAATCAAACAAATCATCACAGGATTCAGTCCACTGCTAATACAAATATTATGTTGTACAATACAGTAAAACTGCACATTTTAGAGTGGCCTTTTATTGTGGCCAGCCCTAAGGCACACCTGTGCAATAATCATGCTGTCTAATCAGCGTCTTGATATGCCACACCTGTGAGGTGGATGGATTATCTCTGCAAAGGAGAAGTGCTCACTAACACAGATTTAGACAGATTTGTGAACAATATTTGAGAGAAATAGGCCTTTTGTGTACATAGAAAAGTCTTAGATCTTTGAGTTCAGCTCATGAAAGATGGGGGCAAAAACAAAAGTGTTGTGTTTATAATTTTGTTCAGTGTATATGTGTATACACACACACACACACAGACAAATCATTTCACACCTAAATATCTTTCAACCACATTATGTATATATTTATTTGCAGATTAAGACGACTGAGACCAAAACGTCCCTCAATCAATATGGTCTCGAAGAAAATGAGACAGGTAAAAATCATTATCCTATCCTCTATTGGTGGTTCTTTCTCAAGCTTTTGTGCTTTGTATGCATAAACAAAACATAGCTTTAATTTAAAATGTAATTATTTAAAATTTAATAAATAAATAAACAGAAAACAGAAAATCAATAATAAGCCTTGAATGTGGTGATGTGTTATTTAACAGAACAAAGAGAGCTCCGGATTGTCCTGGTTGGAAAGACCGGCGTTGGGAAAAGTGCCACTGGAAACACCATCCTGGGAGAAGAAGTCTTCAAATCACATCTTTCACCTTCATCTGTAACCCGATACTGTAAAAAGAAATTTAGGATTATTAATGGAAGAAAGATTTCAATTATTGACACTCCTGGTCTTTTTGACACAAGTTTGAGTAAAGACGAGGTAGAGAGAGAAATGAAGAAGTGTATATCTTATTCTGCTCCTGGTCCGCATGCCATTCTGATTGTTCTTAAATTGGAAAGACACACAGAAGAAAATGCAAAAGCAATAGAATACATTAAAGAAGTATTTGGTGAAAAGGCATTAGATTACACCATGGTAGTGTTCACTCATAGAGATCAACTAGAAGGGCAGGACATTAGAACATTTGTGCACAGCAATCCAGAATTACAAGAATTTGTCAAGAGATGCGAGGGACAATATTTTGGGATTGATAATAAGAAGAAGGATTCAGACCAGGTTATGCAGCTGCTACACAAGATTGATGAAATGGTCCTTGATAATGGTGGAGAATATTACACTAATGACATGCTTCAGGAGGCAGAGAGAGCAATTGAGGAAGAGAAACAACGGATCCTGAAAGAGAATGAAGAAAAGCGAAAGAGGGAAATGGAGGCTCTAGAGCACAAATTTCAAGAGATGGAAGAAAAACAAAAGAGGGAAATGGAGGCTCTAAAGCACAAATATCATGAGAATGAAGAACAACTAAAGAGGGAAATGGAGGCTCAGTACAGATTTCGAAAGGAAGAACTAGAGAAAATGAAGGAAGAATTAGCAAAGACTCAAGAGAAAATGGCAAGAATTCAAGCTGAGCAAAGCAATGGATTCATTCAGAATCTAGTAAAGGGGATCAAGGATTTCATCAGTTTGTTTCCAAAATAAATGTTTAGTTTCATTCTATTATCCCAATGTTTGATCTTCACTACGATATCTCAGTATAAGAGCAGAGGTTAAAACTATTTTGTTTTAAAAAGCAGTATTGTTAATTCAAGGTCTGATTCTGCTGAAACATCCAAAAAGTGAAGAGAGAAACTAAACTAACTAATACTTTTTCGATTGTACTGTATTCCTCTCAAAGCTGTAAATGAAGTCTGTCTTTTAAATGTAGAGGACGAAAGGCTTAGCTTGTTCAAATGCATTTATAATGTCTCCTATTTTTTTGTACAACTGTTACATCTGCTTTTCAACAGAAGGTTTTACACTGTAAATATTGTAAACAGTTGTTCTGTGATAGTTGGTGTCTTTTTCAGGGTTTTTTTTTCTTTCAGTTTGAATCCTATGTTTTTTATAGCATAATGCAACAGTCATACATATTAAAATATTTTTTACACAGTGACATCGTAGGATGTCCTGTTACATTATCCTCTACAGTAAAAGACCTGGGTGTTATACTCGATTGTAACCTGTCTTTTGAAAATCATATTTCGTATGTTACAAAAACAGCCTTTTTCCACCTTAGAAACATTGCTAAGCTACGTAATATGCTATCAGTTTCTGATGCAGAAAAGTTAGTTCATGCATTCATGACCTCGAGACTAGATTACTGTAATGCTTTATTAGCCGGTTGTCCTGCATCCTCAATAAACAAGCTACAGTTAGTCCAAAATGCAGCTGCTAGAGTTCTTACTAGATCAAGAAAATATGATCATATAACACCGATTTTATCATCACTACATTGGTTATGTTGTGAACTTAGAATCGAACGACCAGGAGACTTGGTTGCTTCTTCAGCAGGTTTCTTTATTGAGAACATGAGCCGTCGGTAGCTGCAGTCACCAAGCCTGACGTGAATGTCCTCTTACAGTTTATATACATTTAGGGGCAGGAACCGAAAAAGACAGGTTTAGGAACTGGTTTTAGACTGAGAGCATTGCCCACCCTAGTCCACTCAGCATATCTATTCAAACACTGAGACCCGAGTACAGGACTGGCTGGACTTTCTTGCTAAAACACAAACTCCAAGAGTTTCAGTAAAACAGGACTGACCAGAGTCGTTTGCTAGAAAACCCTGATAATCATAATTTATACCTAACCTTAACATGCTAAATTCAATGTAAACCTAAATGAAACATTTTAACAAATTTGCATTCCCACATTTGCCCCTTTGAGAGTCTTAAAAAAAACTCTCACAAAATACAAATTTAGACACTTAAAAGGTAATTCTTGTAACTTGTGTAAATTACAGGCACATAGCAAGTTCAATCTTGTAACTTGTGTAAGTTACAGGCACAAAGCAAGTTCAATCTTGTAACTTGTGTAAGTTACAGGCACATAGCAAGTTCAATCTTGTAACTTGTGTAAGTTACAGGCACATAGCAAGTTCAATCTTGTAACTTGTGTAAGTTACAGGCACAAAGCATGATCTGTGTTGTTCATCTGTAATCGCATGTTGACACAGAAACAAACATGCAATTAGGGTCCGTGAAGTTCTTACGGGTAATATTCTTTTATGGTTGGACCAGTCATTTTCTCGTGCGAGGCGTGAGTCATTTGTTGAATGAAACACTTGATACTGTGGAAGCATACGTAGAACGCCAGTAGGAGAAATAACAGCAGCATTGCTATTTCTTTAATCCACAGCCAGGGTTTACCTATCAAGTTTCCGAACCATGAAGAATTGTCTTCAGTCATCTGGTCTTATTTTGTTGAAAAGATCAAGAATGTCTTGTTGGATTTTGTTCAAGTTCTCTGTTGGATCCATTAAACCGGTGCAGCACTCAGGTACACCATACGATGGGATTAATGCTCCGAGAGTTCTTGACCACCACGTTTGAACACAAGTGAGTCCTGGAATGCAGCCATCTTTGTTGATAGAAGGAGCTGAATTTTGTAGCTGTGGAGAGCTTGGGGTGGAGTGTGTATTTTCTCTGATAGCTGGTAGAACATAAACCAGGGTGCACCTGCCGTTGAATTGGCTGGGTAGGATGCTGTAGACAGAGATAGGGTGTGCAACCCATGGGATTCCGGCTCCTACTGAAGGTGCATGTGGCCTGCAAACGTTCTTTCCAGCAAACAAGGCATTTCTTGACATATTCATCAGCTCTAAGAAGATGTTGTTTCTGGGGTCCACACTTTGTGCGATGTCCATGATGGTTAGTAGTAGTACGACAATCTTGATCATGATGAGGGATGACTGAAGTTCCCGTAGGTGAGTCTGCGTTGTGTATTTTTTTCTTCTGTGTTGGTTGTAGTCTCTGCAGTTGGTCTAGTTGTTTTCTGGAGGTTGGGTCTTCATATGCAGGTGTGTAGGTCAGTGCATATGGTTAAAAACAAACAAACAAAGAACAACTGCAACAGACCAGTATTCATTGTAAAGACTACAAACTTTAGGGTTGTATCCTCTGTTCAATCTGTATCTGCTAATTGTGGTTCCTTCTTTCCCTATTTCTTAATTCATGAATATCTTTACCACACAAACAAACACTAAAAAAACTTCTCTCTACTGTTTTACAAACAGAGGGTACAATCTTGTTAACACAGCTTAACTATTGTTAACTTTCCAAATTACCAACACTTCACACTTAACCTCCCTGCCTACAAAAAAAAAAAAACAGAGGATAAACCAAAATATTAGCAATTTACGCTAAATCTTCCCTGCCTACAAAAACAGAGGATCAACCGAAATAACTAGCACGTAAAGCTAATTCTTCTCTGCCTAAAGCAAAGGATACCAACTATAAGCACTTGATGCTAACTCTTCCCTAACTTTATAAAGGATAAAACCTTCTCTAGCAAGAGGATGAAACACTTCCCTGGCAAAGCAGAGGATAAACAATATTAACCTGTAATGTTAATCTTCCCTGACTGGCAGAGGATATCTTTCATCTCTAAAAAAACTTTTTTAGAGGATAACTTAGTTAACAAAACCCTGCAGCTGTCTGTTAACTCTTCTCTGAACGGCGCAGAGGAAAAACACATATACTGGTCTGTAGCAGTTCTTTGTATGGAGTGAAACTCACCAACCCTTGGTTGTAAAGGAAGATTCTGGAACTCAGTCAGGCTTTGAGATCTTTGAGCTTGAAGTTTCAATCTGGAGGAAGCTGGAAAGATTCAGTCTGGTAATCTTTGTTTAGCTGGAAGTTTCGCTCTGGATTCCAAAAGATGCAGTCTGGAAAGCAGATCTTTTGTTGAGCTTGCTGTTTCAATCTGGATTCAGGTCTTTGAGCTTGAAGTTCCTTGAGTTTCCTTTTTCTCCATCCGGGTTCACGGCACCAAGTTGTTGTGAACTTAGAATCGAAAAAAACAGGAGACTTGGTTGTTTCTTCAGCAGGTTTCTTTATTGAGAACACGAGCCGTCGGCAGCTGCAGTCACCAAGCCTGACGTGAATGTTCTCTTACAGTTTATATACATTTAGGGGCAGGAACCGAAAAAGACAGGTTTAGGAACTGGTTTTAGACTGAGAGCATTGCCCACCCTAGTCCACTCAGCATATCTATTCAAACACTGAGACCCGAGTACAGGACTGGCTGGACTTTCTTGCTAAAACACAAACTCCAAGAGTTTCAGTAAAACAGGACTGACCAGAGTCGTTTGCTAGAAAACCCTGATAATCATAATTTATACCTAACCTTAACATGCTAAATTCAATGTAAACCTAAATGAAACATTTTAACAAATTTGCATTCCCACAGTTACCTATAAAGTTCCGTATTAATTATAAGGTATTGCTACTGACTTATAAAGCCCTAAACGGCTTAGCTCCAGTCTATTTAACGGATCTTCTATCACCCTATAATCCATCGCGCTCTTTAAGATCAATAAATTCAAGGCTTTTGGTCATACCTAGGATATCCAGATCCACCAAAGGAGGGAGAGCATTTTCACATTTGGCTCCAAAACTCTGGAATAGTCTTCCTGATACTGTTCGTTGCTCGGACTCGCTCTCCCAGTTTAAAACTAGATTAAAGACGCATCTTTTCAGCCAGGCATTCATATAATATTGTTCACAGTTTCAAACTACAATCCGGCCTCTAGTTCATAAATGCCAGAGGAGAACTGGCCCCCGACTGAGCCTGGGTTCTCCCAAGGTTTTTTTTTTTCTCCTTTAGGTCACCTGATGGAGTTTTAGGACACCATTAGGTCACTTGATGGAGTTTTTTCGGTTCCTTGCCACTGTTGCCTTTGGCTTGCTCAGTTGGGGATATTTTGGGGATATTTAATTTTATTCTATCAATCAATAAATTCCACTAGAAACAAACTTTGTTGTATTATTTTATTTTAATACTGTGAAGCTGCTTTGATACAATCTGTATTGTGAAAAGCGCTATACAAATATACTTGATTTGATTTGATTTGACATATCTTTTGCATATCTTTTTCATTAATGTTCTCATATTGTCACTGCACCCGAGGTTATCTAAAGCTTGACCAGAAATATTCTGCATCGCTGAACTGATGGATCGAATGAATGGATCAGAGTCAAGTTAACAATAGAATAGTTGTGAGATTTGCACATGCAACAGCTTTTCTAGATGTAACGATATCATTCATCTCTGTGGTAGCGCTAACCATTTCTATTGACTTGTCAAATTAGTTTTAATGTAGAAATGACATAATTATTTTTTTTTTTTTTTGTTAATGACATTTTCATAAGTAGCAACTCATTGACATCATTAACAAAGCTGTTCTTCCCCAGAACTAATGACAGTAATCATGGAAATAAGCACTTTGCTTTTAGAGATAAAAGTGCTCTTTCTAATAAAGAAACAAATCATACACTGTGTGTAGGAGCCATTTGTTGTATGGTAAAGTTTTTGTCCACTGGGTGTTGCTGTGGCTGTGTATAATTAGAGGATAATATAATATAATATAATATAATATAATATAATATAATATAATATAATATAATAGATGAGTATAATTCGAGCACCTGAGCAACAGGTGTGCGGTTGGCTATTGGGAAGCACACAGGTTTTGACCACACGGCAAAGGGGATTTTAGTCGTATGCTGTCCACAAGGCAACGTGAACGTGTGAACAAGGAAAGGCCACAAGAAGTTTTAATACAGGTTTTGAGATCATGTTTAATGGAGCACAAGTAATAAAGAAAGACATTTGTTTGCATCTACATCTGGACTCTGTTTGTACGTGTTATAAACTTGCTTACTCCTATTATCAACGGCAACAGCATTGGAAAGCCAATACATAAAGTCAATAACTGTGCGTCACTGGATAATGGAGATCGTTTGGAATAAAAGTCAACACGTTTGTTTTGACGGACAGAAGGAGGCTGTTTGGAGTCTTTGTGTCGCTGCACGTGAGGATCGTCTCATCAAGACGTCTGGCTGGATTCAAGCGTTGGATTTGACTCAGTGGATTCTGTGGTGGATGATATTTCCCCCTTGCTGGTCTCATCGCTGTGTTTCTGCTGCGCTCATCTGGATGTTAAAGGGCCGATCAACTGGGTTGTAGGTACGTTATTGCAGCATTAACATGATGGCCATGTGATATTGTGTGCACACAATCGTGCAGTTCCAACGCATTGGTTGATAAAGACTGACAAACTTTGTGTATTTGAATTGTATGTTTATTTACAATTGTTTGCAAAACGGAAAATTAAAAGTGTATGAATACTAAAGGGTTTAATGAGTCAAATCAAAACCTGCCTAATGTTGAAAACGAGTCTGAAAGAGGGAAAAGACCTGTTCAATTAACAGCTAAGGCTTTAGTGGAAAAACTTTACTCTTTGCAAAAGTTAAGAAAGGCTAAGTTAAACAAGGCCCAGAAACTAATAGAGTCAATTAACAGGTTAATCTATGACGACAAAGAACATGAACCTGAGGTACGTTTGGCTTTTGAAGATTTAAGAGGTTATGTTCTGAGGCTAAAGAAGCACACGAGTCACTGTTGGTTATTTTACCTGTTGATGAACCTGAAAAACATGAAATATGGTTTAAAGCAAAGATGATACCAAATAATGGGTTCATTGAACGCATGAATAAATGGTTATCGGACACAGCAAAAGATCAGAAAAGCTCTGAAGTGGGTGAAGCATGTAGTGATGTTGGTCCTGGAGACAGCGTCTCAAATGTGTCTCATGCTATACCTCTAAACATAGTAAACATAGTAAATGCAGCTCTTCTCACACAGCAGGAGTTCATCTGTTCATCTACAGCATCAACATATTCAAGCGGAGGCAGAAAAGGCTGCACTTATGGCACATGCTGCCGCATTGAAAGCAATGTAAATTCCATTCCTTGTTGTTCCATGTAAATTCCCCAATAATTTGTTGTTTTGTCGTTAGTAAAACTCAATATTGACCTTGTATTTGAAAAAGGATCCTCATATAAGAAACAATACTCAAATTCAGAGTTAGTACATTCGCATTTGGAGATCGACTATATTTTTGACTGTCAAAACACCGGCGGACAGCTTCAGTGATTTGTTCAAAATCTTTATTTTTAGTAAACTCTGTGAACACAAACACTGTTCTCAGTGCTGGAGTTCATGTGTAGAGCTCCTTGTGATATTTCCAGCAGAGTTTCATGTTATATCGAGCCTTCTTAGTGTTTTAAAAATAGTGATTTTGATGCTTTCACAGAAGTGCCCCATTCACTCCCATTCACAAGGCAATTTGACCGAAAACGAAAATACGGTCAAACTTAAAAGTGGCGTTTCCATTCAAATTATGCTTTTAAATGATGGGTCACCATCAAAGACTGGGATTTCTCTTTTTGGTAAGATACAAGGATGTCCTTGCTGTTGAGTAAGATTAGATGTTAATTCCATAGCGTTTTTAAGACTTCAAGCAGGGGATCACCATGAGGAGGAAGAACACGTGGCATTTGATCCACTCCCATATTGCCTTGTTGCACTTCAGCAAAATAATGGAAATTATTTTAAATTCAATTCTGTACAGAAGATGTGTAAGAAAATTTCAATCTAAGATGAACATAAATCAACACGTTCTCAGTCTATAGAACGCACCTTTAACATCTGTGAAGTAATAACTTCTTCAAAACAATATCTCCTCTGAATATCTGATGTGAGACGCAGCCGTATTGTTTCCTGAAGAGTTTCAAGAGTCTGAATGTTAAATGTAAAACTCAGATCTGATAAACTCCATCAGCTGCTCATTTAATCATCTCTGATTTATTAACACTGATTTCCATCAGCAGAACATTAGTGACTTTAACAGACGAACTGAAGCTGTTCAGAACAACAACAGATCAACACTTACTCAATACTCAATATCTACTGTTCACAAACACATCATAGTATACATTAAAGCAGAAGTTGCTAGAAGTTCAGTCATTCACACAAAATGTAAAATCACATTATTATTTGTGAGTTGATAATGAATGACATTCAGTGAATTAAACTGAGAGAATGTCACTTGTTTAAAATAGAAATGAAGGCATTGTAAATAAATCTGTATGAGTGTGTGTTTTCTATTCCTCCTAACACACAGAATATGATCTGCAGTTTTCATCTTTGTCCACTAGATGTCAGAAGTAGATTTGAGGTGAAACTCAAAGGCCTTTAGTTTCAGGATCTGAGACAGTGAAGAGAAATCAGAGAATCTGATCTGAAGCTCAATGAGGATCATCATGTGTCTCATATGAAGCAGAAAGAGACTCTCATCTGATCAGATTATATTACCGGATCAGTCGCATAATCAGATTCATCACATTCATCAGAGAGATCATTACATTTCACAATATAAACTGATTCATATCAGATGAGTGTGAACAGAATAACGGCTGAAAGTCAGTGTAAAACCATTAAAGAGTTTTATTATGTATAGTTATATACTGTTGTTATATGCCAGATGTAACGTTTGCCTGAGGTGAAGGAGTAACAGTGAAAAAGTAAAAAGGTTTGAGTTGAGTTAGTGTGCCGTTCCTCTGTCCCGAACGACTGACAGTAAACCCCAGTTCAACAAGGTTTATTTATAAAGTATAAATTAAGCAACTCAAATCAAATCAAGTATATTTGTATAGCGCTTTTCACAATACAGATTGTATCAAAGCAGCTTCACAGTATTAAATTAAAATAAAATAATACAACAAAGTTTGTTTCTAGTGGAATTTATTGATTGATAGAATAAAATTAAATATCCCCAAAATATCCCCAACTGAGCAAGCCAAAGGCAACTCAAAAGAAAGTAAAATATTCTTCAGGAGGAGGAAAGGCCGAAACAGCAAAAGTACTCTGTACTACTTTGTTACAAAGTAAAAATACTCTGTCTCGTTAGAGAAAAGAAATGAACAACAGAAATATTCACTAACTCCCTAAATAGCCAAAAACAGGAGAAAGGGGTTTTACAGAAATAAAACGGCAGTGTGTTTAAACACATACCCACATAGCAAATTTTCTCTGGCCCAGCTCCGGCCCACACAACCAGCTTTTGCTTGGCCCACATACCGCAATGAATGACGGTCCTAGTGTGGACCAGGTCTGGATTCCAGACAAAGGCCATACATGGGCCATAACTGGACCAAGTCTCAGCCAAGTTAATTACCCATAACTGGCCCAGAATTGGGCCAGATCAAAATGTAACACTGGAACCAAAACATAACCTTAAGTAAACCATATCAACACCAGTCTTTAACCAGAAAGCCCAAAACTGAGCCACACCTGAGCATGATCCAATTTTTCTGTGGCCCAGCTCTGGCCCACAAAACTTGGCCCACATACCGCAATGAATGACGGTCCTAGTGTGGACCAGGTCTGGATTCCAGACAAGGGCCACACATGGGCCATAACTGGACCAAGTCTCAGCCAAGTTAATTACCCATAACTCCAATACGCTGGACCAGATGAGTTCCACGTCAGCCTCAACACCACCATAACCAAGCCACTTACACACCCCTCCCAGATGAATAGTCACACCAAGACAGTATTCTGAACAAATATTTAATTGTGTTAAACATCAAAGCATTGGCATCTGTTTTTTCACCATGACATTTTTCCGTTGTACAAACTCCTCTCTAAAATGACACTCCTCTGTCAGTTCAGCTAAAAATAAATAAAAACAAAAATAAAACAAGTGCCATTTATTTGGTTTATGACGTTTCACTTTAAATGTTACTTGATCATCCATGTTTCTGGTTATCAAGTTTCATTGCTTTGCCTAATGCTTGAACGTCCACGTTTCTGGTCACAAACAAGATTCACTAAACATATAACACTAGAACATGTTTCATCAACAAGTTTCACTTCACAAAACACTTGAACGTCCATGTTTATGGCTAGGAACAAGTAGTACTCTCCAAATGACTCTGAAATGTCATGATTCTGTCACTGAACAAGTTGAACTCTGGACAGAGCTTTTGAACATCCAAGCCTAAAGCCTGTTAACCAGTCATATTGTCCTTATGCACTTTGCTCTTCATCCTTTCTTTCCGTCCACCATCTCTGTCTGGGGCCAGATACAGCCATCTTTTAACGGTGGAATCAATGTCTTTCTCTGTGGCATCAGATGTTAGACGGTTACGTCTCACAGCCGCTGAAAAACACAAGCACACATGATGTATAATTAACTTATGCATCATCAGGTAATGTGGATATTGAATCAAATGCAATATTACAACAAAACCTGAACCCAGATTTAAATTCAAATTCTGACTGTCTACTACAGGTGAAAGATCATTCAAGATCATATTTATTTTTACTTTTTTTTAATTCAGTGTATGTTTTTGTTATGCAACCTTGAGCTTGTATTGAGGCATATACATAAAATGTTCTCTCCCTCCTTCACTTTCTTAATCTCTAATATAGTGCATTCATGCTCAACCATGCTGGTTCCAGATTTGTTTTTTCCATTCATGCTTTAAACATTTAAGTAAAGAGAGAAAGAGAGAAAAAAATCCTTTGTGGGGTCAATCTCCACACTTAACTTTGATTTGAAGGACTTTTTTTTTTTTTTTTTTTTTAACTGGGTAAAAAGACAAAAGGTACAATATTGTGTAATTAAAGGCTTTATAAAAAGAACTGCAACCCAATGAAGCACTACATAATCAAATTAAAAACAGCATGACAGAGTAGTTTTTCAAAAAGAATTCCACTTTCAAACTATTACTTAAAAAAAAAAAAAAAAAAAAAGCAAGCTGATGGCTTAGGTAGAACTGACTACAATCAATTAACAAACTTGTAGCTCACATAAAGTCTGTCTTTGCAGGTTTACAAAATGGTGTTAAAATTTAATTTCCATTTTAGCCTGGAATTTTTACTTCCGGAACCTGACTGTTGCACTATGTTACTTCATCTGCTCTCTCCTTTTCCTCTGCCCTTCTTTTCACCCCTCCTCTTCCCATTTCCTCTTTTTGTCCTCCCATGCTCTCTTCTTCTACTCATCTAAAACTTGAAAATCTATTAAAATAACTTTTTTATATTAAAAGTATAAATGACAATTTATATTTGTAAGGATCCACCCACCAGCCACAAAAGGAATCCAGTGGCCTGGTCGAAGGTTTAATGTATATTTTGTCTTTTACTTGCGCTTCTAATTTTTTCAGGATTTAATTTCATTTTTAGTCTATCTCCATGTTCAATCTGACTCTAATTTCAAGTGATCATTTAATTTAGGCAAAATTAATAATTAAAAACTGATCACAAAAATCAATTGTGTGTTAATTTAGATATTTAATTATTCTGGAAATCCGATACTTTCATATTCATATTCATTATTTGTTCATTAAGGACCTAACATTGCTCAGAAATTCACTCTGTGAACAGTGAACGCACAGACACAAACTTGCCAGTTCTGTAACTTACTCAGAGAATACATGGTGATTATAATACTTTTAAATACTCAACTACTCAATGCTCAATACTGTTTATTACTTATTGTCAACTTAATTTAAAGGTTGGCAATGTCAAAATTCAACATATTACAGTATACGGATCTTCATAAGTAGGGTTGGGTATTGTTTGAAATTTTCCGGTTCCGATTATGGTTCCATTTAAATGAACTATTATAAAGTGCTACCACCAGACCCGGAGATCGGCTGAATGGATTTGAAAACGGTAAAACAACTTTTTAACTCTAGGGAAGTTGGAAAATTAGCCTATTTTCAAAAAAAGTGGAGTGTTCCTTTAAGGATGGGTGAAGGGACAGATGAGCAAATGGTCTTTCTCCCAAATCTTCCCGTCAGATTAGAAAGTTTATTGTTTTGTTGGATGTCATGCGTGTTGCAAGAGTTCCTGAGTTTTGGATTCACAAGGAATTGATTTCATAAGGAAATAGTTTCACTCCTTACATATTGGGAATAAATGGCAACTTACCAATCACAACATCTCGTATCTGTAGGCGTAGGAAGCTAATCTTTCCATTCAATCCTCTCATGTTAACTTTCCTCACCAAGGAGTTGGTAAACAGACCATGCATGATTCTCCAAACAGCCTTCTGCACGTCCACGTTTTTTTGCTTCATATTTAAAGACTTTTCCTAATTTAATGGGGACAACTGGGTAAACATAAAATTAACATGATGAGAGGTTTTCAATGTTCTGTACGTACTTTTGTAGCATCGGTGTTCTTTGGGGTCAATTTGACCCCAGGCTCATTTTGCTGTATAAAACATAAGAAATATCAATTTTTTTGTTGTTCACACATTGGTGATTAGGCACAAATCCCACATTTATTCTGGATGATATTGAGGTCATTATAAGTTGAGATTTTATGATCTTCAAAAACCTTCCCTCTGCTTTAGGGCCCTAACCTGACATTACCATATAGGCCTACTTGAAGTATTGCGAGAACCACTGATAGTTCACACGATATAGTGGAGGGGGGAATCATAATTCTCACAAGAAATTAGATATTTCCAGTGCCAATTATATATTTCCAGGGAAGGGAAAACATAATTCTTGCAAGAACTTTGATATTTTGTTCTGTGGGGGAGGGGAAAACATAATATAGGGGAGGAGCAAATGTATGAAAGCTTCCACAGAAGCCTTATAAGCCTCTTTGTGCTTTGTGAGCTCTCTCTTTATGCTCTTTCTCAATTGAAAATTACCTCTTAGCAAAGTTTTTTGGGGTTTTTTTTTGGGTTCTATACGGACCTGTTCGCCAGCAAGACACCAGTCGACCCGCCCGAAATGCAGGACGACGCTATACCAGCCATCCAGTCAGTGATGACCAGTGAGGTCAGGCATGCGTTCCAGAACATCCAGAAAGACCGGGCGCCAGGGCTGGACGAAATCGAGGCCGAGCTGCTCAAAGAGGGTGGACCGATGCTTTAGGCAGCATTGGCCAGCCGTTTCAGCCGCTACATGGCGCAGAGAAGAACACCAGATCAATGGAAGACGGCCAAGACAGTGCTGTTGTACAAGAAGGGTGACCGCGAACAGCTGAGGAATTATCGGCCAATCTGGCTCCTGCCGACCGTGTACAAGGTCTTCACCAAGGTGCTGTACAACCGACTAGCCAGGCAGTTGGACAAACAACAGCCACCCGAACAGGCCGGCTTCCGGTCTGGCTACAGCACAATGGACCACATCCACGTGCTGAACCAACTGCTCGAACGCTGCCGGAAGTACAAGATGCCCTTGGTACTGGCCTTCATAGACTACGAGAAAGCCTTCGACAGCATAGAGATCAATGCCGTACTGCTCGCCCTACAACAACAGGGCATCTCCTACGAGTACGTGGACCTTTTGCGGGAGCTGAACAGCGGATGCGCCACCAACATCACCTTGTTAGACCGGACACTTCCCACTTGAATGACAGGGTACAGCTGTGGCAAAATTTGAAATTTTTGCTGCTTCAGTTGTTATGATGTTGATTCACATTTTTCTAGATTATTGTGCAGAATGATCAGAGGCATTTTACATCATTTCAAAAAGCTTTATCACAAAACCCCAAATTTCACTGTTTTTGTCCTTGGCACCAAATTACCAGCTAACATCATTTTACTAATCATATCATCAGCACATGATTGCTATAAGGAAGGAAGAAGTGCTTCCAATCATTGTGTTCTTCTGTTAGCAATGGTTTCCTCCAAAGAAAGATGGAGGATCATCTTTGCATCAAAATGGCCTCCATTTACCAGATCATCAAGAGCTTCAAGAATAGAGGTTCGGCTGCAGTGAAGAAGGCTTTAGGATGTCCCAGAGTGTCCAGCAAGTACCAGGAACTTCTCCTCCTGAGGAATCAGCTAGGGAATCGTGTCACCACCAGTGCAGAACTGCTCAATATTGGCAGCAGGTGGGTGTGAGAGCATCTGCACACACAGCGAGGCCAAGACTTTTGGACAACGACCTGGTGTCAAGAAGGGCAGCAAAGAAGCCACTTCTCTCCAATAAAAACATCAAATATTGGCTGAAATTCTGCAGGAAGAACAAGAATTGAACAGCAGAAGACTGGTGCAAAGTTAATGTATCTGATTAGAACATCTGGAAAATCGATTGTCCAGAGAAGAATAGGTGAACGCTACCATGAGTCCTGTGTCGTGCCAACAGTGAGGCATCCTGAGACTATCAATGGGAGTGTCATATTGACCCCAAACCTATCCTTGATAAAATATATTGTATAATATAATAAATAAATAGCTATTAAAACACCAAAAATATATATAATTTTTGAATTTTAGATAAATCAGTGACATTTTATAGTGATTTGCTAATTTGTCCATAGTCGTGCAATAGGTATTCTGGATGTATAAGGGGTGGGGGTGGGGGTGGGGGGTTGGTGGTGTTTTATTTAAAGGGCTATTTAAGTAGTCAACAAAGAAACATAAAGTACCTGACTTAAACCTTTGGGGAAAAAATCAAATTGTGGGGGTTTAAATTCGTGGGGTCAAATTGACCCCAGTGGGTAAAAGATGTTGGTAGATTTGAGGGTAACAGGAGGGTTAAGAAACTTATTGTGTGCTCCCGAGAAACTGTTTAGGTGCTCACACATTACAATTTCTGGCTAATCTACTCAGTCCCTCCAGTTTTTCGCGATTCCGCGATCGCTGAATACAACGCAAAATCAACAAATTGTCGCATTTTTTCGCGATCCTGCATAATTCCTAATTTAACCGCAAAATAATCACAAAAATGAAAAAGACCTCACAAAACATTAAATTATAATCACCCAATTGAAATATCTCTAGTTTAATTAAAGTTTCAATGCATTTTACGTGGATACAGATGTTGCGCACGCAACGTTCGTGAGCGGTCTGTCAGAAACATGGCGAAAGAAAATTTGTCTCACCTGCCCTCTCACATAAGCGCCAAGGAGCGGGCTAAGCAATATTCTGATATATTGCATGAGAGTGGGGGTAAATTGTTTTGTTTTGACCGAGTGACTGCCTGACTGCAGTGTGTGTGTGTGCGTGCGTGTTCGTGTGTGTGACTGACTGCGTGTCACCGCCTGTCAGCGTAAATTCTCTTTATAGCGCTTGAACAAATACACATAGCAACAATTACTTAAAAATATTCATCTTGGCGAGTATTTACGTAAAACTATCAGTAATAACTGATTGGGACGTTTGTCATTACTGTAGTAGGTCTTAAAGTGACAGTAACCTAATTTACCTGCTGTTGTCAGTGTTGTTAATGTTAATCAAGCAACAACAATAGCTACAGCACAATTTTTAAAAAAACGTAAATTATCCACTGTTTGTAACTGTATCCTTGTATTTATTTGTCCTGTTTTGTTTCTTTTTGTTATTTGTTCCTTTGTTCTTATTTCATTACTGAGTGTTTACTTGATTATTTAAATCATTTCTTGGATGTTCCTGGTTGTGCCCATAGGTTGTTTTAAAAATTAATTTGATGAGAATTTGATTAGACCAAAATAAACAAGCTTTATGCATTTTGTTTGTGATTTGTGTCATGTATGACTATTGTGCATCTGACATAATACTTTTATGGTAAATGTGATGTCCTAATTATAAAATATAAAAATCGCAAATTTTTTCACAAATTTCTGGAAATTACCACCACAAAATCAGTCATTTTGATCGCAAAAATCACACAAAAAAATCGTGAAATCCTGGAGGGACTGTCTACTGTAAACCATTTCCTTTGTGCATCACTGACATTTTACTGTGGGAAAAAGGAGAGCAGAGATGCCAATTAATTAAGGAAGATGGCTTTCATTAAGGCCCTGTACGCATGGATAAGTTTTTTTGTTCGTTCAGTGTCAAAAAGAAGTTTGAAAAGTTTGAAATGATCAGCGGTATCCACCTTATTTTTCACCTAATGCTGAAAACTTTGAACTGTTATAATCAGTTCAGATGTCATTATCTATCACAAACACACTAGTTTGGAAAGAAAATATTTTTACCTTATAAAGCATTTGAACAAGCTGGACTTCGAAACATGTTGCGTTTATATATATATATATATATATATATATATATATATATATATATAGTCCTACATAATGGAAAGCAGTTTTACAGTATTAAAAATGAAAAACTGTGTCAGTGTTTAATTTCATCAGAAGTACAAGTCTAAAGCCCTCAAAAGCATATTTATCTAGCAGATGTGTCAGTCTGACCATTGGGCTGAACAAAAGATGAGCATCGCTATAGATGACTTATGTTATGTAAAGGGGAAGCTCATGAGTCAGCCAATGATAAACAATATGTAGCTAGGTTCAGGCTATATCCAACAAAATCCAAATCTGCACTTTTCACTGTACCAATTTTTTCTTTTCTTTTTTTCTTTTATGAACCATTAACCCTAAACATTTTATAAACATGCAGAACAATGCAAACGGAGCCGCTGTGTGCCCCATACAACATCTAGTCATAGTTTTTACAAACAATATGATTACAACAGTGTGATCAGAACATCCAGTGTTCAATATTGTGTGGGCTTTCATGGCTTTGCTTAAACAGTTAGGCCACCAAAAAATAAAGTTTGTTTTAGTTTATAAAGTTGTGAAAAAAAAAAATGAAAAAAAAAAAATTGTTTTACTTTAGAAAACCTTTATTAACACCCCAGAGCCATGTGGGTTGCTTTAATGATGGATGGAGGATTCACTTTTTTTTGGGCTTCAACTAAACAAACTAACCAATTCTGTTCATCTGAAAGGTGAAAAAAATGAATACACCAATAATTTTGATTTTTGGGTGACCTATCCCTTAAAGCTAATGAGAGAAAAAGAAACTTATTTAGAAAATAAAAGCCAGCCAACTAGGATTTAATGTTATAAAAAGAAATGCTCACATACCAATTGCTTATGGAGGTCAGGAGTACTCCGCAGATTGCCCTCCATGTTCTGTAGAGAAGTGAGATCTTTGAGAGGCAACAAATTTCGATCTAGGCCTATCTCTGTCTCCTGACTTGATTGCATACACTGGAGGGTCTTCATGATAATTCGCATTTGGTCCATAAGCATCTCCTGTTTAGTTAATATATTACGAAGAAGAACTAAGAGGAAAAAAAGAGAAAGACAGACAGATTCGTTTTTTTTTTGTTGTCCAAATTTTACTTGCCACACACCTATAGAAAACATAAAATGTCTACATTTAAACAAAATTTAAATTCAGAAACCTATAAATTGCAATTATATACCAAAACACTATTGGTGTTGACATTATTTAATAAGTATAAAAACAACATTACACATGCATTCACATGGGACACAGCAAGCAAGGGAGCACTAAATAGCTATCAATTTTATAGAGGAAGTGTTTTGTGCAGATGACTGTGAGCATGCACAGATTAGGGATGGGCATTTTTGGCAATTTCGATCATCGATAGGTTTCAAAATCGATTAATCGAGTACTCAGGGGGAGGGGCTTGTGCAGGGGAGGGGCAATGCCGTAATGGAGATAATAAAAATCTGTTATGAAAATGAATGTTAAATATAAAAATATGACATGCAAACATGTCTATCAAACATGAACACATGATTATAACAGTTAGATTATGATTATGATGCAGAAATGTTATTAAAAAAGAACCATCTAAAAAAGAATAGCTGCCTGAGGTAAAGCTGACTTTATGCCAATAAACTGAAACCCGTTCTATGACACTTCCTATGATATTAATCAGATAACTTGGATACATAACATTGACGTTAACATTACAACTTGTATCTGTACAAAAGGATGCATATGCCAGTGAACTAAGTTATGCACTAGGGAGAGAGAGTGAGAGATGCAAGAGAGAGCGAGAGCAATATGACCGTCTCAAATAACTCAATCATTGTCGGGCATTACACTTGAGCATGAAACTAAACATGTAATATTCAGTGCATTCAGCATGTTAATAAATGTTAATATCCCAATGCATCCTATATTAGATTAATTAGATGTAGCCAACCCAGACATCACTATGTGACTTAGAAGCCATGCATTGCTCTCTTCTCACGTCTATACTTTGAACCTCATGCTGTTGCAAGCTAAACAATAAGAGCTCATGGTGCCACCCAAAGTGTTGCTGTAACTAATCAGAATTTTTTTCCACGATCATCGTTTTCATGATTGATCATCGCTGTCACGGCCGAGTACTCGATCACTGTTGCGCATCTCTAGCACAGATTGCGGAAAATCACTGGCAATGTTAGAATTAAGCAAAATCTGACAATCCTGAGGCTAATCCCATGACACACTATCAGTGCATTCTCTGTGTGAAAAGGGCTAAACACTAATATACTCACAAATTTGGTGACTGGATGTTTGCTCGATGTCCGTGGTCTGGTGTGGCTCAGGGAGCCTTGAAGGTTCGGATTGCCTTTTTTTATGGATCTCTTTACTTTTGTGGGCTGGTCTTCTGACCTCAACGTTGGCTTGGCTTAAAAGGGTCTCAGTGCTTGATTTACTTGATGTACAACTCTCGGAGAGAACATTCCAGCCTGAGGATAACATAGCAATGCTGGTCTGCTGACTTAGGTGGATCTCAGGAGTGCTGTGGCAATCTGCATACAAGTCAGGACTGTAGCAACTTGGGAGAAGATTGGGACTCTTTTGGCCATGTGGACGAAGGTGAGGACTGCTTCGGCCATGTGGGCTAACATCAGGACTTCTTTGGCCATGTGAATGAAGGTCAGTTCTGCCTTGGCCACTAAGGTGGAGGTTGTCTACTGCAGGAGAAATCTGTTCCCTAGAGATCACTGGAGCATTAGGTAAGGCATACCTCCTGCAAAGTACAAAACATCTTAGTCCTTTAACAGCTGTGATAAAATGCACTGTAATTTAAAAAGGCTGATGCTTCTTACTTTTTTTTGGACTTTGTTCCTTAAATGCCTTCCATCTCATCATTGCGGAGGTCAAGAGTACTGTGGAAGATCTTAGGGCAGTTTGGCTTTCCTGGGTCTAATTTGTTGGCATGTCTAGCAATTTTCGGAGCATCAGGTATAGAATACCGTCTGCTTAAAAGTACAAAATGTCTTAGTCATTTATCTGCTGTGACAAAATACATTATCATTATAAAAAGCAGAAGCTTCCTACCCTTTTCTTGATTTTGGCTCTTTCAGGTGCTCTTCCATCGCATTATCATCGTCGTCGTTTTCTCCAGGGAAAAGAATGTTCTTGGGTCTATCATCACATTTATCAATTTCAAGATAGGCTTTTATTTGTAAATGTGGTGCAAAACATTAAACAAACAAACCAAAACCAAACCTACATTCTTTTTCTTTGAAATGTAATTGGTGAGTCTCCTCCATCGGTCTGATCAATGTCTGTGTGATCAACAGCTAGAGGTAGTTTACGTCTAGCTTCCTTGTAGTCATCTGGAAAAACAGCATCACAAAAATAAATTTACAAAGTAAAACTGTGATTTTAACTATTACTTATTACTTTTAACTTATTACTTATAACTATTCAATTTGAAGAAAGTGATGGCAAAACAACTCACGTGACGTGAAAATAATTCTGGCCTTATGGGGCTTCCAGTCGTCTCCAGGACTCTCCTGTGATTTCACAGCTTTTGTTATATCTTATATCTTTTTGTTATATCTTATTTGGAGGCCACATGCACTCTCCATTTTTAATCCAGACTGAAGGCACAACTTCAACCTCATTTGTCTTGTCAAAGACAACAATGTGAAACATCTAAAGAGACAAGAATGATATTCCTCAGCCAACTATTATACACAAGCGTCTTCAGAGTTATTTCTCTTGATGCAGGAGTGGAACAACAACAAATTTGTTTCGGAATGGCAATCTCACATACTTCTGCAGCTTCTTTCCTGTCATGAAACACTTGACATTTGTGGAGAGGTTGGAAGTCACATAAATTCCCAACTCTTTTGAATCAATAGGATATTTAAAGAAGTGTTCCACCTGTTTATATTCATTGCCCACAAGGTATACTGCACCTTTATCCTCAACAATGTTTTGGACTAAAACCAACTTATTGTCAATTCTGACACAAGAATCTCTCTCATTGAGCTTCACAACTACATCATCAATCGCAAGAACTTTAAATTGATGAGCTTGTTGCGAGAAGCACTCTGGTACTGGCCCATCCGTATGTTCTTTATCCAATTTTTGAATTGCCTCTTCTACATCACAACTGTAGTTGCTATTTTCTATCTCTGACAATCTACGCATCACCTGAGTCAAAGGATTGCATGGCCCTCGTACCAGTTTTTTGAGTTTTCCTAAGAAATTTTCAAAGGGAAATCCTGATATTAGATCTAGATTGCCATGGATTTTGACATCTTCACTGAGGTGCACCAGGCCATGAATATTATAAACCAAAAACTCTTCACCATAAAGCTGGCCAAAGTGTTCAACAAATGAATGCAACAGAGTATTTGCAAAGTCATTCATCTCCATACAAAATTCTGGACTTGCCAAAATGTACACAGCTACAGACAAAAGCATGAAGTTGTCATAGATTTGAGGCTGTAAAACACCATTCAGCACAACTGGACCAGTGTATAACAAAAATTGGCGTAGCTCTGTTGCTTTCCACCTACATCGATCTGCCAGTGCCCGAGGCCTTCGAGCAAACTCACTTGGAATGTAACTTCTCAGTGCAAGAAGTCTATCTGACACCATGGAAGCTTGAATGGATGATATGCGACAGTGCAAAGGACCGATGGTGCTGATCCACAAGTCTAAAAGACGCCGCATTACACCCAGACAAACCAAGTGCATGTAATCGTGAGGGAAACAAGTGACCATGTCAATGCCAATGTCTGTAAGAGGTGAGTGCTGAATGTGGTGTTCTTCATCAGTTGCTTGCCTAAAACTCTCATCAGTTCTGCGCTTTGCATTCACCTCAGGAAATGTCATTCGATTTGATTTCCAGACACCTGTTTGGTGACACTTGTCACATCCATGATAAGCAGTGTGTGACTTCACACCTCTGATGAAGGCTCGGGCAGGGGTATCGCACATGACAGAAACAACATTCAAAAAGAACGTTTTCTGCTTGAACAGAAACCCATCCCTCAACATTTTTAGCTCGTGAACCAGATCATGAAGATAATCAACCAAAGAATTTGGCTTTGAAGTACCACAAAAGAGTCCAATCAACACTGGTGCCTTAGTGTGACCTTGCAGCAAACCAAGAATCGGCCAAAACTGTGTACTAGTACTCTTGAAGAGTGGTAGTCCATCAAAATTCAGCTGTAGTTTGAAGACATGTTTGTCTGCCACAGTATGCCAAACGTTATCAAGGATTTTCCTAAAAGAATTCAGAATTCCACAATAATGGAACACACCACCAGCTATACTGCTAATGTTGTATCTTGTTTTTGTTTTCAGCAACGTTCTTCCATCCTTAGGCAGAGAGGAATGATGGACTTTGAGAATGGTAAGAAGTGCTGACAAAGCAATTAATGAAATTCCAAATTCAGTCTGATTCCCCCGAAGCATCA
Source organism: Abramis brama (assembly GCF_963993115.1). Lineage (NCBI taxonomy): Eukaryota > Metazoa > Chordata > Actinopteri > Cypriniformes > Leuciscidae > Abramis > Abramis brama. Next base: position 34,911,061 of record NC_139977.1, on the reverse strand, counting down.
ACACAAACACTTAACTCCGAATCGTCCTCCCCCTCCCCCTCCACCTCCCCCTCCCCCTCCCTATGTTCCACATCGTCAATCAATTCACTGACTAGTTTTAGTGCCCTTCTTCTGGAATTGCTCCTATCATTGTACTTCCATACCTTATCCATACCGTGACTTTACAGAAACCTTTTGTTCTTCCTCCTAAAAATAAAAAATAAAAAATACAGATTATTTTGTTTTTAATAGACTATAATGAAATACCAGAAAAAGAGAAGTTTTTTTCAGCCTCTGCTTGCATTCTGAAAAAAAAAAGTCTGTAACAATACAGTTGTAATCACGAAAGCAAACTAGCTTTAACAATGAAATGATTAGCAGTTTGATGATTAACTAAAACCACTAATTAAAAACAATTAATCATCATTAAAACTCAATACATAGACTGTATTGAGGATGCAGTATACTGTATATTTTCGATGCCTAATTACAAATTGTTTAGTTCATTTAAAATACTTATTATTACTTATTATATTCAAAGTGAAGTAGAATAAAATAACAAATACCCCTTTTTCGAGCATTTACTCAATTTCAACATGACAAATTCCAAAATATTGGTCGAACAATTTTATTTTTATTTTAACATTTAATATACAGTACAGGCCAAAAGTTTGGACACATTACTATTTTTAATGTTTTTGAAAGAAGTTTCTTCTGCTCATCAAGCTTGCATTTATTTGATCAAAAATACAGAAAATAAATGTAATATTGTGATATATTTAGGGCTGTCAAAAGATTAATCGCATCCAAAATAAAAGTTTGTGTTTACATAATATATGTGTGTGTACTGTGTATAATTATTTTGTATATATAAATACACACACATGCATGTATATATTTAAGAAATATTTGCATACATATACTGTATATATTTATATATAATTTATATTATATATAAATATATATTTTTTATATATAAATTACACATTTTTCTTAAATATATACAAGCATGTGTGTGTATTTATATATACAAATTTAATTATACACAGTACACACAAATATATTATGTAAACACAAACTTTTATTTTGGATGCGATTAATCGCGATTAATCTTTTGACAGCCCTAAATATATTATTACAATTTAAAATAATTGGTTTTCAATTTATTATACTTTAAATTATCATTTATTTCTGTGATGCAAAGCTGAATTTTCAGGATCATTACTCCAGTCTATCACATGATCCTTTAGAAATCACTCTAATATGATGATTCATTATCAAAGTTGGAAACAGTTCTGCTGCTTAATATTTTTTCATAACCTGTGATACTTTTTTAGGATACTTTGATGAATAAAAAGTAAAATAACATAAAAATAAAAATAAAAAAAAGAAGCAAATGTTTTAAAAATAGAAATCTTTTGTAACAACAATATACACTACTGGTCAGTAATTTGGGGTCAGTTATTTTTTTCTTTCTTTTTTTGAAATAAATAAATACTTTTATTCAGCAAGGATGTGTTAAATTGATAAAACGTGATCGTAAAGAATATTTATATTATTAGAAAATATTTTTTTTTTATTTTGAATAAATGCAGTTCTTTTTAACCTTTTATTCAGCAAATATATTAGGCAGCAGAACTGTTTCCAATACTCATAATAAATCAGAATATTAGAATGATTTCTAAAGGATCATCTGACACTGAAGACTGGAGTAATGATGCTGAAAATGCAGCTTTGCATCACAGAAATAAATTATAATTTAAAGTATAATAAATTGAAAACCAATTATTTTAAATTGTAATAATATATTAAAATATTAAATATTAAAAAAATGTTCTGTATTTTTTATCAAATAAATGCAGGATTGATTAGCAGAAAAAACTTCTTTCAAAAACATTAAAAATAGTAATGTTTTCAAACTTTTGGCCTGTACTGTATAGTTTTACAGAAATTTGTTCCAACCACAAATACCATAACATGCAACCCTAACTTGCATCATATGCTAAAGATGATTACATTTAAGTGACATAAGACAATGACTGACTTTTTGGACATGTTAGTTTATTGTATTTAAAACTGCGTTTAAACAATTGGCGTGCAAATTTTAATTAGAACAGTTTACTATAATTTCGATAGCATGTTCACACATCAATTAATTAAAACTTTACTTAAGTCCTTTTACGGACTTAATTAAACTTTAATGATACGAGTTTTCACTTACCAACTCTGCTGGCTTTTTCCCGGTTCAGTGCTTGACCGTTATTGAAGTCTGTGCAAGACTGCAGCGCCCGCCCACTTTTTTGACTGGTTCCGGGAGTATTTTCATTCACTTTTCCTCTTTAGAGATTTGTTGCTTTAAAGCGTTATAAGCCATGAATCATAACAACCAGCTAAAACTTGAATCACAACGTGTACAATATTCGATCCGAAATAAAAATATTTGAAAATTTGTGAAAAATAAAAAAGTATGAGACTATGTGTGTTAAAGCCAACTGGGTAAATAAAACTACAATCCCATGAAGCACTGCATTTGATAATTGCGCCTTTCGGCCAATTTTGCTCTGATAGGTCAGCTTCGCATTTCCGGGGTTTTGAAATCCTGATTGGCGCAAGTTGGGCTAACTGACACTAATCCACTGATTCATGCGGAAGCTGTGTTTCTAGAAATATCTGTCATAAATGGCAACACGTTTCTATAATTTCTCAAATATATTTAATCTCTTTCAATCACATATATGTTCAATTTGTGATCATCTTAATTAACCAACTGGTAACAGAAATTATCATAGAGTAACTTTGAATATTATAATATAATATAATATTGAATGCAGGATTTAATCATATATCTCATAGAAATGACAGTGGAAAAATGTTAAATTATGAAAAGTCCACTGGTGTACAGTATATGGCATAAAAAAAAAGTGGTCTAAGTTGTTATTTAGCAATGTGCAGGAACTGAAATCAAACAATTACAGTTGATTTTCATAATTCAAATATTTAAATATTTATTGTTGCCTGGATTAACTTGAAGGCATTAGACCCAGGATGTAAACAGGAAGATGAAAATTTATTTGTGTATTAAAACACTGGAATTTTAATCAAAAATATTTGAAATGGATTTTAAATGTGGGTCAAGATCGGCTATACTTATGTGGCCCACATATCTATATTTGACATCTGGCCCATGTCTTGGGTGCCGTTTTTAACCCAGTGCCATCTCTACCAAACCCGGGCCATGTTTGGCCCACATGCTGTATGCCAGTTCCGGATGAATGCCAGCTGTGCCAGACGCATGCCAAATCTGGGCCAAATTTGTTTACCGAGTAGTATACATAAAGTCAAATAAAATGTCCTGAAACCTAATCATGTATTGTTTAAGTGGATAGGGCTACATCAAACTGTAAACTGAATGAGAATATGAAAGCAGTGAAAGCAAAACATTGTTTGAAGTCAGTCATATATAATATCAGGATATACTATTCTACAATATAAAATATAATATCATACATCATATAATCGCCTGTCATATATGAGGCATGAATATAATTTTACATATAAACACACATAATTAAATACGCAACATGAGCTTATGTTATGCATTTTAAAAATATATTTTCAAAATGTATTTCAATATATTTTACAGTGTTTCACATATATGTGAATATATTACCTTTCTGTATGGGAAAACATTGGGATTTTACTCAAAAATATTTGAAAAGGATTTTAAATGTGGCTCAAGATCGGCCATACATATATGGCCCACATATCTATATTTGACATCTGGGCCAAATACTCCATTTGACATCTGGCCCATGTCTTGGGTGCCGTCTTAAATCCAGTGCCATCTCTGCCAAACCCGGGCCATGTTTGGCACACATGCTGTATGCCAGTGCCGGATGAATGCCAGCTGTGCCAGACACATGCCAAATCTGGGCCAAATTTGTTTGCTGACTGGGTAGTGGTGACAACAACAGTGAGTTAAAGTTCAGTAAGATACAATTACCTGTAACTTTAAAAGTATTTCACAATATCAGCAACAACACGAGGCAGGCGAGGGTTAAAGTCAGTAATCTGGAAGACGAGCTTCAGCCAAACTCAAACATTGCTGAAGAACAGCTGAAGAAAGAGAAGATCAAACCTCTTGTTGCAAGTCCCAATATTTCTCTGAAAGACACTCGACAGCTGGAGATCACGTCGGGGTCACCACTTTGTAAGTACACCACAAATGTATAATGGTATAATCAGGTATAATGTGTGAATGTCTTTTCAGCATTCTGTGTTTCTTATTAAAAATAACATTCAATATTGATTATAATTTAATTTAGATCTTTGATTATTTGTGAAAATGCTATTAGTTTTCATTTAACCAACACAGTCCTCAATGATCAGACACTATTGCAGCCAGTTACACACAGCTGTGATAAATATAAAACACATTTTTTTTAAAAACTAATTTTAGGAAATAGCATGTGCTAGATTTTTGGCCAGACATTGTTATGTAAGGGATAATTTAGATGACAAAAAAATAAAAAAATAGTGACATACCCACAACATTCTTCATGATTAGTTTGAGATATAGGGAGAATGTACACAAATAGGCCTACTATAAACTTACAAAGCACTGCACAACACTGATGCTGCAGACTGAATATTTCAAGTATTTATTTCAATACTTACACAGTATTTCTTACCATAATCAGTTACAGTAATCAACCAACAATGAAATCAATGAAACAAATAAAATCTGTAGACAAATAAAAATTACTGCATGAAGTACATACACTTTGACTCTGAAGAAAAACTACTGTAAAAGCAACAAGAATACTGTAACTATACATCATCTCTCCGTCTGGCTGGATCAGGCCATAAGATTTCATCCACATCAACAGGCTATGTCTTCAATGGCATAAGTCCTTCCCTACCTCTTCTTCTACCTTCTTCTCCTCTTCCTCTACCTGGGCCTCTTCCTCTATCTCCTTCTCCTCTTCTTCTACCTGGGCCTCTTCCTCTACCTCCTTCTTCTCCTCTTCCTCTACCTGGGCCTCTTCCTCTATCTCCTTGTCCTCTTCTTCTACCTGGGCCTCTTCCTCTACCTCCTTCTCCTCTTCCTCTACCTGGGCCTCTTCCTCTACCTCCTTCTCCTCTTCCTCTACCTGGGCCTCTTCCTCTACCTGGGCCTCATCCTCTACCTCCTTCTCCTCTTCCTCTACCTGGGCCTCTTCCTCTACCTCCTTCTCCTCTTCCTCTACCTGGGCCTCTTCCTCTATCTCCTTCTCCTCTTCCTCTACCTCCTTCTCCTCTTCCTCTACCTGGGCCTCGTCCTCTATCTCCTTCTCCTCTTCCTCTACCTAGGCCTCTTCCTCTACCTCCTTCTCCTCTTCCTCTACCTGGGCCTCTTCCTCTATCTCCTTCTCCTCTTCTTCTACCTGGGCCTCTTCCTCTATCTCCTTCTCCTCTTCCTCTACCTGGGCCTCTTCCTCTACCTCCTTCTCCTCTTCCTCTACCTGGGCCTCTTCCTCTATCTCCTTCTCCTCTTCCTCTACCTGGGCCTCTTCCTCTATCTCCTTCTCCTCTTCCTCTACCTGGGCCTCTTCCTCTACCTCCTTCTTCTCCTCTTCCTAGGCCTCTTCCTCTATCTCCTTCTCCTCTTCCTCTACCTCCTTCTCCTCTTCCTCTACCTGGGCCTCTTCCTCTATCTCCTTCTCCTCTTCCTCTACCTGGGCCTCTTCCTCTACCTCCTTCTCCTCTTCCTCTACCTCCTTCTCCTCTTCCTCTACCTGGGCCTCTTCCTCTATCTCCTTCTTCTCCTCTTCCTCTATCTCCTTCTCCTCTTCCTCTACCTGGGCCTCTTCCTCTATCTCCTTCTCCTCTTCCTCTACCTGGGCCTCTTCCTCCATCTCCTTCTCCTCTTCCTCTACCTGGGCCTCTTCCTCTACCTGGGCCTCTTCCTCTACCTCCTTCTCCTCTTCCTCTACCTGGGCCTCTTCCTCTATCTCCTTCTCCTCTTACTCTACCTGGGCCTCTTCCTCTACCTCCTTCTCCTCTTCCTCTACCTGGGCCTCTTTCTCTATCTCCTTCATCTCCTCTTTGAGCTCCCCCTCTCATTCTCACTCTTCTTCTTTTTCTTCTAGCTCCTTCCATTTTTGTTGAAGACAGGTGAACTCACCTGCTGCCTTTTATAGCACACCTGAGTGCTGCGTTTTCAAATTAGCACATGTGTGCTTCCACACCTGGTGGTTGTGTTTATCCAATTCGTTCATTAGTGTGGTCATTGGCAATCCGGGGCTTTGTAATGACAAGGAAGTAACCTCACAATCCTTATCTGTGTCTAAGGTGTGAAAATGTGTGTAGAGTTTTACAAATCACTGTGTGTAATGTTTTGCAAAAAGGTTGAAGCAGACATTGTGTGTAATGTTGTGCAAATCTGTGGAGGTGTTTTGCTCCTTGGAGCAGAATTTAGCAAATTGTGTGGAAATTTTTATTTTAGTGTGTAAACAATCGTAAAAAACTGTAACCACAACCTGCACAACACTGTGGATGTACAGCACTTTGTTCATATGCTAACACACTGCTGTCAAAACTGTGAGCCACACATTCACAACAGAATAGATTTCAGCCTTGTGCTCTTCCTCACTGCTGACTGCAATCTCAGCTGAAAGGCTCCCATACACAAAATAAATATATTTGAAATATATTTTTGGAGTATATGCAAATATTCGAAATTGGCCCAATAAATATAGTTAAATATGTAAATATATGTAAATATATTTCACACTTACTGTAACATCATATACTTTTGTTATATTTCATAATATATTTCAAAATGATAAATATAAATATAACCAACAATGTATTACAGTTTTTCTCAGTCGCTTTGGTGCATTTCTCACATCACTATTTACATTTGCACAACAGTTAGTTCAACCTCCACAACATTTAGTCATTTGTGCACATCATAGTAGCAGTTTCTCATTCCTTCCAACAAATTGCAAATGCTTTTGGACATGCATCTATTGCTTTCATACAACTCTCTGCTGTTTTATAACATTATCATATGCTTATGTCATGTCAGTCAAAATTAACTATACTTGTGAATTCTGAATAGTCATTCCATATAAAACTAATAGTCCTCATTTCATTGCTTGAGTCATTACATACAAAAATGTTGAACTAATTGTCAAAATCTGTCAAAAAAGCAAGACCGTTTCTCTTTTTCTGATTGCAAGAGATGATATTTGCTGTGATGTAGATGAAATTATGTGGCCAGACAGAGAGGAACGTCTGGATGTGCATGAATGATTACAGTACTATGTATGTTGTATGTTCAGTTCCAATATGTACTGCAATATTGTTTACAGTTGTGCACAGCTCTACCCAACACTGTAAAAAAAAGAAATTCAAAAATTTCTAGTGACTAAATTTTTCAATTAGTCAGATGTATTATTTCTCATTGAGCCAATGTTACTGTAACAGACTATTGCAACAAGAATTGCACTTGGGCCAATTTACTGTAAAAATTTAGATGTGACTAGTCACTAGAAAATTTTGACTTGGAGAGGTTAGAAATTTCTTACAGTGAAAGGGAGTTTATGTTTGTTGTAAATAAGGGTGTATTTTTTCTTTTGCACAATGCTGTGAACAATTTTAGAATTGCAAAGAGCATATGCAGTAAAAATGTGAAACATACATATTCAGTGTCTTGTACTCAGTTACCTCACTAAATACAGTAATGTGTAACTTTACTGTATTTTTCAAATGGCTGTGCAAATAGTATATAGTGCTGTCTTGAGCATTTTCAGGTAGTGTCACCAAGATCTGACTTTTTTGCATTGGAAAGCATTTACAGAGTAAACCGTCATAATGAAAACATGACAAAGCCATTTGACTATCTTGTTCACAAACGATGGTGTCAGGACTTTTCATATTGATGACACTGACACTTTCATTGACGTGAATACTTGCTTTTGAGGAATGAGCTATCCATTTTGAACAAGTGACACGCTTTTGCAGGTTATCAACTATGTGTTGCAGTTTGTACTAATTGTTTTGAGAACTGCATTAACTGTTGTGCAAATGTAAATAGTGATGTGAGAAATGCACCAAAGCGACTGAGAAAAACTGTAATGTAGCAAATATATTTCAATGTATTTGGAATATATGCCACATATATTTTCGACACTTTACGTAAAATATATTTCAATATATAATTTTCTTTTCTGTATGGGTGGAGGTGGAAAGTGTTTGGTCACCACCCACATGACCAAATTCTTCCCCAGGTGCATGGCAGAGAACATTAGATGTGATGTTGATGAACACCTGTGGCCTGATGCTAGAGAGAGGCAGGATTAGCCCCTCAATTATTTGTTCGAATTACAGTATGTACTTTTAGTTTCTACCTTTTTTTTCTCATTACTGTAATTCCGTAAATTACTACAGACTATTGAAGCAAACTGCTAATTTTCATTTTCCTTAAAAAAATTGTTATGTTCTAAAAATGTAAATAAATCATGTGAAAGAATGTCACTCTTTTCTTTGAAGAAAATATTACTTTGTATGAAGTCACTGAAATTGTTCAAACTGTAAAGATGAAAAGTTTGTATTTTCTGTATTGGTGTTTGATGCTAGTGTTTTTACTCTCAGTGTGTTCTGAGTGACAGTGTGTGTTATCTCAGTGAGGGTTGTGTGTAGTGTTTGGCTGCACTGAGCCTGTTTTGAGCCGTGTGTTAAGAGTTGTGTTGCTTGGAGTGAGTTTTGCAGGTGATGTGAACTGTTCAGCTCAGGTGACTGTTGGTAGTGCAGACTGTAGTTAGAGTTTTGCACCAGTTGTGGCTCCAGTTGTGCTCCAGTTGTGCTCACTGTCGTTTAGCAATCGGAAAAAAACTGTATAATAGTGTGTTTGTATCTGGACTTTTATTGCCATGATTAATTCAGTTTTTAGTTTACTGTTACAGTAAATGTGTCAAAGAAATGAAGAACTTGATTTAAACAAAGAATCTTAAACGGGGGAAACAAAATGACACATAATGCAGATAATGACAGAAAACAGCAGGAGTAAATGATGCAAACGTGTGTGTGTGTGTGTGTGTGTGTGTGTGTGTGTGTGTGTGTGTGTGTGTGTGTGTGTGTGTGTGTGTGTGTGTGTGTATCAGAGAACCTCACATGAGGAGGATCATATTTACACAATACTGTCACACCAGATGAAAATGCAGTATTTCACTGATAACTGACATCAATAGAATTTTAGATTCAGAACAAAAAAACTATACAACTATATGAAATGTAACAGCATTTACACACTTACACTATTTACACTTATTCCAAAGCCTAATAAACGGACACAGTTGATTTCTCCCGCTGGTTTGTTCTCGAGGAAGATTGAAGGTCTGGAAACATTAGTTCATCATGTTCTGTTATGAATGAAGATGCTGTCCAGATCTCCAGAGTCCAGAAGAAACTTTATAAAGAGACACATGCCGTGTTCATCATCATCTTCATCAATATTCACTGAAATATAAATAAAATATTGATCATCTGATCATCAGAGCTGCAGTGTATGATCTCAGAAATGAAGCCCAAACATGATCTTACATTAGTTTCAGGCGTCCTCACATCATTTATTCAGATATCAGGATCTCAGCTCATGTTTGATCTTCTCTGATGATTCAGATCCACTCTTTACAGGAGTGTGTGGATCCACAGAAACTGTCCATGAAGAAACATAATATTATCTTCAGTTTAAAGAGGGACAGAACAAACACATACAACACTAAAACTGCACAAGATAATAATAATGATGATGATAAAGCTGATAATCTGTTGATGACAGGCAAATGAAGTTTTACTTCTGATGAAACGAGACACTGACACTGTTTTCATCTTTAATACTGTAAAGCTGCTATAAAATAATAGTGACGTGTTCAGATGATTTTCTTGTGGTTTATTAAAAAAAGCTTGCAGTTTTCTCATTTTTGTTGTGTGTTTATTTAGTTATTGAATAATATTGATTATTATTGATAGTAGATTATGTCCACTAGGTGGCAGTCTACTCTCACTCATCGCTGTGTCTGGTGTTATTGGGTGTTATTGGGTAACTTATTAGGTACTATTGGTTTCTTTGCTGTTAATATAAATCCAGCACAACACCAGCACAGTATTATATGAAACAGTATGTTATAGGCGCTATGTATTTGTAATAATAGGCTACACTTTACAAATTATATATACACAACAGATATTAATATTTTGCAGTTTTGTTTTATTTTCAGACCATTAGTATTATATTCTGGCAGTTTCTCTGGCCATTATGTGTCCTCGCCACTGGTTTATCATATCAACCGTTACAAATCAGTTTAATAAAAGTTGAGGGATTATCATATATCAGGAGACCACATGAAATCATTAATCAAAATATTAATCAGAGCAACTTCCATTTGCAGAATTAACACAAATATGGACACATTCAATGGCATATATATTTCATAAACACAGATGATTCCCTCAAACATTTACTGGTTGAATTATGAGTGATTGTTTTACTCACAGTTCGGTCTAAAATCATTAAAGCTGCTCCATCTGACAATCTTCACAAGCTTCATGTTTTCAGTGGTTTGTGTCTTCATCTCTCTCTCTCTCTGCATGTGTTTACTCCTAGTTTCCATCAGGGCTACTGTAATTTAAACAATTATATAAACAAAATATAAAGAAAAACAATCAATATTAATCTGTTCTCGAGCTCTCTCGCGAAGAAATAAAGAAAGTGAAAAGTCAACAGCGGAGTCACGTTTAGTGCAGCTCATAACCCGACTCCACCGCCTGGCTATACAGTATAGCCGACGCTTCTCTCAGACTAAAGGTCGGTTTTACGCTTTACTCTTTTTTTGTTTTGTTCTCTTTAGAGTCACTGCCGATGCTGACGTCACGAAAAAGCTCCATACCTCTTCTGTTAGGAGCCAGGCAAAAGTATAAACAAGGCTTGAGGCATGAGCATGTGCATTATGAGTTTATGAATGATCTATAGAGGGTTTTCACTACACGTCATCAATAGGAAGTCGGCCATTTTGGAGGCACTAAACGTAAACAGTGCCACTGAACTGAAGAGACTCGCAAATTTGGCTGATTATTGCTGCTGAAAAATTTTGTGTTTTGGTCTGTACTAATCGGTCGTACAGAGAAAAAACATTTTGAGTTCTATAGACTGCCGAAAGTTAAAGAGAAGAGTGCAAAAAACTGATGAAAGATGGCGTTTGTGGTTGAGAGAGGCACAGCATCAGCCACATGTATAAATGAAGCGTTAAATGTTGACATAAAGTAGTTCACTATGGCTACATTCTCACTGTCAGTCCAATGACGTTGCGTTGGTGGAGGAGTTTGCATTTGCAATAGAGATGTTAAATTGTGCAACATGGAGATGTGCATCCGCCGCGCTGGACTACTGCGTCTGGAGCTGCAGAACTGTAGGACGCTGGGATGCACAGATTTGTTTCCGCACTCTTGTCTGCGACGGTTTCAAAAATAATAATGTTCTGCTCGTCCGGCACTTTGCAACAACACAGCCTTGTTTCGGCAGCGACTTTCAGCATGTTCGCTATAACAACGTCTGATGTTTACATTTTACGTGGCGTGAGAAAGTCACATAAACCACACAAAATCTCATCAGAGCGTTCAGACTGAAGCGGATTTCCTGAAATGTGATTTGAATAGGATTATATGGATGTAGCTTGAAACAGATTTCATGTGCTTTTTTTGGACTGACAATCTGAACGTAGCCGATGTCGGGATTAGAAATAGAAGGAAGAATTGCACAAAGGGCTAGAGCTAGCTCGTTCGATCTTTACCACATATTAACTTTAGTTGGTCAAAATTTCGCACTCTTTCCTGCTTACTAAGTCCTTCTCTATATGATTTTGCAGCTTCCACCTGTTTTTTTGTAAAAATGTGTTCAGTAGTAGATAAACAGTGCAATCCATGCTGTTGTTCATCCGAGTGCCTCCATAATGGCCGCGCATCCGGGTTACCGCCCAGAACGTGACGTTGGTGAAAACCCTCTATACGCTGTTTGGCCGGACTAAATATGAGCCACAGTTTTTGAAGTGTCCCAGTTTGACAGAGCGCCTGGAAAAATGTGTTTTGGGGTCAATGTGTGTGTGAGGAAGAGTCATTATCCTGTGTTTAATGTTTTTCTCTTTTTTATTCTAGAGCTCTTGACCCTCAGGTTGTGTTCAAAACCCTAGAACACTTTTGATGTTCCCGGTCAAAAATGACCGGCCTACAAAAAATAGGTTACAAATCACTTGTAATGGTATATTATCACCCAATATTGGATTCAATCTTTTTGTCAATTGTTTTATTTCAATTAGAACTGGTTTTATATTTTATATATATATTTTATATATTTTATATTTGCATCTGATTAATTGTAGGCCTCATTTATCTGAGAGAAGACATGGTCAAAAATGGTCACAATGGCCATTGAAAGTGAATGCGAGAGACACCCTACATTCAGTGTTTGATATTACACATCATAAATGCTGTTTTGTCTGACTAGACTCAGCATGTTTGGTTCATTAGATCGTAATTTTTTGTCCTTTTTGTTCTCATTCTCTCTCTTGTCACATGTTTCATTATCCTGTAGTTTGTGAACCTCAACACATGTCCTCCATGCTGTAATTTCTCTTATATATTCTGACTTTTGTCATTTCTGTACAAGATAATACAGTAGTTCAGTTCAGAGTGAAGTTTGACATCAGTTAATGATTGTTGAGCAATACAGGTTTACATTTCAGTTTCACTATAATAGAGACATTAATGTCTGTATTTAAACAATTGTTAAAAATCTCTTCAGAGAACAATTTAAGATGGAGTATTTTAGTTACCTTGTGATGAGCAGAAGAGAGGAGACATCCAGCGCAGATCTGAGAGATCAGACCGCTCAGCTTTATACAGTGTGAAGGTTAAACTCCTCCTCTGTTGCTGCTAGACTCTGATGTGGTTTGTATTGTGTTTATACACAGTCACAGTCAATCATGCCACACTTACAACTTCACTTTTTTCTTCTGCTGCGGTTTCATCAGTATCTGTATTAACTACTGAGGATCACATGTGCACATTCAGTCATGCCACACTCTTCAATTTCCTGTTTCACTTCCTGTCATCACAGAATTGTTTGGAATTGTTTTGGAACCTGTGATGCTTTTCTCAGGATTTATTGATGAATAAAATGTTTAAAAAGAACTGCATTTATTCAAAATAGAAATCTTTTCTAATAATATAAATCTTTATTATCACTTATTTGTATTAGCAATTGTAGACCCCAAACCTTTGAACGGTAGTGTATATTGTTGCATAAGATCTTAATCTTCTAATTGAAGAAAAAAAAAAAAAAAATCAGTCATAAATGCATTACAAGGAGTTTCACATGATGGCAACACTTTATAGTGTTAGACCTGACCAACCACTCCCAGAGAAGACAAAGGATCCGAGTCTGAGTATTTAGGGAGATGCTGAAGAGGGTTCAGGGCGATTTGTAATTAACCCTGATGCTGAGCGTGGCCGAGACTCTCGGCATCATGTACTTTCTATTGTCAGGTTCGCATCTTTTCTCTTTGATTTGATGTTTTGTATTGATTATCTTTGAACTGATTATGTATTTGATACATTTACCTGACATAATAAATTGTTACATTTGGACTTATTCTGACTTGCTCTGAAATGAATAACTTTAGTAGATTACGTTATATCCATTGTTACCGCAAATCTGCGTCAGATTAGTAACGGACTAACAGTTTTGAGTGGAGCATTGGACACACCAACTGAGATTTACAGTTCTGGCTAATATTTGGCACTAATTCAAGTGTACTAGGTTGTAAAGGCTAAAAGGGAATTTCCGTTTAGGACAGCAAACTGCTGATTGACCAACCTAAATAGGGTGAGTCTTACCTCTGTTTAATGTTACTTTAGTGTACGTGGGAAACAATGGCATGACCAAACTAAAGCTACTATATCAGAGAAGTATATTGGTCGGCTTATATCTGTAATAGTGGCCATGAGCTCTGTCTAAAGAAATGTAGTGAAAAGAAGTGTATACAACCAAGGGGACTATACAAAAATATCCTAGAAAAACTGATGAGTTTGTGATCGTGGGCCCACATAAGATTAATGGCCGGTGTGGGGACCCTGTTAGACTTGGGCACCTGAGTGAACGAAGATAATACAAGTTAAGAGTTAAACAGAATAATCAAATGTGCTGCTAAACTGTTATATAAATACGCAATAGGACAGCGCTACAACCAACCAGAGCGTTTTCCAAACAGCGGAGCTAACGTTAGTTGATAGATTCAACTTTTGAAAAAACTACAAACACATCTTCCTTATTTAAGAATGACTTAAGTGCCGTTCTTTGCTCTTTTCTCAAAGAAAAGCTTAACTCCAAGTCCTCCAGAGTCGCGGCCAAAGCCGATTCGAAAGACTGTTCTCCAGCAACAGCTCTTCTTTGTTTTCAAGTAGCAGGAACCGTCGCAACTCTGTCGTCATTATGTTAAGCCCGCCCCGCCTTGTCACAGTGTCTGGTTTGAGTTCCCTGGGTCACCACTAGATGTCCTCCTTCCCCACGGTGTCTGTCACATTCTGGACTACATTCCCCACGATCCTTGTTCTTCATTGCACTCAGCTGTCCCTTGTCACTAATCATTGCACTCAGCCAATTCACTATTAGCATTGTAATTTCCCTGTGTATATAACCCTGTCTGTTTTAGTATGTGTCACGGCGTCCTTGTTATTGTCACACCACTTCTGCTAGCCGGTTTTTGCTTGTTCTTGTTTGTTTCTTGTTTTTTGGATTGTCTAATTGGATTTTGACCCTTGCCTGGACTAGTTGTGAGTACGGATTTTCCCTAATAAACATACTGCGATTGGATCCCCTGTTTCCTGTGTGTGGTATCGTGACACGCCTACTCTATACACGATGTGATTGGCCTGACCTAATTTAGGTTTTTCCAGCTCGAAAGTCAATGGAGAGTTGCTAGACTACCCTGGCTGCAAAATACATGTTGCTGCCGCTAGGGTGCGTCTAGATTTCTAGGCTAGCATTAAGCTAAAACCTGATAAAAAACTTTGTTTAAAAAACAAATCCACATTTTAAATCATTACATCTCTCAGTTAACCTTCACTCTGTCCAGTTGCATTTTTGAAATCTGTGCATGATGTCATATGTGAGTTTGCGCTTGTGCACACACCCCCTCACGCACACGCACACCCCCACCCCCTCACGCACACCCACACCCACACGCACACCCCCACCCCCTCACGCACACCCACACCCACACGCACACCCCCAACCGGAACTTCCCTATGTCCCAAATTCGGTTTTCACTAAGCTGACACAGGCATTCTTACTTTTGCATGCTCAAACTCCATCAGTGGAGAGAAGTTTCATTCAATAAACAGCAATTAGACCTCTGATGCAAAACGCATGTTGTCTTAGTCATTGGGCAAAACTGAATTGCACAGCTGAGGTAATGATTTCCTGTTGAACGAAATAAGTTTATATTTGAGCTTCTCAAAAACTGTTACACTGTGGCTTGAAAGAAAAGTGATCAAAGGTTTAAAGAGACACATCTTGAATCAGCTGACTTGGGCAGGAAGCCGACCTGCTAGTACTTGGAAAGGCTTTTCTTCGTACAACAGCCAAAAAAAGGATGCTGAACCGCTAAACCCAAAAAAAGAATAAAAACAAAAGTTGCCTGACATGCAACTGACAACTTGCAACTTAATATTTTGGCAACACTTTATAATAGCGTTATAAGTCGTTGTAAGTCATTTATAAGTGGTTTGTAACAAAAAAAATAGTTAATGATTAACTAATCAATTGTAAATGACTTATAACTGAATCTACAAAACATACATAAAATAATGAACATATCACTTATTAATAATTTATGAACGCATAGTCATGTTTCATACATGATTAGTTAACCATTTACTAATCACTTGTAGATGACTTGTAATGGAATTTACAAAACATAAAATGTTAACATATCACTTACTAATCATTTATGAATGTTTTGTAAATGATTAATTCATCATTAACTAACCAGTTATAAATGACTTACAACTGAACGTTATTATAAAGTGTTACCGATACAACATTCAGTACATTAAAAAGAAATCAAAAGCAAACTCGGAGAGCATGTTGTCATAGTTGAGCAAAGGAGAACCCAGTGTAAAATCAACCTCAGACTCTAAAACAAACCCATGAGATTAAAATGTGATAAATACATGTGATAATGCGGTTCTGGACTGGATGTGATGATCCAGATTCATCTCTTGTGTTTCAGTGCCAAACATCTAGAAAGGTCATTAACAGAAGCACTTCTCACACACACTTTGTCTTATTTAAACACACTTTCACATGTAAAGTCTGAATGATGTTTCTTTATATAAATATCTCAAGGATTACATTACATTTGTATTCACAGCTGATCTTTAATTAGACTTTTAAATACATTTAATTCTAATGTATTTCTACATTTTGTAATTGTGTAAGAAATTTTATCTTTAAGATGTGTGTGACCAACATCTGACAGTAAAAAAGCACACACACACTTTATTCTGATATGGAATTGTATGGAAGTGTTGGTCGTGACAGGAGAGCCTCCACTGAAGGGTAAAATATGATATGAAGTCTAAGAATGTTCCAGATATGGTTGAAATACCATCATTGGCCTAGAGAGATAAGTGTGGAAACCCAGGAAATCATTTTTTTTTTTCAAACTTTTGTTTAGCTTCGAAACGCATTGACCATACATGTACTAATGGACCAATCTTACGTATGCAATGTGGATAATGTAACATGTAATGGTGGATATAACTCTTTAAAGAGACTATGATGCTCTACAATAAGGTGTTTCAGATAGTAGGTCATACCTTCTGTTATTACAGGAGAAAACACTATGTCAATGATCTGCAATAACAAAAGTAGTAAATGCCCGTGTTTGTTTTCCTCATCAACAAGGTCTCCAAATATCAGAGGAATATTTCGAATTAAACAGAATGTCTGAATGGCATTCAGTCCTATACCGTTCCCCGCCTGCTCTAGGTTTACTCTAGTAGGCCGTTTTTTCTTTCCAAGTAGCCATAGTTGAAAGAATAGATTCTGTTATGTCTTGTCTTGATATAACGGCAGAAAGATATTCAAGAAGTAACTTTATCTCGTACTGTCCGACACCCTCAAGCAGGGCTGGACTGGCCATCGGGCATACCGGGCACTTTCCTGGTGGGCCGACGTGCTTTTTGGGCCGATACATCTCATACTCATACATATTATTTATTTATTTATTTATTTATTTTAACGGCCCATAAAACTTGTACATCGGCAGCCCATTCGGTTTTTTTGGCCCTGGGTTTGTGCCAGTGTAATGCATTGGTCCAAAAAGCGTTAGTATTTTTTTCTGACAGACCAGCCCATGAAACATGTAGATCAGCAGCCCATTGGTTCTTTTCTTGATTGACACTGGGCTGGCCCAATCACAACTTTAAACGAGTGAGCGAGCGTGCAGCAGTGTCAGTGTGTATCTGTCAGAATAGTCAGCGAGATGGAGAAGAAACGCTTGCCCACTATATGATCATAAACACCACCCATCTTTGCACGCCCTTAAAGATCGTGGATCTTATAGACACGTGTGTGTGTGTGTGTGTGTGTGTGTGTTCAGTCTCAGTAACTAGAGATCACACAGTTTGAGTTATGAAGACTTCAGATGATCATCACAGCTGTGAAGAGAAGATACTGACCCTGCAGGGCCACATTAAGACTATAAGGGCCCTCGAGGGCCGTTCATCCACCAGAACTATTACCTACATTCACTCAATCTTCTGAATCACAAAGTGCAAGTTATCAGCCTTTTATTTTGCAGGAATAAATACCATTAACAGAACATCCAAACTATAGTCTGTCATTTAAATAAATACAGGTCTATACAAATATCACTGCATGAACTAGGCCTACATATGGGCACACAGTCCGACAGTGGCGGAGCCGGGATCTGTTCATGTAGAATGAAGGAGTGAGACGGCTCTCAGATTTCATCAGAAAAATATCTTAAATTGTGTTGCGAAGATGAACGACAGTCTTACGGGGAAACAACATGAGGGAGAGAAATTACTGACAGAATTTACATTTTTGGGTGAACGAACCCTTTAAAGAAAGAGCACTAAACTACGCCATCTAGTAGGCCTGTCGCGATAATTAAATAACCGTCTGATCGCGATTATTTGATCTAACCGCGATTGTTTCAGACAACCGCGATTATTGCGCTCTTTTATAGGCCTACGGCACAAGGGGAGTCATGAACCAAAATAAATAGACAAGCACTAATTACGTTTTCCAGCAATATATTCAAAGTCATCTGAAGCCATTCCATAGCTTAATGTGAGGGACAGTACAGTAGTATATTTACATTGTTAAATTAAAGTTCACAAACTCGTCTGCAGCTGTCAATCATTCCGTTCAGCATTCAAACAGCGCGCGTCGTCCGGTAAGACAGGATACACGGTAAAACTTTCTCCAATGTGACATTGACGTTATAATGCTTGATCTGTAGATAAAGGGCTGTGGATTTGAATAAAATGACTTTATTTTGCTGGAGTTTTTTGCTGTTTCTAAATGACTCGCTACCGTGTGCCTACACAGCACAAGGACTATGAATTGGCATCAGACGCACAATAACTGGAGTTTAAAACTGTGAAGAAACAAATAATCAATAAACTGTTGGACTGATATACACTAGGATTTGTGCGCTCGACATTTCTTCGCTTTGTGCCGTGAACTTTTAAATGCGCACTTGTGCAGCGCTGAACACTGTGACTCCATGTTGCATTAAGCACATCATTCTGCGCCCGCGATGCGCATACGCGCTTTGTTCCGCTCTGTTTTGAAGCGTATCATATTATCATGGTTTGTGCACATTTGTTTTTATTAACATGTTTAGATTTGATTAAATTACTGTGCAGATGTTTTCAAAAATTACTTTTTGCTGCTGATTTATACACTCACTAAGTTTAATAAACAAACTGTCATAGCTATTGAATATATTTATTTAATATTTAAAGGTGTTAACTGTAATCTTACACTGCAAAATGATAACTTACAAAGGATTAAATTCATCACAATTATTTAATGAATGAAGCACAAAGCCCTAACACAGACAATTAATCGTCAAAGCCCTAAAACTGACAATTAATCGGCATAACCGCAATTATTTTTTAGACAATTAATCGTCAGCCAAATTTCATAATCGTGACAGGCCTACCATCTAGAGGAACATATGAGCCCCTGCAGAACTGAACAGATGATCATCTGTCTGCATATTATCATAATCATCAGTTATACTGTTATGAATGTTGATATCAGTGAACAGAGAGCTCAGATCAGTTCAGATGTTTGGATCAGAGAACTGAACTATAGACTTTTTTTAAAGTGAACAGTAAAATATTCAGGGTAAGTTACCTTGTTCAAGCTCTCAGTGGAGGGACTTTCAGGGTTAAATGAAACACTTTGAACACCAACAGAGCTTTAATATCTGTGTTTATTTAATTTGACTAAAAATAAAGATGAATATTCAGTGTAAAATGTCATGGAACTTACTAGTCCATTTCCTCTGTATAACAGTTTTCTGTATACCTATAGATGATTATATACAGTCCTGATAGTATATATTAAGATGGATGGTTTGGAATTGGTCAAATATGCTTGTCTAATAATTATTCATGCGCTGTATGATAATGCAGAAGTGCATTTGAATGCATAATTTGGAGGAAAATAATCACCAAATGTTTACAGCCAAGTTTATTTGCATTTGCTCAGATAGGCCTATATATATTTGCATGATATCTGATGTGTCTGAGAAACACATGACTAAACCCCCAAAACAAACAAAGTCTATTAGTTTAAAGTCAGTGGCGGAACTAGAGTTTTATACATGGGGTGGCCACTGCTACTTTCGGGGGTACACAGTACACACACACACACAGTGGAAAAGCTTATGGAAGGAATTGGGTCACTCTGTTTGTGTTTATAAGTGTTGAACATCCAAAATATTTGCAGAAAACAAAGCTTAAGCACCAAGGAGATAAGATACCGTAGCATGTGTCTGTTATGTACTGCTGCGTTTATTTACAAAAAAACTCACATTTACAAAAAAAAACTGTTTTTTTCATTGTACTTGAAAAATGTAAACAATTGTATTGCCCATCAATATAAAATCTTATCCTAGGAAGATTTAATACAACACAATTCTTTCTTTATAATAATTTATAATTATTCTTTCTAATTATAATTATTTTTTTTGTGTTCATTTTTGGGTGAACTATCCTTTTAATCTGGCAAAATCATCTCAACTTAAATTCCTGAATTGGGTATGTGATTGACTGCCTGTGTCTGGTAGATGCTCTGAGCTGTTGCTGGTCCTGAAGTCTGACCACACTGACTCTGACTAGCCAGTGGTGATGCAAGGGCTGGGGTCTGTTTGCACCTGATCTGCCTGTTAGTCATTTTAAGCCAAAATGGGGGTCAACCTTGAACAAATTGCAACAGAAGCAAACTCAACAGAAGCAAGAGATTGGGTTTGGGACTGGGTCTGTGGGACTGTTTCTGGGGGACGAGTCTGAGGGAAGAACAGGAGACAATGGTAAGGAGAATGCAAAGGACAAAAGGTAAAATAAAAAGTGAATCCCCAGAAACAGTTTTCGAAACTTTCCCCTAATGGGATTCTTCTAGACTTTTTTTCCTTACTCAGGACATATTGAGGATACAAAATTATTTGAGTTTGCTTCTGTTGCAATTTGTTCAACCTTTTTTCATAAAATGACTGGACTATGTTTGTGCTTATTTAAAAAGTACTCTGATATCTCTCTTTTTCTTTTCATGTTTAATTGACCCTGTTCAAAAATATGACAAATTTAAAATATGATTCCAATCATATTTATATTCTAATCATCATCCAATTACCAACATTTTTATCTTAACTCTTTCTCGCAGTAGCCTATAAAAAAAAAAGGTGTTTTTGGTAATTTTCACAATTTCATGGCACCCCAGAATATTTTGTATGAATATCTGAACATACCAAAAGAATGAACAGACAAAAAAATGTTTTATTCTAGCTTTGTGCGTCTTTTTTTATCAACACTTGAATGTTGGCAAGTTTCATAAAAAGCAACATGAGCAAAAAGCTGAGAAAATCGCATTTTTATCAAAGACTACATCTAGATCAGATTCATAATGATGATCAAAACACAGTAGATCGAGTCCATCAACACCCTACACCCATAAAGCTTCATAGTCCTATAGTGATCGCATTATGATATCACTTGTTTCTGCTCTTCTTTGCCTGCGTTTTGATCTCCTATCCTCACATTAGCTAGAACATTTGTATACTGTAACGTACACACGGCAAGTACTGTATGCAGGGGCGTCATGCAAGCCAAAATTCTGGGGGGGCACAATCTGAGACGTTGCAATTGTTTTCTGACGGGTGATATGGATCATGTTAGGAGGGGTCAGGTGTCAGGGTTTCTCCCCCTGAACATTTTTAAATTCTGGCTGCTAAACATACCATTTCAATGCAGTTTGGGAGGGACAGTAATCAGTGTTGTGTACTCGAGACTCGGACTCGGTCTCGGACTCGGTCTCGAGACCATATTTTAATGGTCTCGGTCTTGTCATGGACTCGTGTGCATTTTGACTCGGAATTGACTCGTACTCGAACATATTAGGACTCGGACTTATTCCCGAGTCCACTCGAGTCCCATTCAAAATATTTCATGATTGTTACTGTATGTTAATATTTCTTTAAATTGTTGTTTGATTGAAACGTCCAATGATTGCTGACTTTCTTGTGCGCAACTGCGCATGACTTGAGACTGTTCGCGCCACGCAAATGCAGCAGGAGCCTGGTCAGATGTGATGTGGAGCCTCTAGCTCAACTATGTATTGAAAATGTCTGCCTTATCATCCATAATTCAGTTTGCATATAAGAGCCACACAGAATTCGTGTGCAGTAGGACGCGCGACTGAGTCGAATTCGCGTCCACCGCGCCGCGCTAAACGCCCCGGACGCGCGTAAACGCTGTTATTTCTTGATATTTCTTGATAACAGTCCGCTGCGAAGTATAATAACACACCGTTGCCATGAAAAACAGAGTGTTGCTATGGACGCAGTTGGAAGCAATATAATAGTTTTTAAATCAATAAGCTCCTTTTTAAATCAATATTTTGTGTCAAATTATTGATTTATTTGGTAGGTAGCCATGTAATAAGCGGGATAATGTATAGCGAGGCGGTTGTTATGAATACAACCCCTTCAGGCTGATTCAGGCTGATTTCACCTCGCTATACATTATCCCTTACATATTTCTCTCTATTATTAAGTGTGCTTGCTGAAAGCAGCACACTTACTGTTCTTCTTAAGTTTTCTTATTATTAAGTGTGCTTGCTGAAAGCAGCACACTTATTGTTCTTCTTAAGTTTTCTTATTATTATTATTATTATTATTATTATTATTATTATTATTCCCGGGAGAAAAATTTTGGCCAGCTCCTGCGCCTAGGCCCTTTGAGACAGAGACACCGTTCCAACTTTAAAACGTTCGGTCAGTACCGGATTAAGTTGCTCGCGAAGATTACATCACGAGTCCATGTCGTTTGTCCGCCACAGTGGATTGAACAGAAAGCGAAACTAAAGTTTCACAGGTCACAAATTTAGTCCGAACTTCACGAAACTGGACGTACATGATCCTTGGACCAAGCCTCACAAAAGTTACTAGAAGGATTTTTGATTTTCGGAAGCGTTTGCCCGTCACAGCCAAACGAAATCAGCGGCGTAGTCGCCAAAACAGGAAGTAGTTCATATCTCAGGAACTCTGTCACGTATCGAAACCAAACTTTATACATGAACTCGGGACTCCAATGTGAGGAAGCACAAGATCTGATTTTTTTTATTTATTTTTTTATTTCAGGCTAATAGACAAACCCATTTACCTATGTCTATGCAAGAGTTTCACCTTTTAATGTTAATGCATTTAGACAGTAGGTGGCACTGTTGTATTACATTTCACAGAGCAGCCAAGTCAGTGTATAGACTGCATTCGTTTTTACCAGGTTTGTCTTAATAAATGCAGGCATGAATTTCGTTTTTTGCATTGGTCTATTTTAATCATCTTCATTTATTAATATATAAAGATTTGTATGCATGAATTGTGCATTTCCAATCCTCAAAGCAGTTAATAAAAAAAAAAAAAAAAAAAAAAAACTTTATACAAAATACATCATGCTCTTCTTCGATATCCGAACAAACAATTCATTGTCTGTGGTTGTGTTTGTGCGTACGGGAAATATGCTGCTCATAACAATAGAAAACAAGGAGAAACGCACAGTCACATGCTCAAACAATCAACAACGTCGCTCTAGAGGTGCGTTGTGGACTGCGAAGTGGACTTCACAGGGTTTTCCGCCATCTTAAGTTAGAGTCTAATCCGAAGGGAGCGAACATGTTCAGTTCGAAGGGCACTGCGCACGGCATAGGGAATAAGGGAACATCGATACATCACTTCACAGGAAGTGGAGAGCGATGATCACACACCCAACTGTCATTTCGCGCACCACTTCATCACCAGTCAGAACATAGACTGTAAAAAAAGATGGACGACGCCCCTTCGCTCTCTTCCATTGATGAGAACTGAAGCCGCCAGAGTCCCGATATGGCGCTGACATATTGGAACTTGAGTCTGCGCAGTAGCGATCTCGGGACCAGACCTGCGCAGTAGTGAGCAGGAAGTAAAGCCGCGAAATCAACGCTCCGCCCTCACTCTCGCAGAATGCACTCGGGGAGAGTGGATTCTGCACACTTTTTTAAAAATTGATTGCAGTACGACAAGAGGCTTGTTAAAATAAAGTAAATACAATCTCCTCAGTCCTCCGAAGATCCCGAAAAAAATGTCCGTTGGTGCTTCAGTGACTACTTCGCTCGAGAACCTGTCAATCACAGCTGTCAATCATGACGTTACACCACCGCATCACGTAACTAACTAAAAACCAACTTATTTTTGAAACAGACACTTGAACTTACATCAGCATGATAAAAACGACAGCAAATGAAAGAAACCACCTTTGGAAAAAAGATATTTGAAGTGTAATTTAATTGTTTAGTTGGTGTCACGTCCCATTGAATAACACGGGGACGCGGGGCTTATGACCTATACTAGGACCAGCCACCGGGGGGCGATCGAGACGTTTTGGCTTCACTTTTCATGGCTTGTGCGGCTCGCTTGAGTCAGAACGGTCATAACGATGGAGGAGTTTACGTATGTGTGCAAGAACATTTCGCCATTGTTATACAAATGACAGTATTTTTAACGGTTATTGTTGTGAATATTACATACTATTTTTGATGATTATAATTTACCTCAGTGAATGCAGGCAGCTTAGCTAGTTTGTGAAGTAAAGTGATTTTATTTTAGGTAGTTGTAAAATAGTGCAATATAATTGTAAATATATAATATAATAATAAAAATTGAAATATGAATGTAGTCCTATATATATTTATGTTATATCATAATCTGCGTGACCCCGTCGTTGACTTTCTTTGATGACGTTTGCAGGGCGTTTCAAATGAGCGGTTATTGTCAGTGAAGTCCACTTCAAGTTCAACTGATATACTGTGCTCAGGGAGTAGGGGAGCAGTGAACACTGCGTATGGACCCTGTCGAATGGAACGCACCTTAGATGTGTAAAAACAAGTGGAAAGCGCGGGCGCACCGCTGTCTCCTTTCGCGCTTGCTCTCCCGTGGCGTCTGTCGTTGCTATGCAACCATGAACTGCGCTCTCCATGATGACAAGGAAGTATCAGCAAAAGATTAATTGATTTCTAGCCCTTGCATTAGCTTTACTACTAGATATATTTATGGAATTAAATTAGAAAATAAAAGACAGTTTGACATCTTTTTTCTCGCATCTCGCATTCTCGCATTTTTTCTCGCATCTCTCATCTATCCACTACCTGCTAACGTTAGTGCACTGCACCCGAGCAAGCACACTTTGCAGTTCCTCCGGAAATGCATTTTTCTAGTTAAGTGTGCTTGCTGAAAGCAGCACACTTATAGTTCTTCTTAAGTTTTCTTATTATTCTTCTTATTATTATTATTCCCGGGAGAAAAATTTTGGCCAGCTCATGCGCCTAGGCCCTTTGAGACAGAGACACCGTTCCAACTTTAAAACGTACGGTCAGTACCGGATTAAGTTGCTCGCGAAGATGACATCACGAGTCCATGTCGTTTGTCCGCCACACTGGATTGAACAGAAAGCTAAACTAAAGTTTCACAGGTCACAAATTTAGTCCGAACTTCACGAAACTAGACGTACATGATCCTTGGACCAAGCCTCACAAAAGTTACTAGAAGGATTTTTGATTTTCGGAAGCGTTTGCCCGTCACAGCCAAACGAAATCTGCGGCGTAGTCGCCAAAACAGGAAGTAGTTCATATTTCAGGAACTCTATCACGTATCGAAACCAAACTTTGTACATTAACTCAAGACTCCAATGTGAGGATGTACAAGATAAAAAAAAAATAAAAAAAATTACATTATTTGGCAACCCCCCCCCCCCCAGCTATTTGGCCAGCTCCTGCGCCTAGGCCCTTTGAGACAGAGACACAGTTCCAACTTTAAAATGTCCGGTCAGCACCGGTGTAAGTTGCTCGCGAAGATGACATCACAAGTCCATGTCGTTTGTCCGCCATATTGGATTGAACAGAAAGCGAAACTAAAGTTTCACAGGTCACAAATTTAGTCCGAACTTCACGAAACTGGACGTACATGATCCTTGGACCAAGCCTCACAAAAGTTACTAGAAGGATTTTTGATTTTCGGAAGCGTTTGCCCGTCACAGCCAAACGAAAACGGCGGCGTAGTCGCCAAAACAGGAAGTAGTTCATATTTCAGGAACTCTGTCACGTATCGAAACCAAACTTTGTACATTAACTCAAGACTCCAATGTGAGGATGTACAAGATAATTTTTTTTTTTTAAAAATCCAAAATTTTACATAATTTGGCAAACCCCCCCCCCCCCCCCCCCCCAGCTATTTGGTCAGCTCCTGCGCCTAGGCCCTTTGAGACAGAGACACCGTTCCAACTTTAAAACGTCCGGTCAGTACCGGTGTAAGTTGCTCGCGAAGATGACATCACGAGTCCATGTCGTTTGTCCGCAATATTGGATTGAATAGAAAGCTTAACTAAAGTTTCACAGGTCACAAATTTGGTCCGAACTTCACGAAACCGGACGTACATGATCCTTGGACCAAGCCTCACAAAAGTTACTAGAAGGATTTTTGATTTTCGGAAGCGTTTGCCCGTCACAGCCAAACGAAATCGGCGGCGTAGTCGCCAAACAGGAAGTTGTCCATATCTCAGGAACTCTGTCACGTATCGAAACCAAACTTTATACATGAACTCGGGACTCCAATGTGAGGAAGCACAAGATCTGAATTTTTTATTTTTATTTTTTATTTCAGGCTAATAGACAAACCCATTTACCTATGTCTATGCAAGAGTTTCACCTTTTAATGTTAATGCATTTAGACAGTAGGTGGCACTGTTGTATTACATTTCACAGAGCAGCCAAGTCAGTGTATAGACTGCATTCGTTTTTACCAGGTTTGTCTTAATAAATGCAGGCATGAATTTCGTTTTTTGCATTGGTCTATTTTAATCATCTTCATTTATTAATATATACAGATTTGTATGCATGAATTGTGCATTTCCAATCCTCAAAGCAGTTAATAAATAATAATAAAAAAAACTTTATACAAAATACATCATGCTCTTCTTCGATAACCGAACAAACAATTCATTGTCTGTGGCTGTGTTTGTGCGTACGGGAAATATGCTGCGCATAACAATAGAAAACAAGGAGAAACGCACAGTCACATGCTCAAACAATCAACAACGTCGCTCTAGAGGTGCGTTGTGGACTGCGAAGTGGACTTCACAGGGTTTTCCGCCATCTTAAGTTAGAGTCTAATCCGAAGGGAGCGAACATGTTCAGTTCGAAGGGCACGGCCTAGGGAATAAGGGAACATCGATACATCACTTCACAGGAAGTGGAGAGCGATGATCACACACCCAACTGTCATTTCGCGCACCACGTCATCACCAGTCAGAACGGTCATAACTAACGATGGAGTTTACGTATGTGTGTAAGTAATACATTTCGCCATTGTTATACAAATGACAGTATTTTTAACGGTTATTGTTGTGAATATTACATATACTATTTTTGATGATAATTTACCTCAGTGAATGCAGCCAGCTTAGCTAGTTTGTGAAGTAAAGTGATTTTATTTTAGGAAGTTGTAAAATAGTGCAATATAATTGTAAATATATAATATAATAATACAAATTAAAATATGAATGTAGTCCTATATATATTTGTTATATCATAATCTGTGCGACTCCGTCGTTGACTTTCTTTGATGACATTTGCTGGGCGTTTCAAATGAACGGTTATTGTCAGTGAAGTCCACTTCAACTGATATACTGTGCTCAGGGAGTAGGGGAGCAGTGAACACTGCATATGGACCCTGTCGAATGGAACACACATTAGATGTGTAAAAACAAGTGGAAAGCGCGAGCGCGCCGCTGTCTCCTTTCCACAAGCGCTTGTTCTCCTGTGGCGTCTGTCGTTGCTATGCAACCATGAACTGCTCTCCATGATGACGAGCTGTGTCTGAAATCGCTCCCTATCCACTATATAGTGCACTATTTAGGGTGTCGGCCATTTTGTAGTGGTGTCCGAATTCGGAGTGAACGACATCATTCCCTCCATTCTTCACTACTTTTACCCACAATCCTCTCTGAATTCGAGTGTACATACGATATACACTTGCTGAGACACTATTTCCCACAATCCAACACGATAAGGCTATAGAGCGCGAATGAAAAATAAACAAAAATGTCACCATGGCAACAGTGCAAGCGAGTTAGAAAACAATCATTTATAAGACCAGACGCCTGGTTATTTATTTATATATACCGTTATATCTATATTTGAATAAACAATTGTGTTGTGTAGTGTTTTGTTCTCTTTTATTTTCACATATAAATGTAAAAAGTAAATAAATATGACAAGCAAGTGTTTTTATTATTATTTTTTTAATCAAATAACGCAATAAACGTGAAAAATACATACATACAATTGTTACATACAATTCATACAGCCAAAAAAAGGAAATATTAAAGATGGGTAGGTAATGTTTATAACAAATTGTCCGAGCTCTCTGGCGCGTGATAATTATGTCAGCGTCCGAATTCTTTGCTGATGTAGTGCACTCAACTGCCATTCACTATGTAGGGATTAGTGAACGAGTGAGCGGTTTCAGACACAGCTAAGGAAGTATCAGCAAAAGATTACTATATTTCTAGCCCTTGCATTAGCTTTACTACTAGATATATTTATGGAGATGAAAAATAATAAGGCAGCTATGATCAGCTGTTGGGCCGAGCATTCAATGTTGTTACGCTGCAAGCTGATGGTTCGTTGCTGCCGCGCTCTATCACTCGCACACCATAAAGAGCAAATTGTTTTTTAATGTTTCAATTTCGTGATTAAAATGACATAATTTGGAAGCGGATAATTTCTTCACAAACAGCTCATTATGACTCAGTGTTAGAATGCTACACCTACACTCGATAGTGTGAATAAGATCAGCGCAACGCAGACCACTGCATTGACAGGGTAAAACATATGATCTGTCTACGGCCAGGGCTCAGCGGAAGACAGAAAATGCCGGTCCAGCGCTGATTGAGGAATTAAATTCAAAAATAAAAGACAGTTTGACATCTTTTTTCTCGCATTCTCGCATTTTTTCTCGCATCTCGCATCTATCCACTACCTGCTAACGTTAGTGCACTGCACCCGAGCAAGCACACTTTGCAGTTCCTCCGGAAATGCATTTTTCTAGTTATTATTATTATTCCCGGGAGAAAAATTTTGGCCAGCTCCTGCGCCTAGGCCCTTTGAGACAGAGACACCGTTCCAACTTTAAAACGTTCGGTCAGTACCGGTTTAAGTTGCTCGCGAAGATGACATCACGAGTCCATGTCGTTTGTCCGCCACACTGGATTGAACAGAAAGCGAAACTAAATTTTCACAGGTCACAAATTTAGTCCGAACTTCACGAAACTGGACGTACATGATCCTTGGACCAAGCCTCACAAAAGTTACTAGAAGGATTTTTGATTTTCGGAAGCGTTTGCCCGTCACAGCCAAACGAAATCGGCGGCGTAGTCGCCAAAACAGGAAGTAGTTCATATTTCAGGAACTCTATCACGTATCGAAACCAAACTTTGTACATTAACTCAAGACTCCAATGTGAGGATGTACAAGATTAAAAAAAATTTAAAAAAATCCAAAATTTTACATAATTTGGCAACCCCCCCCCCCCCAGCTATTTGGTCAGCTCCTGCGCCTAGGCCCTTTGAGACAGAGACACCGTTCCAACTTTAAAACGTCCGGTCAGTACCGGTGTAAGTTGCTCGCGAAGATGACATCACGAGTCCATGTCGTTTGTCCGCAATATTGGATTGAACAGAAAGCTAAACTAAAGTTTCACAGGTCACAAATTTGGTCCGAACTTCACGAAACTGGACGTACATGATCCTTGGACCAAGCCTCACAAAAGTTACTAGAAGGATTTTTGATTTTCGGAAGCGTTTGCCCATCACAGCCAAACGAAATCGGCGGCGTAGTCGCCAAACAGGAAGTCGTCCATATCTCAGGAACTCTGTCACGTATCGAAACCAAACTTTGTACATGAACTCGGGACTCCAATGTGAGGAAGCACAAGATGTGAATTTTTTTATTTTATTTTTTATTTCAGGCTAATTGACAAACCCATTTACCTATGTCTATGCAAAAGACCTCACACTTTTAATGTTAATGCATTTAGACAGTAGGTGGCACTGTTGTATTACATTTCACAGAGCTGCCAAGTCAGTGTATAGACTGCATTCGTTTTTACTAGGTTTGTCTTAATAAATGTAAGGCCTGAATTTCGTTTTTTGCATCGGTCTAATTTAATCATCTTCATTTATACAGATTTGTATGCATGAATTGTGCATTTCCAGTTCTCAAAACAGTTAATAAAAAATAATAAAAAAACATATCGAAAAAACAATTCATTGTCTGTGGTTGTGTTTGTGCGCACGGGAAATATGCTGCGCATAACAATAGAAAACAAGGAGAAACGCACAGTCACATGCTCAAACAATCAACAACGTCGCTCTAGAGGTGCGTTGTGGACTGCGAAGTGGACTTCACAGGGTATTCCGCCATCTTAAGTTAGAGTCTAATCCGAAGGGAGCGAACATGTTCAGTTCGAAGGGCACTGCGCACGGCATAGGGAATAAGGGAACATCGATACATCACTTCACAGGAAGTGGAGAGCGATGATCACACACCCAACTGTCATTTCGCGCACCACGTCATCACCAGTCAGAACGGTCATAACTAACGATGGAGTTTACGTATGTGTGTAAGTATTCATACATTTCGCCATTGTTATACAAATGACAGTATTTTAACGGTTATTGTTGTGAATATTACATATACTATTTTTGATGATTATAATTTACCTCAGTGAATGCAGCCAGCTTAGCTAGTTTGTGAAGTAAAGTGATTTTATTTTAGGTAGTTGTAAAATACTGCAATATAATTGTAAATATATAATATAATAATTAAAATAAAAAAATGAATGTAGTCCTATATATATTTATGTTATATCATAATCTGCGCGACCCCGTCGTTGACTTTCTATGATGACGTTTGCAGGGCGTTTCAAATGAGCGGTTATTGTCAGTGAAGTCCACTTCAAGTTCAACTGATATTCACCTTATTCCGCCCCGCCCACTTTTAATACTTCGCGCTTCCGCATTTTGTCATCCGACTTCCGCTAAACTGACACGGCACATCCGGTAGCTATTTCAGTAGTTAGAAGATTGTTTATAGTTAGCCAAAACTTTATCAAAATGACAAATAACGTTAATACCGTAAATGTTTTAAATTGGGAGCACGTAGAAAAATTCGTACGACTATCAGTTCGTCTCACATCGTCTCATTCATCGTCATTGTTAACGTGGCCAGAGGTAATGGGAATATTTAACTACGTCCTGTCAGAAGGAGTTGATGGAGCAGCAATAAAAAATTATTTGTAAATAAGAAGGAATGAGAATATTTAGGGTTAAGGATAGGAGATTAGGTAATTGGTTAAATATGAATGATTAAATAAGTTGTATAAAATCAGTTGTAAGAAGTGTTTTATGTTTTCAGGAAGCTAGAGACACCTTCTACTGACCTTCATGTAGATACATTTCACCATTTAAATTTCATAAGTAATAAACCAAGATGGTATTCATTTGCAAACTTGACGTGACTTATTCCTTCTAACTAGAAGACTTAATTCATTTAAGTTTTAAGGGGAATCTACAGAGCTCACATTATATTGTTTTATAATAAATGACTGACAGGTAAAATCTGCTCACACTGTAAAGGTTTATACAAATAACTATTCATAACAGGTAACATCTGGGCACATTGTAAAGGTTTATTTAAAAAAAACTTCATAACAGGTAACATCTGGGCACATTGTAAAGGTTTATACAAATAACTATTCATAACAGGTAACATCTGGGCACACTGTAAAGGTTTATAAAAATAACTATTCATAACAGGTAACATCTGTTTTACAAGATTCACAAGGAGGACAAGTTTGACCTTCCTTTCATAGAGGAGATCAGTAATGGTGAAGCCTGTCTGCCATTACTTCACCTGGACAAGGTTATTAAGTGCACGATATTGAAAAACTCATTAAACAATTCGATATTCGATACAATAATGCTTAAAGTATATAAAATTAACTTAAATTAGATTTAAAATTATATAACCTACATATGTGTTTCACATTCTTTTTGTAACAAGAACACATCCCTTCAACTTGTGAAAGTGAACATCAGTGTTTTACTGTATAAGATGTGTTATTTTAACAGTGTAAACCACGGGGTTCAGGTTATCCTACATTAGGTCTATTTAACAACAGAAACTGAATAATCAAATGTAAAAGTAAAACACTGCTTAGTTTTTCCACTGTATGAATTATATAAACTGATTAAAGCTAATTAAAGCAAAAAAAAAAAAATGCATATTGCGATATATGCATTTGCGATATTTTGATATATTGTGCTCTACATGTTGTGTTTGGAAACTGCTCTCTGAAACACTTCTCCTCCATGATGTCAAGCCAACGCGGAATCACCTTGCTTACAATGAACTGAGAAACACCAAACCTTTCAGCAAGATCACCCTGCAATAAATTAAAGGGTTAGTTCACCCAAAAATGAAAATTATGTCAGTAATTACTCACCCTCATGTTGTTCCAACCCCGTAAGACCTTCGTTCATCTTCGGAACACAAATTAAGAAAAAAATAAATAAATAATAAAAAAATGGAGGAGTGAGACATCTCTCAGTTTAATCAAAAAGATCTTAATTTGTGTTCCGAAGATGAACGAAGGTCTTACGGGGTTGGAACAACATGAGGGAGAGTAATTACTGACAGAGTTTTCATTTTTGGGTGAACTAACCCTTTAAGACGCAGCTTCATCAGAGTCATCAGGAGCTGATACCAAGTGTGTAGCTGAAAGCTGTTGGTGTATGAATTGGTAAGGTGCTCAGCAACTGAGTGGAATGCATCAATGCCGACCCTGTGTAGAGCTGACAAAGGTGGTTGTTTCTCAGCAGAGTTGAGATTTTGGAGCGTAGTTGTGGTCAGAGACAGATGGATCCTCCCATTGTGTTTCTGCATCACAGGTCTGGGGCGTGTGGCTGTGATCATCCTCACAATTGTCCACTGCAACACTGACTCTCATCGATGTTCTATGGAAATAATAGAACCATAAACATTTTTACATTAGTACTTAAAATAGATTTAAATAGTACTTTTTAAATTAGATTTAAATTAGTACTTAAAATGTAGATTTAAATTAGTACTTAAAATGAGAATTAATTAATTTATGATGGCACTCATACTTAGAACAGTGTGAAAAAGAGAGATGCATTAAAAACGAGACAGTATAGCCTACACACAATCTCCTAACTCTATGTAGGTCAATATCAATAACAGAATGAGAGATGTAGCTAGCTGGCCTCCTTACAGGAATAATGTGAGCTATTGAAATACTGTAATGTACCATAATATATTGTACTATCGTGAATATTCATTCATTCTTTATTTCAGACCCTTAGGTCGACATATCACAAAGTAAACGAAATATAAGAAATATGACATATAGGTGGCCAATGGTAATCATGCAAGATTCGTTGTATTTTGTGAACGGCTCGTTACTAATCTTAAATGTATTCATAGAACGGACTTCATCTAACGTTAGGCTAAAAAGTACATAGATAGGTAAGTTAGGAAACAACAGTTAGGTAAGTTAGCTTACCTGAATCTGACAACCTGTTCAGCACCCGTCGGGACTTCTTTACCAGAACATCGTAGCCGAGCCTTTACTCGGGGTAAGGGTGTTTGTTCGTCAGTCTGCTCCCCGTCCATATTAAATGGTACTAACACACATGGTACGAACACACAGCGCTTGGGTGAGCACTTCAAGTTTAGCGCCTTCCGCCATTGCCTCAGGTGCTCCTCGTGTAAATCGTAAAGTACACCACAACATTCCGATCGCTTTAGCCTACATTGTGTTCGTAACACCGTTGGTTAAATTGTTCTGTCCTCTTAATCCAATTGTTATGTCAGCCCCTAACTGAGCATATAAT
The DNA here is from genome assembly GCF_963993115.1 of Abramis brama. Classification (NCBI taxonomy): domain Eukaryota; kingdom Metazoa; phylum Chordata; class Actinopteri; order Cypriniformes; family Leuciscidae; genus Abramis; species Abramis brama. The sequence goes on along the minus strand of NC_139977.1, from coordinate 34,877,215 downwards.
ACTTAACATATTTTACCGTTACAACTATAGAATTACGCTAGAAACTAGCGTAGGTCCTTTCAGCCGGAAGTTGAAGTCCCGCTTAGCCGGAAGTAAGATGACAAAATGAGCGTAATGGCGTCGCCCTTGTTGTCATGGAAAATAAGGTGAATACCGTGCTCAGGGAGTAGGGGAGCAGTGAACACTGCGTATGGACCCTGTCGAATGGAACGCACCTTAGATGTGTAAAAACAAGTGGAAAGCGCGAGCGCGCCGCTGTCTCCTTTCCACAAGCGCTTGTTCTCCTGTGGCGTCTGTCGTTGCTATGCAACCATGAACTGCACTCTCCATGATGACAAGGAAGTATCAGCAAAAGATTAATTGATTTCTAGCCCCTGCATTATCTTTACTGCTAGATATATTAATGGAGATGAAAAATAATAAGGCGCCCTGTACAGCTATGATCAGCTGTTGGGCCGAGCATTCAATGTTGTTACGCTGCGAGCTGATCAGTTGGTTCGTTGCTCTAACACTCGCACACCATAAAGTGCAAATTGTTTTTTAATGTTTCAATTTCGTCATTAAAATGACATAATTTGGAAGCGGATAATTTCTTCACAAACAGCTCATTATGACTCAGTGTTAGAATGCTACACCTACACTCGATAGTGTGAATAAGATCAGCGCAACGCAGACCACTGCATTGACGGTAAAACATATGATCTGTCTACAGCCAGGGCTCAGCGGAAGACAGAAAATGCCGGTCCTGCGCTGATTGAGGAATTAAATTCGAAAATAAAAGACAGTTTGACATGTTTTTTCTCGCATCTCGCATTCTCGCATTTTTTCTCGCATCTCGCATCTATCCACTACCTGCTAACGTTAGTGCACTGCACCCGAGCAAGCACACTTTGCAGTTCCTCCGGAAATGCATTTTTCTAGTTTGTATTGTAATGTGGACAAGAGCACTTACTGATTGTAATAATTGTAAGTAATAATTGTAATAAAATGACCTTTAAACACCACCTACTATGTGGCCTTTTTACCATTACAGTGTACATGATTCCATGGTATATTTGATTTACTGTTGAGTATGGTGCCAATTTTATTGTTACCACCAAATATTTTACATATTCTTGAAGATATCTTTAGGTCTGGTTTTTAGACCCAACCTTAGGTTATCCAACCTCTCTGGTCTCGGTCTCGACTCGACTCGGACTCGACTCTCTTTGGTCTCGGTCTCGACTCGGACTCGACCCTCTCTGGTCTCGGTCTTGACTCGGACTCGACCCTCTCTGGTCTCGGTCTTGACTCGGACTCGACCCTCTCTGGTCTCGGTCTCGACTCGACTCGGACTCGACCCTCTCTGGTCTCGGTCTCGACTCGACTCGGACTCGACTCTCTCTGGTCTCGGTCTCGACTCGGACTCGACCCTCTCTGGTCTCGGTCTTGACTCGGACTCGACCCTCTCTGGTCTCGGTCTCGACTCGACTCGGACTCGACTCTCTCTGGTCTCGGTCTCGACTCGGACTCGACCCTCTCTGGTCTCGGTCTTGACTCGGACTCGACCCTCTCTGGTCTCGGTCTCGACTCGGACTCGACCCTCTCTGGTCTCGGTCTTGACTCGGACTCGACCCTCTCTGGTCTCGGTCTCGACTCGACTCGGACTCGACCCTCTCTGGTCTCGGTCTCGACTCGGACTCGACCCTCTCTGGTCTCGGTCTCGACTCGGACTCGACCCTCTCTGGTCTCGGTCTCGACTCGGACTCGAGTGAGCTGGTCTCGACTACAACACTGACAGTAATACCTTAACGGAGCTAGCAGCAACCCTCCTCTATCTGAGGACTAAGTTAAAGTATCTATTTTGTAAGTTTATGTAAAAGACAGGTTGATGAAAGAACTGTAAGCTCAAATTCAAAAGCTTTTGAAGTCTACTTCATTAAAGCATGTTTACACACACACTTACTGTACACTTAGGCCTACTACACATGATTTTAAAAACAGTACCATTGCAGTTTTTATGTTATGATTTTAAATTGGTATGTGACCTAAGAACGATCTTACATTAAAGGTACATAAAGGTGCTGAGGTCTGACTTTGTGGCGCTCTGAAATTAAGTTATTTTAATATTAATATGTGATGAAGGACTTTGAAAGAAGTTTGACAGATTTCAGTGCTGAATAAGGTTAACACTTTATTTGAAAATGGTTAATATTTGACAGAAATGTAAAAAAGTAATCAAATCAAATGTAATATGTAACATTAACAACTATGCTGTAGCTTTCGAACGGGTAGCCTATCTTTTTTCACTGCATTTGAATTAGCTGCCTGATCCGTGAAGAACCGTGAATAACAGTCTATGGGAGAAACATCAAGTCGATGCCTTGATAACGTTAGGTTGGATTTTGCAGTTAGCCTACAACAAATTTAACACCCTCGTTTCTATGAAACTGAAAACAATTGAACCAGCTGGAGACTTTGACACAAGACAAAACAGAACAGATGTTTCAAAACCGATCAGATAATGTCACTATGGCTTTGTATGGCAGTAGCCTAATGTTAGCCAACTAGTTTACGGTTAGACTAGGCTAGCTATGGATAACGTTACACTGACACAACTTAAGTTAATGCTCTGAATTCGCAGCTAATATCAAATCCATAACTTTTTGATCAAGTTAAAATTTCCAGGTCAACCACAAATAATCCCACTACCTTTTAATATCATCCGATAACTAATTCAATGCCGATTTGTTGCTTTGCCCACTTACCACTTCAAGACCATCTGTAAAACATTGCCAGCTCAACGTGCGCGACGAGTGAGTTGCTTGAACATACACAGCAAAGATTCTGATACACAGACACCATATTAGGAAAAAGGGGCGGGCTGATGCTGACCAATTTATTACACATCCAGAAGAATACATTTGAGTCGTTATAGACTCTGGTATATTATGGAGCATAATAGGAATAAAGTTGTGACAAAAAAATTATCAGGGAGGAAAAATCTAATGGGCATGACGCCACTGACTGTATGCGTCTATTAGGCCTAATGTATTCGGAGCAAACCACCCTGATGCTAAACCTTAAAAACTTACTTCAAATATGATGTTTTCTTATTCGGTGAAGTTCGGTATCTTGCAACCATCTCTCGTCCTCTGCTCGTCCGTTTGAAAACTGCGCGCTGCCGGCGAACGTATTTTTTTTTTTTAAATCAGCATCAGCAACTGCCAGTAGCAAATAAAAATTTGGGGTGGCACCCGGGGTGGCCAATCGCATGTCAGGGGTGTCCAGTGCCACCCCGGACCCCCCTCTGGCTCCGCCACTGGCTGTGGTTTCATCAGGATCTGTGTTAACTACTGAGGATTACACATCATGTGTCACTCATGCCACACTCTTCCATTTCCTGTTTCACTTCCTGTCATCACAGAATCTCATATTGTAAGGAGCTTCTACCCTTTTGTACTTTCTTCAGTTGTTTCCAGGTCTGTATCTGGTCTCTTCTTCTTCTGACTCATCTTAATGCTCCTTCACTGCATCTCCTCCTCCTCGTCACTAGTGTCTGGATCAATGATCTGATGAAGAACATCGTGCACAGAGAGCTTCTTCTCCATTGAGCTGCTACAGAATAAACACTGTGAAGCATTTATGAGTCTGTGCTATAACATCTATATTTGCACATTTTCATCTTTCTCTGTGTGAGAACATCAATGTCCCAAAACACAATATCATCATGTTTTGTCTGAAAACTGTGACGAAACAAAGAACATGAGAGAAAGATTCTTCTGAAACAGGATCACTGCAGACTAAAACCATGCGCGCAAACACACACACACACGCACACACACACACACACACACACACATACACACGCACACACACACACACACACACACACTTTTTTATCCAATTTTTTTTATTTTTTATTTCCATTTGATTCTGATTATTGTAATATAGTTTTTAATTGGAAATACAATGGTTTTTAAAACTAAAATCAGTGTAAATGAAAAGGAAAGTGTAATAAGCCTATGATTAATATGGATCAGTTTTATCAGTGCTACTCATTAATGTAAAATCAGCAGGTTTTTGTCATCTTTGTGTCACGGTGCACAACACGTTTAATGGAAAGCTCAATATCTCGACTCAGGATGGTTTCAGCTCCTGGAATAACGAGTTTCAAGGCACAGAAACATTCATGTCCCGTCGGCTTAGAGTTTAAGACCAAATGATCAAGATCTCTTAAAGCTGCACTTTAGGGTCAGTTTCCACTGAGAGGGTTACAGTGAGTCTAACTCTTTAAAGCGTCCTGGTTAACTTTTGCCTCTTGTGTTTACTGTTTTACAGCACTAGTGCAAAATGTGTTTCAGTGAGTGAGAATGTGTGTAGAGATGTGTGCAGAGTTTTACAAGAAGAGTGCATGAGATTGAGCGAATATATAAACGTAAACCAGACATGAAGCTCTTCAAGCTGAAGCTGAGCTGACCTCGTCTCACTTTCTCTTTAAGCTGAAGTTTAACCACATTTCTCTCTCTTCCTCTTTCTGTTACTTGTGGTCGAGTGGAGGTCTTGGGCAGTTTAGGGTAATTCCCAGAAAGGTTGTTGTTGCTCAACACTGAAAATGAGCCGTTAATGCTATATTTAACTCTAGTTTTTTTGTACTTTTGATGCTTGAGATTCTTATTTTGAGGAATATGTTTTATCCTCAGTAAATTTTGTAAAGCATCTGAGAGTTGTGTTTGAGAGCAGTTCATGTGTAAATGGAGAGTTTTTCGAGGGAACTGTTTTTTTAATTCAGTAGTGAGATCACCCTGTGGATTAAACACTTCAGTGCATTAGATGTTTGCCCGGTAACACAAGTGCAGTTTATTTGAACTATGAAGCACACAGACTCACCAACAGCGGATACAGTCAATACTAGAGACAATGACACATGAGGGCTCTTTACACACACTGAACAACTCCAGGGACACTAGCAACAGTTTGTTAATGTGAAAATATATTTTGTTAGTTTCATTTTCCAAATAACCAGTGGAGGAATGTACCGACACACATTTACTCTGGATTAAAGTATAAATTTGAAGTACTTTAGCTTGTTATTCGACTCCACTTCATCTCAGAGGCAAATATTGTATGAAAAACTGACTTTTTACACATGGATATTAGATTTTGATATTATAAAATATGAACAGTATATAATAGAAACACAAAATAGAAAATAGAAAAAATATATTTGTCTCATAGATCAGGGATAGGAAACACTGGTCCTGGAGGGCCGCTGTCCTTTAGCGCTAAACGGTTTTGATGTTACAATATTTTATGGTTAGATTTTTGAAGATGTGAGTTAATTTATTTTATTCCTGCTCTTTCTGAGAACATCTCAGCGAATCTGAGTCCGCCCTGCAAACCTGTTGGTGGACAGTGGAAACATGCACTGATCCCAGATGACGTCCCGCCGGCAGAGGCTTTACCAGCGTCTCTATAGTGCAGCTCATCAGATCTGCTCAGCTCAAGATAAAAACACAACTTATCATGCAAATAGTTGTAAAAATGTATGGAACAATGTATTTTGTATCATTTACAAATTAATTGACATGACAAATATAAATGTACATAATAATTTCTTTATTACATTTACAAGTTATAATTTTACCAAAATAATGCACATAAATAATTTTTTGTTTAATTTACAAATTATAATTCAGTAGATAAAAATAATGTAGGCCTATACGATTGTTTCATTTACATTCATTTTAATTCACATAACCAAAACTTTACTTCTCTACCAATCTGTCAGGAAGAGAAAACACTCTGTCCATTCTCTCTGAGATCTCCTCTCCTCTCCTCTGAACCTCATGTCCTCTCGCTGGTCTGAGATGCGCTCGAGAGAAGAGAGAGACTCAGGAGGAGAGAAAGAGCAAACCGGACAGATTCTCTGATTTCTCTTCACTGTCTCTGATCCTGTAATATAATCTGATCAGATGAGAGTCTCTTTCTGATTCATATGAGACACATGATGATCCTCATTGAGCTTCAGATCAGATTCTCTGATTTCTCTTCACTGTCTCTGATCCTGAAACTAAAGGCCTTTGAGTTTCACCTCAAATCTACTTCTGACATCTAGTGGACAAAGATGAAAACTGCAGATCATATTCTGTGTGTTAGGAGGAATAGAAAACACACACTCATACAGATTTATTTACAATGCCTTCATTTCTATTTTAAACAAGTGACATTCTCTCAGTTTAATTCACTGAATGTCATTCATTATCAACTCAAATAATAATGTGATTTTACATTTTGTGTGAATGACTGAACTTCTAGCAACTTCTGCTTTAATGTATATGATGTGTTTGTGAACAGTAGATATTGAGTATTGAGTAAGTGTTGATCTGGGGCCTGTACCATGAAGGTAGCTGAACAAACTCGGGGTTACAGGATTAGTTTTGAGTTGACAAAACCAAACCGATGCAATCAGGCTTTATTGGTACCATGATGCAGCTCATCAACTTTCTCTGTCAACTCAGGTTTTGATCCTTAAGCTATGATTACTCCACGCGCGCGTGCACATAAAAGAGTGACGTCGACACTGAACAACCAATCGCGGGTAGAGCGAGAGCGATATATTTTTCCGCGGAGGAGCAAGAGATAATCATTCAGAATTACGATTAATTTAAATATGTATTTTAACCTCGAAACAATACGGTCTCTGCCGCCAAAGCAAGAGAAGACTGTTGGAGAAAGATTGCTGATGGTTAATGTGTAAGTTAAACAAATAGCCTACGTTCTATATTTATGTAAAATTATGTATGTATATATGTATGTGTAGCCTATGTGTAATATAGCCAATAGCCTATTTTTATAATATATAAAACATGTGCATGTATGTACTAAGAAAGATTAATATTCATTGATTTTTAGATTTTTAGATGCAACCCCAACTCCAAATGTTCTTGGCAGCAGATAAAGACAAAATATAAAAATATAATTCAAAGTGGTTATTTCAAGGAGTTAATTCAAAGAGTATTTACCACAACCTTTTATTACTTTTGTGAACATTTTATCACACTTGTTTGCAGCAAACAGAAATAAATAGTTAAATTCAGAAAACCAGAATACACTGGCGGAGGAGTTGGCTCTGAGTAGGCAATAAGGGACGGCCGATTATGGATGGGATTACAGGAGCTGTACAATCTGACCCTGTGCTGGCTCCTCTAAGCAATAACACTGGGTACGTGTGTAATACATGAATACTTTTTTAAGTTTTAAATATGGCTGACTGTATGTTCTGCAGGGAAATAGTGTCCCTGTTGAAGCTAGCACACATTCACACACACACACACACACACACACACACACACACACACACACACACACACACACACATTCTCCCACACAGAGGTCAGTATGCAGCAGACAGAACACCAGTAACATATCCTGCTTTACAACAGTTATGCTTTACATTGGCCTACTTTTATTTATTAGGGTGAAGCAAATGATGAAGACACTCTGTCTGTGTGTTCTCAGACAGTTGCTGATGTAAATGCACTGGGCTTTTTATTATGGCAAACATTTGAATGTGTGGCATAAAAAAGGGACTGGCCCTTACACATCTCTTTTATTGTAGGATTTTACACAACCTGCCCCAGAAACTGAGGCCTCTACCTCAATGGCCTTCAGAAGAAATGTGTAAGGATTTAAAACCCTTGACATAAATTACAGTCAGTGCTGTGTTTGTAGGAAGTCAAGGAACTTTTTGTGATTTTGATGAGCCTCCAGAAAACTTGTAATGATCATGTTTGTGGTGGAATTATGTTTCAGGTGGAAACAGACTCAGTCAGGGCCCTGTACAAAAGGAGTCTTGAACTAGACTGCACACTAAAGGAGTCTTGAACTAGACTGCACACTAAAGGAGTCTCGAACTAGACTGCACACTAAAGCAGACTTGAACTAGACTGCACACTAAAGGAGACTTGAACTAGACTGCGCACTAAAGGAGTCTTGAACTAGACTGCACACTAAAGCAGACTTGAACTAGACTGCACACTAAAGGAGTCTTGAACTAGACTGCACACTAAAGGAGTCTTGAACTAGACTGCGCACTAAAGGAGTCTTGAACTAGACTGCGCACTAAAGGAGTCTTGAACTAGACTGCGCACTAAAGGAGTCTTGAACTAGACTGCACACTAAAGGAGTCTTGAACTAGACTGCGCACTAAAGGAGTCTTGAACTAGACTGCACACTAAAGCAGACTTGAACTAGACTGCGCACTAAAGGAGTCTTGAACTAGACTGCACACTAAAGGAGTCTTGAACTAGACTGCGCACTAAAGGAGTCTTGAACTAGACTGCACACTAAAGGAGTCTTGAACTAGACTGCACACTAAAGGAGTCTTGAACTAGACTGCACACTAAAGGAGTCTCGAACTAGACTGCACACTAAAGCAGACTTGAACTAGACTGCACACTAAAGGAGTCTTGAACTAGACTGCTCACTAAAGGAGACTTGAACTAGACTGCACACTAAAGGGGTCTTGAACTAGACTGCACACTAAAGGAGTCTTGAACTAGACTGCTCACTAAAGGAGTCTTGAACTAGACTGCACACTAAAGGAGTCTTGAACTAGACTGCACACTAAAGGAGTCTCGAACTAGACTGCACACTAAAGCAGACTTGAACTAGACTGCTCACTAAAGGAGTCTTGAACTAGACTGCTCACTAAAGGAGTCTTGAACTAGACTGCACACTAAAGGAGTCTTGAACTAGACTGCACACTAAAGGAGTCTTGAACTAGACTGCACACTAAAGGAGACTTGAACTAGACTGCACACTAAAGCAGACTTGAACTAGACTGCACACTAAAGGAGTCTTGAACTAGACTGCTCACTAAAGGAGACTTGAACTAGACTGCACACTAAAGGGGTCTTGAACTAGACTGCACACTAAAGGAGTCTTGAACTAGACTGCTCACTAAAGGAGTCTTGAACTAGACTGCACACTAAAGGAGTCTTGAACTAGACTGCACACTAAAGGAGTCTCGAACTAGACTGCACACTAAAGCAGACTTGAACTAGACTGCTCACTAAAGGAGTCTTGAACTAGACTGCTCACTAAAGGAGTCTTGAACTAGACTGCGCACTAAAGGAGTCTTGAACTAGACTGCACACTAAAGGAGTCTTGAACTAGACTGCACACTAAAGGAGACTTGAACTAGACTGCACACTAAAGCAGACTTGAACTAGACTGCACACTAAAGGAGTCTTGAACTAGACTGCTCACTAAAGGAGTCTTGAACTAGACTGCACACTAAAGGAGTCTTGAACTAGACTGCACATTAAAGGAGTCTCGAACTAGACTGCACACTAAAGCAGACTTGAACTAGACTGCACACTAAAGGAGTCTTGAACTAGACTGCGCACTAAAGGAGACTTGAACTAGACTGTTCACTAAAGGAGTCTTGAACTAGACTGCGCACTAAAGGAGACTTGAACTAGACTGCGCACTAAAGGAGTCTTGAACTAGACTGCGCACTAAAGGAGACTTGAACTAGACTGCACACTAAAGGAGACTTGAACTAGACTGCACACTAAAGGAGTCTTGAACTAGACTGCACACTAAAGGAGTCTTGAACTAGACTGCACACTAAAGGAGTCTTGAACTAGACTGCACACTAAAGGAGACTTGAACTAGACTGCACACTAAAGGAGTCTTGAACTAGACTGCACACTAAAGGAGCCTCGAACTAGACTGCACACTAAAGGAGTCTTGAACTAGACTGCACACTAAAGGAGTCTCAAACTAGACTGCACACTAAAGGAGACTTGAACTAGACTGCACACTAAAGGAGTCTTGAACTAGACTGCACACTAAAGGAGTCTCGAACTAGACTGCACACTAAAGCAGACTTGAACTAGACTGCTCACTAAAGGAGTCTTGAACTAGACTGCTCACTAAAGGAGTCTTGAACTAGACTGCACACTAAAGGAGTCTTGAACTAGACTGCACACTAAAGGAGTCTTGAACTAGACTGCACACTAAAGGAGACTTGAACTAGACTGCACACTAAAGCAGACTTGAACTAGACTGCACACTAAAGGAGTCTTGAACTAGACTGCTCACTAAAGGAGACTTGAACTAGACTGCACACTAAAGGGGTCTTGAACTAGACTGCACACTAAAGGAGTCTTGAACTAGACTGCTCACTAAAGGAGTCTTGAACTAGACTGCACACTAAAGGAGTCTTGAACTAGACTGCACACTAAAGGAGTCTCGAACTAGACTGCACACTAAAGCAGACTTGAACTAGACTGCTCACTAAAGGAGTCTTGAACTAGACTGCTCACTAAAGGAGTCTTGAACTAGACTGCGCACTAAAGGAGTCTTGAACTAGACTGCACACTAAAGGAGTCTTGAACTAGACTGCACACTAAAGGAGACTTGAACTAGACTGCACACTAAAGCAGACTTGAACTAGACTGCACACTAAAGGAGTCTTGAACTAGACTGCTCACTAAAGGAGTCTTGAACTAGACTGCACACTAAAGGAGTCTTGAACTAGACTGCACATTAAAGGAGTCTCGAACTAGACTGCACACTAAAGCAGACTTGAACTAGACTGCTCACTAAAGGAGTCTTGAACTAGACTGCACACTAAAGGAGTCTTGAACTAGACTGCACACTAAAGGAGTCTCGAACTAGACTGCACACTAAAGGAGTCTCGAACTAGACTGCACACTAAAGCAGACTTGAACTAGACTGCTCACTAAAGGAGTCTTGAACTAGACTGCACACTAAAGGAGTCTTGAACTAGACTGCTCACTAAAGGAGTCTTGAACTAGACTGCGCACTAAAGGAGTCTTGAACTAGACTGCGCACTAAAGGAGTCTTGAACTAGACTGCACACTAAAGGAGTCTTGAACTAGACTGCACACTAAAGGAGTCTTGAACTAGACTGCACACTAAAGGAGACTTGAACTAGACTGCACACTAAAGGAGTCTTGAACTAGACTGCACACTAAAGGAGTCTTGAACTAGACTGCACACTAAAGGAGACTTGAACTAGACTGCACACTAAAGGAGTCTTGAACTAGACTGCACACTAAAGGAGCCTCGAACTAGACTGCACACTAAAGGAGTCTTGAACTAGACTGCACACTAAAGGAGCTGACTGTGAGCTGAGGAGGCTCCAAAGAAAAATCAAACAGCTGGATAAAACTGATCTCAGTATATATATATATATAGTATAACTTATTTAACCAAGTAACACTTTAGTATGAATATTTATTAATGCAACTTTCTCTTGCTCTCTTTCTCCCTCCCATCCCACAAAACCAATAAAACAGTTTGAGGCCTATCTGCAGTTTCAATGTGCTTTTATTAAGTGTAATATTGTATGGTGATTGCATCTACATCTCCAGCTGGGTGGTCAAGTGTGATCGGGTCAGTTCGGGAGAAGCTGGTTTTGTGGTGTTTCTCGCTCCTCTCTACTGGTGGCTATATTGTGCAGAATGGCACATGCAGTCACTATCTGTGATGCCCGCTCTGGTGACTCTGAAGTGCCGAACACAGTTGAAATGTGCCTTTAGGAGGCCAAAGGTCATCTCTATCTTCACTCTGGTTTTACTGAGGGCCACACTGAAGCGGTGCTGTGGCCCTGTCTGAGGGTCATGATAGGGGGTTATTGTGTAGGTTTTTCTATCTCAGTTTAAATGAACAGTGTTTTGTACTGTACCGAATTTAACTTGCTTTCCTCAAAGCGCTGACACAACACAGACTCATGGAAAATTTGTGAGGCAAGCACTGGAGCCAGGCCATTTGGCCTCCAAACTTGATCATATGTTCATGACCACAAGTTGTCTGCAGATGAAGTGTTTAGTAGATCATTGTTATATCTGTTAAAGTTACTATTAATTTAAAGATTCATCTCACAGAAAATAATCATCTCACATATTCACATCATCTCTACCTGAAGATTATGGCTGTGATAGGACTTCCTATTAACATAATCTGCCTCATGTTCCCCTAGAGCAGTGGAGACTGGAGCAATAGACTGCATACATGTTGCAATGACTTGGGAATCCTATCATAAGATTATCAGAAGAAGAATAAAAAAGATTCAAAATAATTCTTAACATGTATTATATTGTATAGTACACTTGTGAAATTTGCTTTTTGAGGAAAAAAAAAGTGTTCATGTGATGTCACCCTATCAATATCTTACCGGCAATTTTATAAAAGCCCTCTTTTATGGACATGGTCGATAAATGTCCGGGGAACATTATTAATTAAACTTTTCATGTACTCCTACAGAGCGAGGACCACCTTGCGAATGGTTCGACAAACATATGTTTTCCCCTAGCTTCTGTGCGTCAACCGTGCAAGAATGTACCACTTGCACAAAAAAAAAAAAAAAAATTCGCAAAGAGGTTCAAGAAGTTCGCAAAGATACGACATTCCTTCCGCAGAAAATCTGTATCTTTCGTACAAGTAACTATCAGGAAAGGCAAGGGGATTTTGTCTGGCTAAAAACTCTTCTCTACGAAGTGCTCGTCAAACAATTTGCGCTGAGATGTCCACCGGATTTGGAAGAAAAGGTGAAGTCATTGCAACAGACACTGGGAATAAGTTACGTCACCTATATGTTTCTTTGCTCTCAGCTGATTGGTCAAACTTCAGTCTGAGATCTTGAATCCAGAACATAACCTGCCCCGGAGCAGGTTAGCCGTGCAGCGTAAGATACCATGGCAACGAACACCGATTAAAGCCGAGCTACTTTCATAGTACCTAAAACCCAGGGTTGGCGGAAACTAAACTGGAACACAGCTGGCTAGCCACCTAATCCGGCTTCATGGTACAGGCCCCCGGTGTATTAAGGGAAACAGCTAGCCTACGATGTATGATGAAATGATTAAATTTGTGAAAGAAAGTAAATTATATAAAAGAATATAGCGTTTTTTTTGTTTGTTTATTCATTCTGTTTTATTTTCCAGTTTGTTTATTTGTTTTTCTTGTTTTTTATTTTTATTTATATTTTGTATAAAAGCAAATAACCTGATCCATATTCCATTCCAGTTGGTGGCTGTAATGCACCAATAAGGTTGCCAACCGCCAATAAACAACAAAGAAGAAGAAGAAGAAGTTTAGAGAAGATGTTAATCATATACTTTTTACTTGTGAGAAGTATAATGATAATAGAATAATCTGGCAGGAAATGGAAGGGGAGAACTCTATTCATGAAATTCTGGAACAAAAGGGCATGACAAGGGAGAGACTTAAAGCTTTATTTATTTATCTTAATAATACTGGTTTAATGAAAAGAGTATAATTGGCCTATATAATTATATAGGAGTATAATTATAATTTTTTTTTTTAATTAATAGAAGCCTAGACTCTATGACGTTCATGGTATTGCACACTCCTGCACAGTTGGTGGCGGTATACTACAAAATAGTCATCTGCCAAGAATCAGAAGAAGATAAGTCATATGGGATGTCAGGTTAAATTTATGTGGGTGCCAGCACATGTTGGCATTACAGGTAATGAGATGGCAGATAGGCTGGCTAAAAGGGCGCTAACAAAAGAGAATGTAGAAGTACAGGTTAATGTTAGTAAAGCAGAGGTTAAAAGCATCATTTGGGAGAAAATAAATAAAAGATGGCAAGAGAAGTGGGATAGAGAGGAGAAAGGGAGGCATTTATACCAAATTCAGAGAAATGTTAAAGGGGATAGGGTGGGAAGTGGGAATAGGAAAGAAGAGGCTGTGATGACGAGGTTGAGGTTGGGACACTGTTCACTGAATAAAACACTAAAGTTGATAGGGAAGCACCAGACAGGGTTGTGTGAGGGTTGTCGAGAAGAGGAGTCAGTGGAGCATATAATTATGAGTTGTAAGAGATATGAAATGCAGAGGCAGGTAATGAAGAATAAGTTGAGGCAGATTGGGGTGCAGGAGATTACATTAAAAGGGTTATTAAGCGCAGTAAATGGGACTCAGAGTAGAATATTGATGTTATTTTTAAGGGAGGCGGGACTTTTCAATAGGATTTAATTGATAATTAAAGTGTGTTTTGTGTGTGAGTGTTTATTTGAGGGGAATGAGTGTTATGTAAGTGTAGGAAAGAGAATGGACAAAGTTGTATTATAAAATCTATTATCTGATCCATATTCCGGAGCAGAGGGGGGCGGTAATGCACCAAAAAGCTGGATGCCAACCGCCGTAAAATTGGAAAGAAGAAGAAGAATCAGAAGAAGAAGAAGAAGTTTCTGTATACGCTCAAACTCATGCAACTGCAAAAACTCAAAATCTTGCCAAGTATATTTTTCTAATTACTAGTCAAAATATCTCATCACACTTAATATAAGACAAAATTGCCTAAAGACCAAGATTTAAGTGAGATAAAGGAGCTTGTTTTTAGACAGTGCATCTTGAATATCTTGTTAAGTGAATCTGTCTTGAAAATATCTTGTTTTGAGCCATATCTCAGATGAAACAAGCTTTTTTGACATGTCATAAGGTTTTTAAGCTGCTGTGTTAATTGTAAAAGATGAATCGTCTTATTTCAAGAAATAGACTTGACTTGAATTGAGACAACAAATCTGCTTTATTGAAAACTGTAGGTCAACATGCCAAACTCACAACTCACAATGCAGTACAGTGAGTATGTATAATATTTACATATAGACAGCAAAAAAACTTAATTTATTTACGTATAAACAGCTTTACCGACGTACAAATTTGTACATATTCCTATTTAACTTAAAATCGTGGCATTAATGTTTTTACTCTATTGCATTCAATTGTCTTATTAATTAAATTTTCAGTCACATTTATTAATAGTTTAACATTACTCATAAATAATAACAGCTCTGTTCGTGCTTCTGCTGCAATCTCGTTTAGGAGGATTAATAGCCTACATGGTGTTAAACAAGAATACACTTTAAAACCTTAAAAATACCTTTTTTATCGTTTAACCATTTTGTAATATTTGGTTTATTTACCGCGTGAGACACAAAAAAACACAACATAAATTCACAAAAGACATCCATTTTATTAGATTGGTGTAATCCAAATCTTTAGAATCCATGTGTTGTTTGCAAGAAACAGATCCAAATTCAGCCCTTTATCCAGCGATCTTCATCATTTCTCTCAGCAGAGACCGTTAACGTCAAATCCCAGCATCCCGCGCTCGATTGAATTCAAATTCAAAAATTGCGCCTGAAGCGTTACGACATGTTTTACGGCAGCGATATCAAACGCTCATTGGCTCTCGCATGCTTCGTCACAGATTGCAACATGCCGTGTTTAAGTTTGTGTTCTACATTTGAAACAGAGAAGCGCGCGCGCCTTTACAGAGCGAACAGCGAACCGAAACCGGATTAACATTTTCATGGATTAAGAATTTAAATTCTGCTCTATAACGTTACAAAACTATTATACTGCACTGCCAGAGAGGACTGCGACACATCGTCATGTGAACGACTTTTGGTACCGGTTTTGACATTTTCTCACTAAATAAATTATTGTGATTAAACTTGTAACGTTATGTCTGTTGTCTTTCTTTATAATTGTAGCCTAACCTTACGTACAGTAGTTTTAAGAAATGGTTAGGTTTAGGGGTAGGATTAGTGGCTCAAACTATCATTTAATGCTATATTGTTAATAAAACTGCCATTTCCCTAACGTTACACATGTCCATTACTTTTTATCCTTTTAATATTGTCTATAAAAATGGCTATGTTTAGGTGGAGTAGGGTTAAGGGATCTTACATTTATAATCTATAAAATGTTCTACTATGTTTTCATATTGCAGTTCCATACTGTGAGCCAAAATGTTGAGAAAAATGAAGCTGTTTCCCTTTTATGCAGTCCTCTGGGACTTTTTGCTGTTTAAATAAAAACAATGGTTAAATGCAAGTCTATTTTTCACTTTTTCTGTCTAGTAAACAGTAGTTAATGTCTTGAATCTAGTAGGTAAAATGTCTTGAATCTAGAACAGTATTATTTTTGTTGAGCTTACAATAAGGTAAATACACTTGAGATAATGACAGGATGGTAAATTATGGCTTATTATGGCAAAAGAGCACTGCCTAATACGAGTCAGGAATGCTAACTTCAAGACATTTTGTCTCAAAATGCCAGTTTCCAATCTTATTTCAAGTTGGTGGTGACTTAAATCTAGAACAGTGTAACAATTATAGAACTAAAAATTAGTTAAATACACTTGAAACAAACAGGATGACCGAAAAAAAAAATGCTACTTTTGAGGGGAAAATACTATTTTTGAGCATGACAAGCTTATTATGAGACACAAAACATGACAAATACTAGTAAAATATAGCTAAAAATGAGTTTTCCCAGCTAATTTCAAGATCACTCATATCTTGTAAGGCTTAAATATAATGTCTTATTTCAAGAAATCTTACCAAGAGAATTTTCACTTGTTCCATTGGCAGATTTTTTTGCTTATTACAAGCAAAAATATCTTGTATTAATTTTTTTTTGCTTATTTTTGGAGAGGCCTTTTTTCCAGTGAAGGAAAGTTGATTTTTTATAGAATATTTCATACACTATGGTAATTCAAAGTGCTTTACACAGATAAAAGGTTATTGTACATGTTAATCAGTGTTTGTCCTATCCAGCCGCGACGGCGACACGATACGAGTCTATTTTAGGAACGGTTTCTATTTTTCTGTGACGTAACGCTGGAACAACAAACACAAAGTGTGGCGATGATAATCTCAGGTGCTGTTTATGTGCTTTATGTAATGTTAAAAGCGTGTAATGTGACTCTGAATATCATTTAGTGCTCCAGCTTTGAGCTGTAAAAGCAACAGTGGATAATTCACCTCAGAACTTGAAATTAAGCAAATGGAAACAAGAACGTTCAAACTGTGAACAAACAAGTGTATTCTCGAACAAAGATTGTTTAGTAACTCAGTATGTATTTATAATAATGTTTAAATGGTGTAATTGTAGCGAGTGCCGTCAAGATTACGCACTGGTGCTGTGCGTGAACTCGCTGCGAGACCCCGCCCACACGCTGTTCTGATTGGCTGTGGGTTTTGATTGATTTTGACGCATCTCGCAGTCGCGTCGCGTCTAGTGTGGACAGACAAATTATTTGTCGCTGGAATCTTCTCGCATCACGTCTGGTTAGCACACGGTGTAACTGCCTGAACTTGTTTAAGGTTTTACAGAAAGAGGATTTTTTGACAAATGGGAAAATTTGGTTTAGAGGATGGAATTTAGTGTCTCACCAATTGTAAAAAATAAAATAAAAAAACTATATTTTTGTCGACAAATATGAGTAGATAATGAGATGATGTTTTATTTCCCACAAATATAATCTCATAAGAATATGTGTAAAATCATGGATCAGTCATGATACATTCAAATAGGGGTCTCACTATTAAGAAGCTATTGGAATAATGGAATATGTTTTCTCTTTTGTAGTTCATGAATTTTGTCCAGCAAAAACCCAGTGCAAACTGGGTGCATTAATAAAATGAATGGTGTTTAAGAGCTGCACAATTCTTCAAAATTCTGCAAAAAATCCCTTTTGGTGCCTCTTGATTAAAGTGTTTAAGTCAACGTGTGAGACAATATTTGACTCTTGTTCACATTCTTCCTCCATTTCTAAAAAAAAAAACCCAGAACGGTTAAATCAACATCAACTCCTGGAAAACCCAGAAGAGAAGCAGAAGTGGATAAGATGCCTTAACAATATAATGACTGTATGAATCAGACTGATATATCAGATAATATTTGGCCATTTTGAGCATATTAATATCATTCTGTCAATAACTACATCTATTCTGTCTCGAAGTGGCATTCAAAATTCTAATTCAAAGGTTAAAAAGTTTCACATATACACAATAGAAATCACACACATCAAACAAAATACAAAATTCTAAGAAAACACTTTACAGATACTTAAATAAATAAACAAAAACTAAAATACAATATATTAATAAAACTATTTGGCCTCATTTAAAATAAAAATTGCAGAAGGAATAAAAGTTTATTTTTGACCAAAGGAGGACTAAATAAATACATTCCTAAAAATCTACTGCAGTGTCAATATTCATGTCTGTTTATCAATGAATAATGAACATGTTCTGATCTCAAATTCAAGCTTTTAGTAAATTGAGTGAATATTTTGAAAGAAAAAATTAGTGTTGATTTTATTTCAGTAATAATCATGTATCATTACTGTACTAGCCATGAAGCGCTGGCTCTCTCAGTATCAGCCTGTGTACTTATGAGATATATGATAAAACTATCTGTCATTCTTACAGACTGCTCCTTACAGTACTTTTAAAAACGAGTATTTCTATACTTTTATTACAGTAAAAATCGGTCTTTACAACTTTCACTTGTAACGGAGCAATATTTGACCAGTAGTGTCTGTACTTTCACTCAAGTAAGGAAGTGTGTACTTTGTCCACCTCTGATCACAAATGATCAAACCAGTGTGTGCACGCCCAGATCAACAGGTGTGTGTTACAGGAACTGCGGCTCTAAAGCTGAAACACACTCCAGCTCAGACTGAACATCAGCGAGATCTCAGATCTACAGTGGATATCCACTCTTTCATCAGTGGTGATTACAGCACGATTATCTTTACTTTAGTACATTAACTCCGCATTGATGTTTGCATTGGTGAATATCTAATGTAAATCTGTCTTGCACTAGAATCATGAACTGTGCTGGAACTGCGAGCAGCATCTTGAACTTTGCTGCTGGGGTCAGCATTATGAACTGTTCTGCTGGGGCCAGCAGTGGTGTGGACAGACCAAACTGTGAGTATTTATGATCTTTATGATAAAACACTCTTACATGTATTTCAACCTGAACTCGGCTTCATCTTCTTCATTATATGAATGTGTAGATTTAGCAGTGCATCAGCCGTTCTCCTGCAGTCGTGCTTAAATCCAGATTAACATTCAGGAACAGAGCAACTCTATTATAACGACAGATGAATGTATGCTAGCAAGTGTGTGTGACTGTAAGATATAGGCATACTGCAAATCAATGTAAATATGATTAAAGATGTGAATAGAAAATCAGACTATAGAGAATGTGAAGTTGATAATTGTGGGTGATAGTTTTGCTCATGCTCCATATCGTGAGGATCTCGCTGCTCTTCTGCTAGTGGCCATAAAGGATATTTTGATGCACATGCTGTATTTACAGTCTGATCTATCCTTTATAATCATCTCTACACCGATGTCTACTCAACAGAACCAAATAAACTATTAAACATCCGTCCCTTTAAATCCCAAGATCATAGCTATTGTTTTCTAATATAAATGTAAACCCACTGCCTATGACGAAATAAAATAACCACATAGAAATAACCACATAGCTGAGTGTTTTTGAACTTCTATTTTCTTTTGCTTTAATCATCGCACCAAAAAGAGGAGTGCAACTTTCACTCTCACAGACCTTTTCCTGGACCGGTCCCAGCTGGTGGACTGCCGTTTGCAAACAATGACGAAAAACACATAATTTTTGCCAGCAGCTGACCGATTAATACTAGCACTTACCTTTTCTATTCTATACTACACTATTCTATTTGGGGTTTTTTTTCTGATAAAAAATAAACTTGCTATGCGTTCTATAAGTGAGACTTGTTACAGCACTTTAACTCTGTTGCTCTGATTGCTTCTATTGTTCTCCTCGCTTGTAAGTCGCTTTTGGAGTTTCAGCTAAAAGATTAATGTAAAACCAGGAGCATGATAATGGGAAAAGACATGACAATACAGCCATAACCTTTAATAACCGTTAATTGCTAAACACAGTAAATTAAGTTGAGTTTACTGAAGTCAAAAAAGTGTGTGTTTCAGTGTTGTTGCTTGTGATCTAATGCTGTTTACTGGTTTCCAGTTTGTCTCAGTAATGGAGCTGGATCGGTCTTAGGGACGCCCTTCCAGATGTTGTGGATGGAGACCACACAGGTTATTGAGTTCGCTCTGATTGGCGCCATCAAGTCCAACAAGTGAAATATACCTTGAAAAATGTATTACTGACAGCAGACAGGACATATATCTGCTTTTATTCTAAATAAATGAGCCTAAGAGCCTAAAAAAACAGTGAAGTGTCTCCCTCTACAGGATCACGGCAGAATTACTAAATCTCCATATGCAAATATTTTACAGCATCATAAATGAAGCACATGTACAGATCTTACAGTTGATCAGGGAATATGATCCACATTATGAGTTTTAATAAGATCTGAAGAGTTTCTTATAAATCAAACAGGAACAGGACAGTTCATTAAAGCAGAACTAAACACAAAGATGTCACATTTAAGTCCAAGCGCTCATTAAATATATAATAGTTTTATAAATGTAGTGAATCGTGTGTTAACGGCTCAAAGCTTTATTCTGTGTGTTGATGAAGCTCATGTTTGATGATCTGACAGAATTATGATTATTATCATTATTTATCATCACAATAAACCTGGGGCCTGTACCATGAAGCCGGATTAGGTGGCTAGCCAGCTATGTTTCAGCTTAGTTTCCGCCAACCCTGGGTTTTAGGTACTATGAAAGTAGCTCGGCTTTAATCGGTGTTCGTTGCCATGGAATCTTACGCTGCACGGCTAACCTGCTCCGGGGCAGGTTATGTTCTGGATTCAAGATCTCAGACTGAAGTTTGACCAATCAGCTGAGAGCAAAGAAACATATAGGTGACGTAACTTATTCCAAGTGTCTGTTACAATGACTTCACCTTTTCTTCGAAATCCGGTGGACATCTCAGCACAAATTGTTTGACGAGCACTTCGTAGAGAAAGAGTTTTTAGCCAGACAAAATCCCCTTGCCTTTCCTGATAGTTACTTGTATGAAAGATACAGATTTTCCGCGGAAGGAATTTCTTATCTTTGCGAACTTCTTGAGCCGCACATAAAGAATTTAACACGTCGAATTCATGCACTTACTGTACCGCAAATATTGCGTTGCATTTTTTGTTGTTGTTTTTTTTGCAAGTGGTACATTCTTGCACGGTGGGTGACGCACAGAAGCTAGGGGAAAACATATGTTTGTCGAACCATTCGCAAGATGGTCCTCGCTCTGCAGGAGTACATGAAAAGTTTAACTAATAATGTTCCCTGGACATTTATCGACCATGTCCATAAAAGAGGGCTTTTATAAAATTGCCGGTAAGATATATTGATAGGGTGACATCACATGAACACTTTTTTTTTTTCTCAAAAAGCAAATTTCACAAATGTACTATACAATATAATACATGTTAAGAATTATTTTGAATCTTTTTTATTATTCTTCTGATAATCTTATGATATGATTCCCAAGTCATTGCAACATGTATGCAGTCTATTGCTCCAATCTCCACTGCTCTAGGGGAACATGAGGCAGATTATGTTAATAGGAAGTCCTATCACAGCCTTAATGTTCAGGTAGAGATGATGTGAATATGTGAGATGATTATTTTCTGTGAGATGAAGCTTTAAATTAATAGTAACTTTAACAGATATAACAATGATCTACTAAACATTTCATCTGCAGATGACTTGTGGTCATGAACATATGATCAAGTTTGGATGCCAAATGGCCTGGCTCCAGTGCTTGTCTTACAAATTTTCCATGAGTCTGTGTTGTGTCAGCGCTTTGAGGAAAGCAAGTTAAATTTGGTACAGTACAAAACACTGTTCATTTAAACTGAGATAGAAAAACCTACACAATAACCCCCTATCATGACCCTCAGATAGGGCCACAGCACCGCTTCAATGTGGCCCTCAGTAAAACCAGAGTGAAGATAGAGATGACCTCTGGCATCCTAAAGGCACATTTCAACTGTGTTCGGCGCTTCAGAGTCACCAGAGCGGGCATCACAGATAGTGGCTGTATGTGCCATTCTGCACAATATAGCCACCAGTAGAAAGGAGCGAGAAACACAAAACCAGCTTCTCCCCGATGAAACTGACCCGATCACACTTGACCACCCAGCTGGTGCAGAGATGCAATCACCATACAATATTACACTTAATAAAAGCACATTGAAACTGCAGATAGGTCTCAAACTGTTTTATTGGTTTTGTGGGATGGGAGGGAGAAAGAGAGCAAGAGAAAGTTGCATTAATAAATATTCATACTAAAGTGTTACTTGGTTAAATAAGTTATACTAATATATATATATATACACTATATAACTATATACATACTGAGATCAGTTTTATCCAGCTGTTTGATTTTGTTTGGAGCCTCCTCAGCTCACAGTCAGCTCCTTTAGTGTGCAGTCTAGTTCAAGTCTCCTTTAGTGTGCATTCTAGTTCAAGACTCCTTTAGTGTGCATTCTAGTTCAAGACTCCTTTAGTGTGCATTCTAGTTCAAGACTCCTTTAGTGTGCATTCTAGTTCAAGACTCCTTTAGTGTGCATTCTAGTTCAAGACTCCTTTAGTGTGCATTCTAGTTCAAGACTCATTTTGTACAGGGCCCTGACTGAGTCTGTTTCCACCTGAAACATAATTCCACCACAAACATGATCATTACAAGTTTTCTGGAGGCTCATCAAATCACAAAAAGTTCCTTGACTTCCTACAAACACAGGACTGACTGTAGTTTATGTCAAGGGTTTTAAATCCTTACACATTTCTTCTGAAGCCCATTGAGGTAGAGGCCTCAGTTTCTGGTCAGGTTGTGAAAAATCCTACAAAAGAGATGTGTAAGGGCCAGTCCCTTTTTTATGCCACACATTCAAATATTTGCCATAATAAAAAGCCCAGTGCATTCACATCAGCAACTGTCTGAGAACACACAGACAGAGTGTCTTCATCATTTGCTTCACCCTAATAGTGTGTGTGTGTGTGTGTGTGTGTGTGTGTGTGTGTGTGTGAATGTGTGCTAGCTTCAACAGGGACACTGTATTTCCCTGCAGAACATACTGTCAGCCATATTTAAAACTTTAAAAAAAAGTAGTAATGTATTGCACACGTACCCAGTGTTACTTGCTTAGAGGAGCCAGCACCAGGGTCAGATTGTACAGCACCTGTAATCACATCCATAATCGGCCGTCCCTTATTGCCTACTCAGAGCCAACTCCTCTGCCACAGTGTATTCTGGTTTTCTGAATTTAACTATTTATTTCTGTTTGCTGCAAACAAGTGTGATAAAATGTTCACAAAAGTAATAAAAGGTTGTGGTAAATACTCTTTGATTTAACTCCTTGAAATAACCTTTGAATTATATTTTTATATTTTGTCTTTATCTGCTGCCAAGAACATTTGGAGTTGGGGTTGCATCTAAAAATCTAAAAATCAATGAATATTAATCTTTCTTAGTACATACATGCACATTTTTTATATATTATAAAAATAAGCTATAGGCTATAGTACACATATAGGCATACATATATACATACATAATTTTACATAAATATAGAACGTATT
This sequence comes from Abramis brama, assembly GCF_963993115.1. Lineage (NCBI taxonomy): Eukaryota > Metazoa > Chordata > Actinopteri > Cypriniformes > Leuciscidae > Abramis > Abramis brama. The sequence continues at coordinate 34,853,830 of NC_139977.1, read as the reverse complement.
TGTTTAACTTACACATTAACAATCAGCAATCTTTCTCCAACAGTCTTCTCTTGCTTTGGCAGCAGAGAACGTATTGTTTCGAGCTTGAAATACATATTTAAATTCATCGTAATTATGAATGATTATCTCTTGCTCCTCCGCAGAAAAATATATCGCTCTCGCTCTACCCGCGATTGGTTGTTCAGTGTCGACGTCACTCTTTTATGTGCACGCGCGCGTGGAGTAATCATAGCTTGAGGATCAAAGCCTGAGTTGACAAAGAAAGTTGATGAGCTGCATCATGGTACCAATAAAGCCTGATTGCATCGGTTTGGTTTTGTCAACTCAAAACTAATCCTGTAACCCCGAGTTTGTTCAGCTACCTTCATGGTACAGGCCCCTGAGACTGGATTCATATGATGATGATGATGATGATGATGATGATGATGATGATGATGATGTTTCATATCAAGCAAATCTTCATCATCTCCTAATTGAAGAATATTCATAAAATCATTGATTAGTGATGAATGTTTTACGAGGATTCTCACATAATACATTTGACTTACTAAAAGCATTTCCCTGTTGTGAAGTAATAACTTCTTCAGATCAATATCTCCTCTGAATATCTGATGTGAGACGCAGCCGTATTGTTTCCTGAAGAGTTTCAAGAGTCTGAATGTTAAATGTAAAACTCAGATCTGATAAACTCCATCAGCTGCTCATTTAATCATCTCTGATTTATTAACACTGATTTCCATCAGCAGAACATTAGTGACTTTAACAGACGAACTGAAGCTGTTCAGAACAACAACAGATCAACACTTACTCAATACTCAATATCTACTGTTCACAAACACATCATAGTATACATTAAAGCAGAAGTTGCTAGAAGTTCAGTCATTCACACAAAATGTAAAATCACATTATTATTTGTGAGTTGATAATGAATGACATTCAGTGAATTAAACTGAGAGAATGTCACTTGTTTAAAATAGAAATGAAGGCATTGTAAATAAATCTGTATGAGTGTGTGTTTTCTATTCCTCCTAACACACAGAATATGATCTGCAGTTTTCATCTTTGTCCACTAGATGTCAGAAGTAGATTTGAGGTGAAACTCAAAGGCCTTTAGTTTCAGGATCAGAGACAGTGAAGAGAAATCAGAGAATCTGATCTGAAGCTCAATGAGGATCATCATGTGTCTCATATGAAGCAGAAAGAGACTCTCATCTGATGTGAATCTGGAGGAGAAAGTGTCCCAGTAACGGAGGATAAACTCCACAGTCTGAGGATCATATCGAGATCTCTTCTACACGCTTAAAGGATAATTCCGGTATTTAGCACTTTGAGTCTCTTTTCTGGTTTGTTTTGGATGAACTAGAGTGGTGGACACAGAAATGTTGACGATGGTCCTGTCTCGACTTTTAGACTCGTTTAGAGTCGCCTTTGACCGCTTCAGAGTGGCTGGCTACGGGCATGCTCAAACATGTCCTTAAAACAACCTTTAACGTTCGTTTTCAAAACTGTGCAACTCACCGAATGGTTAGTGGTGTTCTGAGGCCAAGACCATACAAATAATTAAGACACAAGACCATGAAATTACATTTACATACATTACATTAAATTAATTAACTTTAACTGATCCTTTGATATTAATTGACTGATTCAATTCTCAAAAGCTAAGCAGAGACAATCTGAGGAGCAGGAAGAAGAGAGGGATATAATAGACACAGAGGGAGGGACAGAAAAAAGCACAGAGGAGACACCAGAAATTATAGAGGAAAGGCCAGAGGAGACTCTAGAGACACCAGCTGAGATAGAGGAGAGGACAGAGGAGAGGACAGAGGAGACTCTAGAGAGACCAGTTGAGATAGAGGAGAGGACAGAGGAGAGGACAGAGGAGACTCTAGAGACACCAGCTGAGATAGAGGAAAGGCCAGAGGAGACTCTAGAGACACCAGCTGAGATAGAGGAGAGGACAGAGGAAAGGCCAGAGGAGACTCTAGAGACACCAGCTGAGATAGAGGAGAGGACAGAGGAGACTCTAGAGACACCAGTTGAGATAGAGGAGAGGACAGAGGAGACTCTAGAGACACCAGTTGAGATAGAGGAGAGGACAGAGGAGAGGACAGAGGAGACTCTAGAGAGACCAGTTGAGATAGAGGAGAGGACAGAGGAGAGGACAGAGGAGACTCTAGAGACACCAGCTGAGATAGAGGAGAGGACAGAGGAGACTCTAGAGACACCAGTTGAGATAGAGGAGAGGACAGAGGAGAGGACAGAGGAGACTCTAGAGAGACCAGTTGAGATAGAGGAGAGGACAGAGGAGAGGACAGAGGAGACTCTAGAGAGACCAGTTGAGATAGAGGAGAGGACAGAGGAGACTCTAGAGACACCAGCTGAGATAGAGGAGAGGACAGAGGAGAGCGCAGAAGGGACAGATAATGAGTCAAATGGAGGCACAAAAGAACAGGCTCAGGTGACCACTCAGCAGTCTCCAACAGAAGGACCAGGTGATGTTCTGATCTTCAATTTCAATATTGCGACTGTAGCATTATCACAGACACACATACGGGATGCCTTTTTTGTTATTACAGATAATTAAATTAAATTAAATTCATTTATGAATTTAATGCAACTAGAGGCACGCCTTGCACGGCTGGAAAGGCTAAAACGGAGGAAAAGGAAGCCAGCCGCCAGGCCTAAAAACCCAAGTAATGTCAATAAAAGGCAACAAAAAGCTGCCTTTAGAATTATAAACCATTGATTTATCAAAAAGGGAATGCATCTTGAATCTTAAAATCTACTTACTTGTTCTTCCGTAGTCCCCATTAAATTATGGCTGAGATGCTCCAGAGTTGTCCTGAGGGCTGCCGTAACTTCATTAAGGCACAGCTGTCAGAGGCAGGGAAAAAAGACAGAGGAAGAAGGTTTGACCAGAACATGAAGGATCTGGGGCTGCAGCTTTTACACAGCAGTCCAAAGACGTATCGTCAACTGAAGACGATATTTGCTCTTCCCTCTACAAGAACGCTTAGGCGTTATGTCACTGGAGGTGTGGGATATTTCTCTGTAAATACCAATTTATGAAATTAGACTACTCAACTTCGACCAGTTTCATAATTTGAAGATATAACAAAATCTGATTATTCAACTTACTTTTCCGACAGCCTGGCTTCCTGCAGGGAATCATCTCCCAAATGGGAGTCATCGCCACCACTATGACCCCTGTGGAAAGACTGTGCACAGTAGTCCTGGACGAGATGGCAATCAAAAAACAATTTGATTATGACCGGAGAAATGATGCCATTTATGGCGTATCAGGATCAGGAGCTGCTGCCAAACAAGCAATGGTCGTCATGGCTAGGGGCATTTTGGGGAAGTGGAAGCAGGCAAGCCATACTTTAGAAAAAAACATTTGTTTTGATATTGCTGTGTATATTCAAACGCATTTACCTAAACCATGTCTTTCAACAGACCATAGGATATTTCTTTTCCCCAAGTTCAATGCCAGCAGAGGAAATTGCGGCCATCATTAAAGATGCCATTCGCCACCTACAACACATAGGGCTGACAGTATGTAGTGCGCAGAGTTTAAATAGCAGCATTAACAAATGCATTACTGCATTGTGTGGACTTCCATTCCAACCTTGTATTGACAAAATGTATTAACCAATTTCAAAGGTGCAGGCAATAATATGTGACCAGGAGGCCAACCTTGGGGCTAGCCTGGACCCTCTGGGAGGTGAGGAGTCTCACTGCATCCTGGTGGGGGTTCAGAGGGTTCCAGTGATCTCTGATGTACCTCACCTTCTCAAATCAATCAGGAACAACCTGTACAAATATGGCCTACAGGTAAGCACAGTAAACAAAGCAATCACAATTGCAATGACTCATACTGAACATAAAAGATATCACAATGATTCACACACCAGCTCGTATTTATTTATATCCTTAGACACAAGCAAAAAATGTTTGTTGGAATCACATTACCAAATTCTATGAGCTGGACAAGCTTCACACCATTAAGCTAACACTGTCTCTGCTGGTAAAGTTCCATCTTTAAAGTTTTCATCTACTTTCAAAAACTTTTCTTCAATAACTAACTGCAGATTGTAATGTGATACTGACCACCTATTCAGTTGTCGTATCTGTTGTGACCCAGGCATTTCTGCGATGGTAACATTGCAGAGACTGCCAGCAGAGGCAAAAGATACAGCTGACTTTGTAGCAAAATTAAATCACCTCTTCGACGTGCTAAATTCTAGGTAATTATGTAAAAAAATAGCAGCTTAAGTTACAAATTCTACATTGATTAAAAAAGAAAATCAAATGTGTTTTTAATAGTAGTAGTATTTTATACAGAAATAAATTATCTATAATTCAGATGAAAATAAAGTTAAAGTTAATTAAAATTTTAAGGAAACAAATATATTGATCTGAAATATAGCAAATTAATTTTAAATTCATTCAGGTGCAATTACCAAACATATCTCGAGGTCTTTTGAATAAAGGGTGGCAGTCTTTCATTATCAACTGTTGTTGTAGACTATATACAGGAGAAGTATTTGTTCTCCATTTGAGATGTTTTTATGTGGCTAATTGAGCAAAGTGCTTCCATATATTTTATTATTATTACTATTAGTTCAAGAATAAAATAAAAATATCGGATTGATATCGGTATCGGCAAATAGCCAAAGTTGCGTCATCGGTATTGTATCAGAAGTGAAAAAGTGGTATCGAGACATCCCCACAATAATTGCTTAAAGTCGACCTGTTGTGATTTAATTTAAAAAAATAATAATAATTGTGTGCAAAACATACAGAGATGACATGACATACAACTTTGAATACAATATACAACATTTATTAACAATATGTTGAATGTCATCAGAATACAAATGAAGAAAGGAGAGTTAACAATGAGCTGAAAAAAAAATGATAGAGAAAAAGAACGAGGGTAAGATATTAATCTATACATCAGTTACACTGGACAATTTTTGTCATGTTGTTTAAATTAAAGTTAAGTTTCATAAGAAATGTTAGGTAATGCAGGGTCCAAAGATGAGAAGGCAAGCTTTAAAGTTGAGACACTCACACACGGATATATAATGCATATTTTATAAAAAATAATATTAAAAGGAATGAAACTGAAAATATTAGTGCTTGCTCCTCAAATCGCACCACGTTTAATGGATTTTTTTTTCCCGAAAAAGTAATGATGAAGTTTCAATGTTAAGCATTAACTGCAATAGTTCACATTTTCAAATCAATAAATAGTTTATTGGCATTGGGTGACTACAGTAACCTACAGCAGTGTTGACAACAGTGCCTGAAATAAACCTCTACAAACATATCTGTGTCCTTAAATATATATAAGTTAGGTTTACCTCACACACACATGCACTGGAAATGTCAATGTTTATGTTCAAACCGGAGTCAGACAAAGAGGGAGAGACTCAAGAAGAAGAGACAACATGTAGAAGCAACAGGACATTTCTGAATGGTTAGTTGATGAATTTATGTAGTTTATGTGTAGTTATCTTCTAGTCATTGATTAGCATATTCTGACATGATAATCTATAAATCGTGTTCAGGGGGCGGGGTTTATGTAAATTACAGGGTTGGTGATGTCACTAACCCGGGAGGAATGTTGTGTAGTCTCTACCAGCCGTTTGCTGTACCGTAGTTTGTTGTAAAACGATTTCTTTAAAAGCAAATATCTTCCTTTGCTTTGAACTTTGAGCGTTGTAACTTTGCATATGTTGTTTATGCTCAAACAGCAACATTACACACTAACTAAAGTTAGAAAAGTCAAATCATAATCAACCACCCCTTTAATTTATTCTGTAGGCTATAGCCAGTGTTTCCCAGCCTCCACAGTCCCGTCAGTAATGCTCAAGTTCTCTTTATCAACACCAAAATACTCGTGTTCCTGTTTCCTGAATACAGGACAGTCTCTGACTCGAGATGAGGCATATATGAAACACTTCTATAAAGACACAACAATATTACAAATAACTCTCTTCTGATTTCCATGTAAGCTCTGCTTAATATTTGTATATAAACTTATTACTCTTCTAATATATTATTTGCACTTTATTATTTGTCTTTTTAGGGATAGTTCACCCGAAACTGTCCACTGACTTCTAATGTATGGACAAAAAAATCTCAAAATATTGTCTTTTATGTTCCACAGCGGAAAGAAAGTTATCCAGCTTTTGATCGACATGAGGGCATATTTACATTATCAATTTTCATTTTTGAGTGAACCATCTTTTTAATACATTTACATTTTATCACTTAGCAGACTTACAAATGAGGAGAACAATAGAAGTTAAACTAACAATATTCAAGTGCTGTGAATAATAGCGTGAATAGTAGTTATTTGGTAAAAGAGTATAATGTACATGCATTAGGAACACAAGCAAGACTATGACATTAAACTACTTGATGTTGTTGATCTGTCAGTCTATCGGGGGAATTAATGAGAATAAACTGCTTTATACAACCCTCCTCTCCATCGTATGATACAGAACATCAGCAGAAGCATCGACAGCACATCAATACATCTTTAATAAAACTCTGTTTACCGTATGTGTTTAATGGAGCGCAAGCAGAGCAATTGAGTTTTGAGTTTTATGAATCAAGAGTTATCTCTAATAACCCTAAATGTCACAGAAAGGAAAGGTGTGTGCAGTGAGAAGAATGACATTGACTTCATTTATTGAGTGCAGATGTTTAGACTGAACTGCAGGCGGTCTGTGAATGAGACGCAGGCATTTGCATTGAAACACAGGCAAACGCTGCACTACTGTCTCGAGAGTGTTCGTCCCGGCTGTGTGTCGAACTCTGATGTGTGTCAGTTCTACAACAGCAATTCATTAACCCTCCAACATCAGGCCTCAAGAACATGTACAATACACAGTCAGCCAGTGGGTTTAGAGAAATGAGAAAAGAAGAAAACATGAAAAATGTAAAAGCTACACTGTTGTGAGCTCCTAAAATATAAATTATATTACTCATGATTATGAAGGGGAGAATGAGAAAAGTGTAAGTCAGAAGCACCACGAACAAACTACCCAAAATTTGTTTGCGCTTTAGAGGAGTAAGTGATATTGCGCGTGAAAGACCGCGACAAGTGCCAACAAAACACAGAATGATTATCAGGTAGGGGATTAAACAGATGATCGGTATGGTCAGTTCGCTAAAGTCTGTGACTGTTAAGAACAGAGGAACAACCCAGATGATCACAGAAACGCCACAGCAGACTTTTAGTGAATGAGATCTGTACCAGATAGGATGAGAAACCAGAAGATATCGTTCAAAAGCAACACATGCCATAAAATACACACCCACAATCAAACTATACAATAATGCATAACTCACATCCCTTATGAAAATCGATATTAATATACAAATCATCTGAATGAGATCTGAAAGAATCAAATGAATAACAAACACTGGAGTGGAGATTTGATCAGATTTGATAAGAGCACACAACGCAAACAGAGTTAAGATCATGACTAGAATCTCAATGGCTGGAATGATCATGATAAATATTACTGCTGCAAACGGATATTTCATGATAAACTCTTCAGTCTGACGGGTTAATTCATCTTCATAATCTCCACTTGATCTGCTGGCGTTGATATAATAATTTACTCCACTTGATCCGTTGATGCTGGCCATTGTTTCATGAAATCTTGACAGGCAACACTAAATAACAAACCAGTCATTAGTTAAAAAAAAAATAATTTACTATTTACTAATTTATTAAAAACATTAGGGAAAAATATATGACATAACTTGTTTTCTGTGTGACTGTTGAAATAAAGTTTCCTCAGTTTGCTTTAGAGGAGATGTGTGTAATGTTAGAAAGCTTGAAATACGTGAAAGATTAAAGTTTGTAAATCCTCCATTTGAACAATATCACAGAAGCAAGAATATTCTGAATGCTGTTGTTCTGAATATTCAGTCCAGCACAGCTGCAATGGTTTATTAAACTAGGAGTAAATCTTGAAGAACTTACGTTACTGACAGGAGTGTGTGTTTCGTCTGCAGGTCAAAGCAGAAGTTTGTGGAGCAACACACAGACTGACAGATGTTTCACAAGTTTCCACTGCTCTTCATTCACTGCACACACTGTAAAAACACACATCTTAAAGCTTGTGGATCTAATGTAGGAAAAAAATACTATGGAAGTCAATGGGACCCAAAAACTGTCTGGTTACTGATAATCTTCTAAATATCTTCCTTTCTGTTCAGCAGAAGAAAGAAATTCATACAGGTTTGAAACAACATGAGGGTGAGTATATGATGACAGAATTTTCATTTTAAAAGTGAACTTCTTTAACTAACAATGGTGGTTTGAGTAAAAAAACAGTCTAACTTTCACAAATGCTTCAGCTCAACTACGACGACTGAATATGAAAACGCTTTATATCTGATGCTTTCATTTTTAAAGTTCACTCAGTGTTTATTGATATCCTCAGTAGAATCAGAAACCCATGAATGATCGCGAGAGAAAGCACAAATACTCTGATCTCTCTAAAATATTGATTCTTCTGCTGCTCTGCAAGCCTGTTTTCTTTAAGAAATGGAAATCTGTGTTGCTGACTGACTGAAATCACACACAATGTTAATTAAAGAAAACTAGTTTATGTGCAAATGATCACAGTGATACCAGAGGCTGAAATACATAGTTGACTATATAAACTCACGGATGAGATGATCTCATTATCTTACCTGGAATCATAATGAACATAAAACTACAAGACAGATGATGAAGTTTAAGGGCTGATCACATCATCATCAAATTAATCTCAAGAACCTGAAATGGGAAGTGGTTCCGACAGGACCTTAAAGAAAACTTCCAAACCTGCTTTAACCCTCAGAGAGTCTTTGTTTAGCAGTCACACTCAGTGCCTTCCCGGTCAGAAGTGACCGGACACCTAAAAATGAAACTTCCTCCATCCCAGTAAAAACCAATGCAATTTATTTTTGTTCTATAATATTTATTCTTTTTAATTTAGTATTTTGAGACAATTTGACTGAACTTATTAATATTTATGCATTATTTATAGTCCATTTTTTAGCATTGAAAATAATGATTAATTTTTTTTTTTTATTAATTATTATTTTAATCATTTTAATAATTATTATATTAATTATATATATATATATATATATATATATATATATATATATATATTAATTATAATTATTAATTATGTTATGTTTTTCACTCTTGATGTTTTAGAGTTTCACCCCTTCATTGCTGAGCACTTTTTTTCTGCATTGGCCGATTTGTAGAGAATTTTTGTGTTTTTGTCAATTTCCCATTCATTTCCTATGGGGGTCATTTTTGACCGAAGACCAGGAGTGTGACTATTTTTTTTTATGACCACTTAGCATGCTCGGATCATGAACTCAATTTTTTTTTTGTGCTCACATACCTAATGCCAGAAAAGTCACCAAGTTTCGTAACATTCTGATGAAGCTGTGATTTTTAAAAATTCAAAACAGATTTTTTGTAATCTGAATTTGTATGTGTATAAAAGTGTGTTTGTATGTGTGTGTGTGTAGGTGGGTGTGAATTTTTTGCACTCTTGATGTTGTATGTAGAGTGTAACCCCTTTACTGCGGTGTACTTTTTTTTAGAATCATGGCCGATTTGTAGATTGTACAGACAAAAATTCAGAGAATTTTTGTGTTTTTGTAAATTTCCCATTCATTTCCTATGGGTCGGTCATTTTTGACCGAAGACACTGAGTGTGACTATTTTACGACCACTTAGCATGCTTGGATCATGACCTCAATTTTTTTTTTATTCACATACCTAATGCCATAAAAGTCACCAAGTATCATAACCTTCCGATGAAGCTGTGATTTTTAAAAATTCAAAACAGAAACTTTTTCAGTCAGAAGTGACCGAGGACTCTCTGAGGGTTAAACAATTCAATCTTAATTTCTTTAGTTTATTCTACACATAATCAAGCACACTAGAGAGTCAACAAGCTGAACAACATGTGCTAACGTTTGAATAAAGGCTGAAACACAGTGACACAATAAATCCCACATGAGACGACATGATCTTACCGGGAATCAGACGGAAGACTGAAGACGCTGCTCATCAGGAGATGCTGGTGTTTATGAGCTGCTCACGTTCTTTTATAGCCTGAATTAACTCCAGAAACACCAAACACAGATGCATTAAACATCATTAGCAGTTAATGCACATGCAACCGTATCAGCAATCAGCCAAACTCCACAATATAAACCCATTTAAAGCCACAAGTGTTATAGAAAGGAAAATGTGAATAGCCAGAAATACAGTGATATAATACTCGGATTTTGTCATACTGTAAGTTTATCAAATTATGATTAAGCAGTAAGGGCTAAATAAAAACATCAGTAAAGACAAAATATTATAACAACTTTTACTACTGAAAACAAAATCACTACATGTTTATTTGCAGTTTCATTCCAGACACTGATGTTTGTGAATCACCGCATCAGTCCGTCAGTAAACGTTGAGTTAGTTTGATTCTGCACTACGCTTTAATAATGTTCCACTATTGTGTGTGATGTAGTGATACATGTAAAGTATACTAACTGTATCCAAACGAGAAATGGGCATTTGAATAGAATAGGCATGATCACATCCTGAATATTAATGGTTTTACACCTGAGAAAGACAAAGACCCTCCCCTAATGGCCCTATTAGGAGCTATCAGGCCCTGTCATTCTGAGCAACCTTGCACAAAGAATGAGGAGATTTAAAAAAGAATGGCTTTTTAATTTGTTTGGATTTATTTACAACACAACATAATCCATAGATAAACAACAAATGACAAAAAAAGCACATTATTGAAAACAATGATACAAAGACAGAGACCTTTGTGCCATTCCTAAAAACATTGTACATACCTTTCATTTCCAAGGTGTTTGATTTTTCAATTTACCATGTTCATGTACAGAGACTCATGAGAATGTTGAAGTCAGCAGGACTCATCAGTGGGGCCTCTGGTCCCTGTATAAAAAAAAGAAAAGAAAAAAACTGTGACCATACTGATATCAAGAGAAACTATAGGGCAGCACGATTTTGGGAATACATTTTAGATTTTTCTGGTTAAAATTGCTTTTTAAAATTCACAGAATACACACAAATGTTTCCAACAATATATAATGAACACCAGGTGTGTTGTGCCTTGTAGGCATAGGCTACGTGCAGTGCTGCATAAAATAATAATAACAATAACATATAGCAGCCTATAAATCGTTAAAAATGAACACTTCAGTAACAACTACGCTACAGAAAAATATATTGATTATCATATGTTACAATGTTTCCATTCATTATGATGTTATGAAATGAGATTGGAGTAAAAACATGAAGCCTAATGTTTGGTGCGTTTCGCTTTTCAAACACACAGTGCGCTCCAAAATATGAAACATTATGGTTACCATATTATACATATCTACAATGGCAAATATCAAATATCCACAAACACAGTATTTAACAGTAAACGCAGGTCTAAATATTATAATATTCACCATTTATCTAGCACCAGTTCAACTGCAATGTGAAGTTTATGCAACAATAACATTAACAGTAACTTACAACAAAGATGAAAGACTTATTTTTGTTTAATAGAACAAAAGGAAAGTGACTGTCTCAGCCTTCCTTTGGGGGACACTGGTTAAGTAGACTTACAGCCTTAAATGTTATTCTACAGCACAAGCCATTCACTCATCCATCCTCTATGGGTTATGATGGGACTGATGTTTTCATTGAAAGATGGAGATGTTGCACAGTAAAGTTTGCAAATCACCTACAGGGACAGAATAGGACACACAGACCAGTGAGGAGCCCAGGGAAGAACCGAATGCAACAAGCTCCGGGGGCCAACCCTGCGGTGACGACTCCCTCATAGGCTTTCCCTATCCACTAGTCCATCCTTTCCTCACTGTTCTTTAGGTGTCGCAGAAATTAAGAAATAGGTAAAGAAGGAACAACAATAGCAGACTCAGAAAAGGATACAACCCTAGTGTTTGAACAAATACTGCTCTGTCTCTTGTTTTCTTTCTTCCTCTGTGCAGATACCACTTGATGGCTGTCCCGAGACCCATATGCACCGACCTCCTCACCTGCATATGAAGCCACAACCTCTAGAAACAACTAGACCCACTGCCGAGCCAACTATCACAAAAGAAAAAGAAAAAAATACACAACGCAGAGACTCACATACGGAACCTTCAGTCATCCATCAACATGATCAAGATTGTCGTACTACTAACCATCATGGGCAACGCACAAAGTGTAGACTCCGGAAACAACATGTTCTTAGAGCTGATGAATATGTCAAGAAACGCACTTGTTGCTGAAAAGAATGTTTGCATGCCACACCCGCCTTCAGTAGGAGCAGAAAACCCATCCCTCTACATCTACAAAATTCAGCTCCTACCACAAACTAAGAAGATGGCTGCATTCTAGGACTCACTTGTGCACAAACATGGTGGTCAAGAACTCTTGGAGCATTAATCCCGTCATATGGTGTCATGGAGGCCCTTGATCAAGTCAGAAGCTTATCGAATTCTGTACAGAAATTGGCCAATGATATGGCTTTGGCCCGGGGTAACATCACGAACACTCTCGCTGATAATGATCTTACAAAACAGAGTGGCCTTGGATTACATTTTTACAACGCAAGGGGAAGCCTGCACCATTATCGGCCCTGAGTGCTGCACCGGGTTAAAGGGATAGTTCACTTTGAAATTAAATTTTGGTATGTTTTAGCTTACCTCAAGGGCATCCAAGATGTAGGTGTCTTTGTTTCCGCAGTAGTTTCAATTTTTATATTTTTAGGTCAAACCGTTCTTGTCTGTGAGACATTTCATGCAGGTCTGTGGTCACTGTCTCAAAGAGCATGCACAAAGTCCAAATTAAAACAATTCCCCATCGTCCAAATTAAACAATTCCCCATCTTAAGTACACATTGATGGCCTAAGACACGAAACGAGCGGTTTGTGTGAGAAAACGAACAGTATTTATATAGTTTTTACCTCTTATACACAGCACACGTCCAAGTGATCTGGTGCAGACTGGTGCATAGATATATACACTAGATGTCGCCTTGGCTACAGCATTCGTTAACACCTACATTCTTGATCTTTCAGAAAAATTACACCAGATGACTGAAGATAATTCTTCATGGTTCGTAAACTTGTTAGGGTAAACCCTGCACGCGCGCCCTCAGATCACTTGGACGTGGCTGCGTTACAAGAGGTAAAAACAATATAAATACTGTTCGTTTTCTCACACAAACCGCTTGTTTCGTGTCTTAGGCCATCAATGTGTACTTACGATGGGGAATTGTTTTAATTTCGACTCTGTGCATGCTCTTTGAGACAGTGACCACCAGAGGTGGGAGACTCGAGTCATATGACTTGACTCGAGTCAGACTCGAGTCGCAATTTTCTGGACTTGAGACTTACTTGACTAGATCTCAGAAAAGACTCGACTTGACTTTAGACTTGCTCCTTGTGACTTTAGACTTGACTCGGACTTGTGCCTATTTACTTGAAATGACTTGTGGAAAATAATTTATTTCAATTATTGTGAATTATTTTTATTTTTTTACGGAAACTCGTTTTCCCCCCTCTGTGGCTGTCAATCATTCTCCATTCAGTATTCTTGATCTTTCAGAAAAGTTACACCAGATGACTGAAGATAATTCTTCATGGTTCGGAAACTTGTTAGGTAAACCCTGGCTGTGGATCAAGGAAATAGCAATTCTGCTGTTGTTTCTCCTACTGGCGTACATGCGTCCACAGTATCAAGTGTTTCATTCAACAGATGACTCACGCCTCTCACGAGAAAATGACAGTCCCCTTGAAATGTATATAAACTACAATGTCTACTTCCCTAGTTAGACTTGATGACTACAGCGATAGACTTGATGACTGCAGCTACGACAGCTCGTGTTCTCAATAAAGAATCCTGCTGAAGAAAGAACCAAGTCTCCTGGTCTCTGCTTTGATGAAGGAAAAGTTTCCAACACCTTACATATATGACATGTGCTTACCATAGTAATAACAGTAAATTATGCATAATTACATGCAACTTACCCTCAACCAAACCCTAATCCTACCCTAACCCTATAGTAAGTAGCCTACATGTAGTTGCTTAATATCACACAGTGCTTAAAAAAGATCTAAAACTAGACAGATTGGTGTCTCTTGGTGAATTTAAAGGCATCATAAAGACAGTGGTAATGAAGGCTTGTGGTTGTTTTTGTTGAGAGGATACTATGTTCTAATATAGTATTATTATTATTAATTTTTATTTTTTAATTTGTTGTATTTATAATGTTGTCTTACTGTAGGTTATGGCTGCTACCTTGGCCAGGTCTCTCTTGTAAAATAGATTTTAATCTCATTGAGACTTACTGGTAAAATAAAGGTAAATAAAAAATAAATATATAATTACACTGTAACACTGACACCTTAAAATAAAGTGTAACCGAAAAATCTCTTTACAAAACAATGAAAGATGAAGTGTTTTAGTTACCTTGTGATGAGCAGAAGAGAGGAGACATCCAGCGCTGAGAGATCGTTAAGCTTGTATACAGTGTGAAGGTTAAACTCCTCCTCTGGCTTCTTATATAGGCTGATGCATGATCAGTTTCAGTATCAGTTTAGCAGACACTCATCACAGTCAGTAAAACTACAAACACTTCACCTCAATTAGTCACATTGTGATGAGCAGATAAGAGGAAACATCCAGATAGACACACAGCTCAGAGTGGTAATGTTCTCTGCTCTTCTCCTCGCTCTTACACAGATACACACTCCTCCTCTGGCTTAATGTGATCAACACACGCATGGGCGCCGTAAAGGGGTGGAAGGTTAGGACGATTCTAAGGGCCCAGGCTGATTTAGGGCCCAGAAGAGCAGACCCCCTTTTTCTTTTCTTATTTCTTTTCTCTTTTTTATACATACATTAAATGTGCTAGGGCCCCTCATGCACTAAATGTGTATTTTGTCCGTTTTGACCATAGATTTAATATTTAAAAAACAAATAATGCATTTACTGTTTCAGTCACACCCCTCCCCCTTACAATGGTTCATTCCACCTGCTCTGTCCGAGCTACGATCGCTAGTGTAACGTCTCTTGCTTATTGCACTTGCTATGATGCAGCGCAGACAGTGACACACGCAGGCATGTCACATCAAAAGTTAGGGCATCAAAAAAGGAAAGGAAAGAGAAGACAGAGAACGCCGAAGTCGACAGTATGTCACACAGTTTTTCAAAAAGAAAGGTATCTTGCCCTATTCCTGTATTCCAAAACTTTCAGAGTTACTTATTTTTGTTGCTACATGACCTGCTTTTATCTAGCTAGCTTAGTAAAATAATTACTGAATTATGATTTACATCCAACAATAATAACATCTCTGGGTTATCATGTCTCTACACCATAGACTGTAAAAAATAGCTACACAGATTCAGCGGCTGCTGCACACCCACGTCCTCCTTCTCCCCCCGTGCGAAATTCGCGTCCGATATTTTAGCACGTTAAAAAATAAATACAACCTCACGTTAGGTCAATCACACTTGCACACTGCCTCCGAAACTATCGTCCGTCAAAAAAAAAAAAATTCGGATCGGGTTCGATTTTCTGTGTTTTTCGCATCCGTAACAAGGGTTTGAATGGTGTTTTGACAGTTTAGAGCCACAGAATGACGGACACGAAAAAACGCATCGATTATGTCAAACTTGACGTTCTTAATATGAATAAAATGCCCCAGAAAAAAATTATATAAAAAAACGAATAAAACATGTGTCTGTAGTAACCATTGGCTATAAGGAGTTTACAAAATAGATATTTTAATATTTTATATTATGAAAACTAAATAGGCCAATTGAAATAATATGGTTATTACGTGTGTGTTTGACTTATAAGTCAAATTTGTATAAATACAATTTTTTTTTTCTTGTTTTTGTAGGCTTTGTACTCATCTTTAGACATTTTAACTACGCAATGTGCTAAGTATCTTTTTTTAAAGTATGCAGGGCATGTTTATTGGGTTAAATTTTATCTGTAAAAAATGTAGGGGGCCCAGAAATTTTGGTTTCCATAGGGCCCAGAATTTCTGGCGGCACCCCTGAACACACGTGATCACTAATGCTGAGGAATCAATATAACTGTTGACTTCCTTCTTCTCCATGATAATTAAGATATTTCGGGGATGAGCTCATTCTAATATATACTTTGCAGTTGAATCTGGGTTGAGGCAGACTCATTTCTTAGTTTTAAAGCTGTTGAGATCATTAAAAACTTTAGTCCAGCAATTTGTATGTCAGAGTGGCAGAGCTGCAAATATGGCTCTTTTATTAATAAGGTAATTACAGTAAAGATGATAATGCATCATCCAGAGGAGCTCAACTGATCCTTATGACAGTGGAAAGGTTTAGATGCATTATCATACAGCACATGAATAATTATTAGAAATTTGACCACTTCCAAACCATCCATCTTAATATTTACTATCAGGACTGTATATAATCATCTATAGGTATACAGAAAACTGTTATACAGAGGAAATTGACTAGTAAGTTCCATGACATTTTACACTGAGGGCCCTATTTTAACGATCTGAAACGCAAGTATCAAGCACGAAACGCAAGTAACTTTCTCTCGACGCAAATTTAAAATGTGTTGGTCTGAAGTCGCTTCATTACTCATAGGTGTGGTTTGAGCGTAACGTGAAATAAACCAATCAGAGCGACATCTCACATTCCCTTTAAGAGCAGGCGCGCTTGTTCCATGGCGGATTGCTATTATAACAGCGGATTTGCCAGGAGCGGTTCACAGCCGAGGAGACTGACATTCTCGTCAGGGCCGTAAAACACAGAGAAGTGACATTGGGGATGGAGAAACACACCCAGATTAGCTTCGGTTAAACAGGCGTATGATAATTTGGGTAAACGTGTAAGCTAGATTTATGCCTATTTTTTCACATCTTCATGGACACCACAATGATTTCCCTCGTGTGTTAATATGAATGAATGAATGAATGAAATCTTTATTTCGAACAATTAAGAAATAAATTAAACCAAAGACAGAAACACATGAAATATCCATCAATAAAAATAAAACAAAAACCAGAAAAACAAAACCAAAATTTTTTTTCGCATAATAATCACACTGTTTGAAAAGGGATAGATAGAAGCCCTAGGCTTATCAAGACCTACAAGACCTAATATTTTTCCTTGTAATAATGTATGATTTGCAAAAATGAAAACGGTTGCTTCTGTGTAGATGAGAGAATCAAAGTGTAAAACTGTTTCTGTCAAACACAGCACATCTAGATTTTTATCTGAAATCATATCATTAACAATAAGTGCTTTTGGAGTAAGGGATCGAATATTCAGCAACCCAAGCTTTAGCATTTGCTCATCTGTATTATAGGTGTTTTTTATTAGTTGAACATCAATTAAATTTTTAACCTTAGATGGGTTTAAACGTTTTTTTGGATTTCCAAATTCAGGGAACAGACACAGTCTCTATATGATGATAGCTAGGTGAAAGAGGCTCTATGTGATGGGATTTATCTGACCTGGGTGACGCGAGGCCGCTAGCAGACGGTCGGTTTAGCCAGTCTGTCTGCTTCCTGACCTGAGCCCCAGATTGTCATGTTTGAGCTCTAAGACTATGTGCCATATTACTAGAGAGAAGATTACCACTTAGACAGCCAGCCATTCAGTGAACACAATCTACTAACTATCTCATCACTCCTGCGAACAGGAAGGGGGCCAGAGCAAATTACAGTGCCTGACATCGTACTTGCGAGTTCACACACCTCTTTAATATTAATTTTGGTGATCTCCCCGACTGGCGGAGTCGAACATCATTAGTGCCGACGTGAATAATGATCTTAGAGAATTTACGATTAGCATTAGCCAGCACTTTTAAATTTGCTTTGATGTCAGGCGCTCTGGCTCCCGGCAAACATGTGACTATGGTGGCTGGTGTCTCTATTTTCACGTCCCGTGTGATCAAATCGCCAATAACTAGAGCACAATCAACAGGGTTCTCACAGTGGGTGTTTCACTGAGCGGGGCAAATCGATTTGTTATGGTAATCAGAATGGAAGAGTGTTTTTTTGATCCGCGACTAGAGCGATCCCTCACGGTCACCCATTTGCCCGGCTGCATGGGCTCTACTTCAGCCGGAACCGACTCATGTAAAGAGTTCACTATGCTAGGAGCATCCAAAGCATCTGAAGCTCTAGCACTCTTACTATCCTCAATTAAAGTTTGGATGCGTGTCTCTAATTCTGAAATCTTCTCCGTCAGCCTGACTGACTCCTTGCATTTATCACATATAAATTTAGGCTATGCTAAACATGTGACATGAAGTGCAGGTGACAATAACAGGACAAGACATTACTCACCGTGTTTGTTGACTGATTCTTACTCACCTGAGCTTTTTATGAACTCAAAGGCGCGGGCGCGCAAGAGAAAAATAAAATAAAAAATAAATAAAAATAGCTGAGCGCACGGGTGGCGCGTTAACAGGCTTGCGAATTACTAGCATGTTGTGCTAGTAGTAACGGAAGCTAGCGATGTCAGGTTAATCTGAGATGTTGGGTAAGCTGTATTTAGTAGTAGTATAAACAACTAGAAATTGTAGTAAATGATGGTTCAAAACAAAGAAATACGAGGCTAAGACGGAGCTTACAGCACCGAAGCAAACACACTCACAGCAGGCAGACAGGAGCAATCCTTTAGTCCACTGGCAATCGTATTGAATTGAAATCGTGAAATTTGGGTCAAGCTTGTCACATGTACTTACTTACAAAATGTAATGTTTTAACAATCACAATACATCACCATAGAGAATGGCATGGTTTTATTTCAGTTAGCCTAACAGCTGGTTTGATTTGCATTGAGAGATGATCTTATGGAAATACCCCATGCAGTCTCTAGGTGTGGTGAAGGATATGTGATGATGTGCGGCTATTTTAATTCCAGAGGCCAAGAGAACTTTATCAGGATGCATAGTATCCCGGATCCATGAAGTAACTGGCCTTTAAAAATAAAAATCTGCCTGCCTCTATGGAAATTTAACATAGGGGTGTACTTACTTATGCACCCTGTATTTTAAGGAAGAACATTTATTTATTTAAAATACACTATTCATTGACAAAGAAAAGTGGTGTCCTTAAAGGTTTTAAATGAGATTTCCTAATTTTTTTTAAATTAAGGCATTCAGATCAATTTCCAAAAGATGATTTTTTATTCTTCTTTTTAGTCAACTTTAGCATGTGTTAGGTGAAAAAGACGTACTGTAAAATGTATTAAAAATGCATTATAGTATATTTGTATTGTACTAAAAACATACTCAAGTACATTTTTAATATATTTAATAATTCTTTTTCACCTGGGTATGCTAAGCACTGCACATAATTACCACACATTGCTCAGAACAGTGAAGCATATGATGATTGACATGCTTTATTACACACAACAAACGCATAGAATGCCATCGTAGAATTGCATTAATGTAGTATTTAATGTGTCCGAATGTTGTTTTAAAATATAGCAAGTTGTGGAGGAATTTCAGTGAGGAAAACAAAGTCATGTCTCAGAACAAACATACACTGCTTAGCATCACAGATGCCGGCCGAATCCATGTGGAAGCCTAAATATATCCTGCTCACTTTCCCACTTTGAATAGTCTAGAAAATCTGAAAAATATTTGTTGCAGAATGCTGAACACATTTACAATTTATTACTGATTCAGTGTAGAGGTCTATGTTGCTCTGGCTCACCTGATCTTACAGGATTATGTGAGTCACACTATACACATTTAAGGTCCTAAAGGTCCTTACACACTGCCTCCGAAACTTTTGTCCGTCATAAAAAAATGAAAAATAAAACCCGGAAAATTCTATTTTCCCATTTTTAGAGGTGTTTTGACAATTCAGAACCACCGAATGACGGATACAAAAAAACGCATTATGACATTTTCACACTCAGTGTGTAGTGACCTTTACTCTTGTCTGGTTAAACCGGCTAAACTTTTTCAGTTCTGCTATTTTACACTTTACACTGAGTAATGCTTTTCAAAGCTTCCTTCAGTCTGTCACACACACACACACACACACACACACACACACACACACACACATTCTCTCGCTCTCTCTCTCTCTCTCTCTCTCACACACACACACACACACACACACACACACTCTCTCTCTCTCTCTCTCTCTCTCTCTCTCTCTCTCTCTCTCTCTCTCTCTCTCTCTCTCACTCACACACACACACACACACACACACACACACACACACACACACACACACACACACTATCTAGCCACTAGCCACATTCTTAAATGTTTATCCTGCTGCTGCTTCTGTATCTTCTCTTCCTACACACACTATAGCCGCTTTCCGACCGGAGGAACCTTTTCACAGTTCCTAGAACTATTGGCTAAAGTACCCGTATGTAGAGTTCTCAACGGGCCTGAAAATTACAACCCGACCCGACCCAGCCCGTGGCTTTTAAAGCCCGGACCCGATCTAACCCGACACATCAACATGAATTATCTGCCCGAACCCGGCCCGCGGCCCGACGCGCGTCGGATTTTTTTTTACACGTATTATCATGACCAGCAGACGGGAATTCAAACCAACCTTTAATGTTCACGCCTTTTAATAATACAAACAATACAAACAACTGAAACAATAAACTTTAAAATATATAAATAGGCTGTAGTAGCGACGGTGAATTCACCTGCAGCAAGTTTACTTTTCACCAACTCCATCTTCTTCTCCAGGCTAAAGGCGTGCACGCAGCGGCGTCAGGTCTGCCCCCGCCCCTCTCCATAATGCACGTTGCACGCAGCAGCCAGACTTTATTTACGGTGAACAGCAGCGATGATTAATAAATGTTTTTTTTTTCACTGAGCGGAAAAGATTAAGCCCGAGGTCCGACCCGAGTCATTTGATTAAATTTTCAACCCGAACCCAGCCCGAACCCGCGGGTCCCGTCGGGTTTGTCGGGCCGACCCGACCCGTTGAGAACTCTACCCGTATGTTCCTGCGGTGCGAACACGCCGACTAGGAACGACTTTAGTTCTAGGAACTCCATTTGGAGGAACTAATTTAGCTCCTACTTCAGAGTAGGGTGTAAACCAGCACTATAGGAACTACCTGTGACGTTAGTGTACGCTGATGACCAAACGCACGCGGAGCACCAGCACCCGCCATTTTCTAAAACAGCTATATGTAAACACACAGATTATAGCCTATATATTTACTCCAGAAACTAGATACAAACATGGAAAACAGTGATAGATGGGGCTCTAAACCTTTATGCAGAAGAGAAAATCCAACGCAACTTTGAGGGGACCAAGTCAAACATGATTATGTATTTCTGCTCAGCTAGCAACACTGGACATCAATCACACGGAATAGGCTAATAACTTTTTTTTCGTATACTGTGTACTTTCTATAACAATTCTATCTAATAACATGTTAAACAGTACTGTTAGACAGATCGCTAACTAATGAACACAGAGAATGCGAGTATTGTTTGGTCATTGTTCTCAGCGCCATCAAAATAAAGGTCCGTCACTCCGTCAAAATAAAAGTCGTCGTGCTTGCGTCACTCCCTTACCCCTCCTACCAGCTCCTATGGCCACTTGGCCAGTGCGAACGCAAACAGCAAAACTGAGTTTGGGGGAGAGTAGTTCATATAACTGTTTAGAAGTGGACAGTTCCTATAACAAAGTTCCTGTAACTACTTGGTCGGAAAGCGGCTATTGTTGCTTTCCGACCAAGGAAAACATCATACAGTATTTGAATGAATGAATGAGGCATTTATTTCTACAGTGCATATGTGTATGAAGGTACCCAGCATGCAGTGCGGTATGAACATTATGAATTATGCTGTGGAGTTTCTTGATTCTTGTTGGTTTTATCTGTGTTTCTTAACTTATTTATGCTTCGCTTTTAGCAGTTTGTGTTGTTGGTTTATGTTGCGGCCACTGCATCTGGCTCGGGGGAGCCTCGTTTCCCCTCGCCGGCCTGTGAGTTTTCGTCTGTTCTTACAGACGGAGCTTATAGAGCTTGCGGGCAAGCAGCTTTCTCTCTTCATGCCATGGCATTGTTACAGGTCTACCAGGCCAAAACACTCATGGATATGCACGAGGGTAGTTTAGACCGTGTGCTCATGAGTGCGCACATGTGCTCATTTCAACCCTCCTCCTCCTTCATCAACCCTAACAGCTGACAATTTTTCCACATTCTTCATATATACTGTAAAACAACCACCATCAGCGGCCAATTTACCAATCCACAAACTGACACACACATTCTACCCTCCTTCTCTCTACTTTCAGAGGCAGAAGTCTCCAATCTCCTCCTTTCCAATCGCCCAACCACCTGTCCGCTTGATCCTATTCCCACTAACCTACTTCAAGCCATTTCATCCTCGGTTGTACCCGCACTCACACACATCATAAACACCTCTCTTCACCTTTCCCACAGCATTTAAGCAGGCTCGTGTAACCCCACTGCTTAAGAAACCCACTCTAAATCCAGCACATCTGGAAATTACAGACCGGTATCTCTCCTTCCATTCGTCGCGAAAACACTTGAACGAGTTGTTTT
The DNA here is from genome assembly GCF_963993115.1 of Abramis brama. Taxonomy (NCBI): domain Eukaryota; kingdom Metazoa; phylum Chordata; class Actinopteri; order Cypriniformes; family Leuciscidae; genus Abramis; species Abramis brama. The sequence continues at coordinate 34,831,161 of NC_139977.1, read as the reverse complement.
CAACCAGATCTCTTCCTTCCTTACACAGAACAACCTCTTGGACAACAATCAATCTGGTTTCAAAAGCGGACACTCAACTGAGACTGCCCTGCTCTCAGTAATTGAAGCTCTGAGACTGGCAAGAGCAGCTTCCAAATCCTCAGTTCTCATCCTGCTGGATCTGCTGCCTTTGACACAGTTAACCACCAGTTCCTCCTGTCAATCCTAAAGATGAAGCGCATCTTGGGAACCGCACTCCAATGGTTCGAGTCTTACCTCTCAGGTAGGTCCTTTAGGGTATCGTGGAGGGGTGTGGTGTCTAAGACCCAGGGCCGTTTCTAGGCATAGGCAAACTAGGCGGTCGCCTAAGGCGCAAACAGCTGGGGGGCGCCAGTGAGAGCCCCCACCACACCAAGAGATTTTTTTCTCGCCCAAGCGAGTGGAAGAAAAATCCTTCTTTTTTTACATTTCCGATAATGGAGTGTATATTTGCACTAAGTGCCTGTCTTTTTGGCAAAAAGACGCCCACTACTAAATATCTACAGTGGCATAGGTCGTAAGGTGTGAGGTGCTTGAAAGTAGCTTTTGATGCGTTCGACCCGAGTTTGAATCCGCCTTTTGCTGAACTCGCTCTTCTCCCTTTTCCCAACACATGAGATGTAAAATTTATAGCCTAACATAAAGGTCTCTAGCGTTATATTTTGTCAACGAACTAAAATCGAAATTGTGATATGGCTTTGTGCCTTTATAAAACAGCACAAGACTTTAATTAAGTAGCCTATATAGGCATTCTGTTTGTGCTGCATGATTTAAAGAAAAGTGCGCACTTTGCTCATGCGATCAGCATGGTGATCTGGTGTTTTCTCCAAAATAAAAGCTCAAGGGTTTATTTCTTGCAAGTGAAGAAATTAGGACAAAAGTATTGTAATTTTCCTATACTACAGTGTAATGTAAAATATACTTTTGAAATATTCATTTTAATTTATAAAGTACATATTATTGGCTATATGGATTTTACGTCATAGGAATACTTATATAAATCATAAACACCAGTGATAATGTAATGTAGACTGAGACTCTATATCATAACTAATAAGATGTTTGAGCCCTCTTTAGTGTCCAGGTACAAGTCAATGGTTTTTCTTTGTTCAGTGTGCACAGTTCATGGGTTGAAGCTCTTCATTTTGAGCTCTCAAAGTGCCAGATTGATGCATTAATTTAACCTTAAAATGGGGGGGGATTCTAGGATTCTTGCCTAGGGTGCCAAAAAGGCTAGAAACGGCCCTGCTAAGACCCAACAACTAGCTACTGGCGTGCCTCAGTGCTGGGACCGCTTCTCTACTCCATCTACATGACATCACTTGGATCTGTGATTCAGAAACATGGCTTTTCCTATCACTGCTACGCTGATGACACACAACTCTACCTCTCATTCCAGCCTAACAATCCGACGGTAGCTGATCGTATCTCAGCCTGACAGACATTTCTGGCTGGATGAAGGACCACCACCTTCAACTAAACCTTGCGTGGACAGAGCTACCTGTGGTCCCGTCCAACCCAACACTTCACCATTCAGCTAGGCTCGTCATCCATAACTCCATCAAGGTCAGCCAGGAACCTTGGAGTGGTAATTGATGATCACTTGAACTTCACAGACCACATTGCTAGAACTGCCCGGTCATGTAGATTTGCCTTGTACAACATTAGGAGGATCAGGCCCTTCCTATCAGAGCATGCTACACAACTAAAGCGCTAGTTCCATCCAGGCTGGACTATTGTAATGCTCTCCTGGCTGGTCTCCCAGCTTGCTCTGTCAAACCTCTGCAACTGATCCAGAACGCCACAGCCAGAGTGGTCTTTATTGAGCCGAAGAGAGCACACGTCACTCCTCTACTCACAAAATTGCACTGGTTGCCATTTGCCACTCGCATCAAATTCAAGTCACTGACATTTGCCTACAGAACAACCACTGGCTCATCTCCCTTTTACCTAAACTCATTACTTCAGACTTACGTGCCATCCAGAAACTTGCGCTCTGCAAGCGAACGTCGTCTTGTGGTACCATCTCAAAGAGGCACAAAATCTCTTTCTCTGACCTTCACCATGACTGTTCCCTGCTGGAGGAATGATCTGCCTAACTCAACCAGAGCGGCTGAGTTCATGTCCATTTTCAAGAAACGGCTGAAGACGCTTCTTTTTCGACAGCAACTGATCCAGTAATACTAACACTTTCTCTTCTATTCTATTTTTTTTATATAAAAAAACATGTACTGCGTTACATTAAACTGAGAAGGGTCATAGCACTTACATATTGTTGTCCTACTGTTAGTTTAACTGCTTCTATTGTTCTCATTTGTAAGTCGCTTGGGATAAAAGCGTCTGCTAAATGAATAAATGTAAATGTAAATGATGCAGCAGTGAATGCAGGAGCCGTTTGTTGTGTTGCAAAGCTGCTGTTGTCCACTGAGTGGCGCTGTGACCGTGTATAATTAGAGCATCTGAGTACAAGTGTGTGAGCGGTTGGTAATAAGGAAGCACACAGTTTGTGAGTGCACTGCAGTGTAGTGTGCTGGAGGATTTACTTTTATGCTGTGTCTACGAGGTATGAACTTTGTGTGTACGTGTTTGTTAACAAGAAAAAGCAACAAGAAGTTTTGAGACAATGTTTAATGGAGCACAAGTAATAAAGAAAGACATTTGTTTCCATCTACATCTGTCTGCATGGACTCTGTTTGTAGGCGTTTATTTAAAATAAAAGCAGATATATGACCTGTCTGTGTCGGTCAGTAATGCAGCTTTGAGACTGTTCTTGTCATTGACCAATCAGTGATGACATGATGTCATGTCCCTGCAGCTTTAGAGTCAGTCATGTCAGGTGATTGGCTCGAGTCAGTCCAGCAGCAGAACTCTTTACAATATGCATTAAAGACAACATCCAAACAGTATAAAATATAATGTTGCCTTAAATATGAGGTGAATATTACTTTCTTGTAGCTACTATTAATATACGTGAATATATATATACGTGAAAGAATAACAGGTGATAGCGCTGATGAAGTCCCAGTTTGAGTCCTGAAATGTTTCTGTGGTGTTTGCTTGTTCTCCTGGTGTTTTAGCGCAGGTTTCTTCAGCAGCTTCAGTTTCACACAATCAAAACACATGCTGTGTGTGTGAGAGAGAGAGAGAGAGAGAGAGAGAGTGTGTGTGTGTGTGTGTGTGTGTGTGTGTGTGAGAGAGAGTTAGAGTTAGAGTCTGAATGTCTTTGAGTGTTTCTCTTAAAAGACTGTGAGTCTTTTGTGTTATATACAGGACACTGAAAGCTTCATCAGTCACTGTCATCAGAGGAAGAAAACAGTGTGTGTGAAATATTTACAGTAGATCAATACTATTGATTAGTGATGGAGAACAATGAGAGTTCAGACTGAGAAAGAAGATCTTGATGAGTGTGTTTGTGTTCAGAAGAGTGTGTAGAAGATTCCAGAAGACACGCGTGAACAGACCGATGAAGATGATGGTGATGATGATGATGATGATTGGCTCTCTGGCGAGATTCCTATTCGTTGGTCCACCGTAACGTCGAGAGACCGACTGAAAGGGAACAACAGTAAATCTAACAGTAAAACTATGATGAAGGATTGAAGTTCCATAATGATCAAACACTCACAGTTTGGCTTTAATCCTATACTCTCCCGTCTATCAAGTGTCTCTCCTCTTTCCTCTGGTGATTCACTGGTTTGTGTCTCATTTCTGTCCTCCATTTTTCTCTCAGTCTTGTTGTTTTCTGCTGATCTGTGTTTCTGAAGCTCCAGCAGTTTTCTGGATATGAGATTTTCTTTCTACACTCCATTTGAATTCAGAGATCAATCACAGTTTAATTAAAGCGATATAACATTATATCACAGCATCAGATCAACTCCTGATCAATGAGCTCAGTGTTATTACAGCATCTGATATTAACACTACAATATTCTTTCTTAATAAAGATGTTGAAGTATATGTTGATGATAAATGACAAATATATAAATGTGATTTTATGTGAGTCTTTTCTCTTCTCACCTCACGTTTGATCATATTTGATTCATCAGAACGACACTTTACAGCTCCGACTGGATCAACAGAGACTGAAAATGAAGAAAACAACCTGTTATCATCATAATTATAATACAGAGACTGAGCTGATGCTTTAGATTCAGATAATAGATTCACTTGTTATAGATGTAAAATGTTATGTATGTCAGTTTTTAAAGCCTTTCATGCAGAACACTCATGAATAAATAGCTGAAGATGGTTGTCACATGGTTAAATTATACTGATATTAGTCTACTATATTAGTCTCACTAATCTGCTTTCACTCCTGCTGCTCCGTCTTCTGTATGTTTTTTCACTCTTCGGGCCCTATTTTAACGATCTGAAACGCAAGTATCAAACGTGAAACGCAAGTAACTTTGTGGGCGGGTCTCGGGCGCCCGACGCAAATCTAAAATGGGTTGGTCTGAAGTCGCTTCATTACTCATAGGTGTGGTTTGGGCGTAACGTGAAATAAACCAATCAGAGCGTCATCTCACATTCCCTTTAAGAGCAGACGCGCTTGTTCCATGGCGGATTGCTATTATAACGGCGGATTTGCCAGACGCACACCAGGAGCAGTTCACAGCCGAGGAGACCAGCGTTCTCGTCAGGGCCGTAAAACACAGAGAAGTGAAATTGTCAAATTAGCTTCGGTTAAACAGGCGTATAATAATTTGGGTAAATGTGTAAGCTAGATTTATGCAGAGGTGGGCACAAATACATCAAAAACTATTTTGTTACAAACTACAAATACTGGCTCATGAAATGTAACGAAATAAAATTCAAAATACTGATGTGAAAAATGTATTTAAATAAAATGCAAGTAATTAGTATTTTGAAAATACAAAAATACTCCCACAATAATCTTAAGTCTTCTTTTTTATTACTGAAAGGTCAATAACACAAATAGTAGCAATAACACAAATATGAGAAATGTATAAATTCAAAATGGCGAAGTAGCAAAATAAAAAAGCATGGGCATTTCACTAAATCTCTACAGGGCCTGAAAAAGCTCCCTCTGACGTAAATGGCATTGCCTTTCCAGACAGAAAGTGTTTTGCAAAATTTAAATCAATGCATTGTGTTCTGTAAATGATTAGGCAGGATGATTTTCACATAATTTTGAAGAAAAAACACTAGGCGATGACATCCATTAGTCAAAAGTCTTATTGACACATATTTAGAATGTGTTTTATGGCCTTATTTCAGAAACTTTAGTTTTTAGTTTTTTCAATAACCATGCATAAACATTATTCTCTCAATAATACAAACATGTACATGCATGGTGCTCACATATGATGGTAGCCCTGTTTGTGCTATATAGAGTGAATTTACACCTTTGCCATTAATATGTTTATAAGCAACTGAAAAAAGCAAAAAATGTCAGGGCATGTCAGACCATCTCAAGGACCCCAAAACACCTTAGACCCAAGAGGGTTAAAGTCAAGTACAGTCTTGATGTCAGATGGTAATGAGTTTCAGAGTTTGTATGGTTTGCAAAAATGGGAACTGCTGCTTCTGTGTGTAGATGAGAGAAGCAAAGTGTGTTTGCATTGTGCACACGCTACATTATGGCCAAGCATGCGCCCTTAAAATATCATCTGAATAACGCGCCACTGACTTTAGACTAGGTTTTTCCTGGTCTGTGGCGGAATTGTTTTCTGAAACTGCAAAATAGCACCAGGGAACGTTTGTGCCGGAACACGCCTCCTCTTTTCACTGAACCGCCCCCGGGAGCGCAAGTTCATTCCCTAATTTACCGGCGTGCGTCTGTGGAGGGAAAAGTCCGCTGTGCGTCGGGTGCAAAATAGGAATGATACATGCGTCGCTGTACAAAGTCAATTGCGCTGGGTGCAACATAGGGCCCTTTTATGGAAGTAAAATAATGCCAAATGTTTTTGAAACAAAAAAGCCAGTTGAATTGCACTACTTGAAAAAAAAAAATAGGCATTGCATTAGCCATGCTTGCATTTTAATGCATTGTATTTTTAGGGCTTGCATTTTTTATGGGCTTAAATTCAGCATGGTTGAATTTTTAAGCTGTGAATATTTCAATTCAAAACATTTCAAACACATTTTCATTATTAAAAATTCAATAATCCATATTCACCTTTCATATTTCACTTCCAAAATATTCAGACTGTTTAAAAATACAACCTATAATATTCAAATAATATTCACTTTGCAAATTCGTTTCCACAAATTCAGTGGTTCAGGTGAATTCAACATTGACATCCAGGAACTGCAGGAAAAGCAGTAGACTGCCGAGCATACTCTTCATCTGCTGTTAGTCAACCCCACCAGCAGGAGGTGCAAGCGCATGTGTTGACGAAGATCAGAGCAACAGTTAGAGCAAGCTCATTTACAGCAATTGAGCATGCATTAAGTTTTTGTGATGATTATCTGGGTCAGTATATATGCAGAAAAGATGATAAAAGACACAAAAGCTGTGTTTATGTTTCATTCAATAACTTTATTGTTACTTTCCCCTGTGTAGCCTACATATTATCAGCTTTCTCTACCATGAACGGGATTGTAAACGGTTTCCCTCAATACTTCATCATACTCAAGGATTCCCCCTCCGTCGGGACAAAACGCTTAACGTAGCTTAATGACTAATACAGTGATATAAAAGACCAAACTCGCACCTTATTGGGGAAGTAGGCTGTAGGCTATATACTATATAGGCTACAGGCAAGCAGATGGACTCAGAATATGAATTTAACACGCAAAGTTTCATGCTGAGTGTTTCCTGGTGATATACTGGCATAAAATCAACACTTGATCAATTAAAGGGGCATTCCACCCATAGGTACATTGTTTTTTATTGAAAGTGGGTCATATATGTAGTCGAAATGTAAAATAAATTTAGAATTTGGTGCCTTCGTGATCGAGGAAAGACAAAAAATAACTTCAGGACGCATTTGTATGAAAGACAACAACTCCCACAATGCACCACATTGCACAGCTCCGCAAGCCACTCCCACTAATCTGCCTATAAGAGAAATCACTCTTCCGTCTACAAGGCTTGCTACCACAGGAGCTTGAAATTCATTTCACACAAAATGTCTAGTTAGTTGGCGAACTCATTAGTGCATTACTCCTCGTTTGTATTTCTTTCGAAAAGGTGAATTGTTGCATGGTACCGGGATGTTCAGTCAGAACATGCGGTGCAAAACTAGGATAGTTCACAACACAAACGTCCGTGTCCTCGTCTGATTCAGAGATTTCGTCCAGGAGAAATTGTCATCGTTGAAATTCTTTGCCGCAGACGGACTCTATCTCTGTGTTCGTAGCGGTTCGTAGTTGCATAGTGAGATCACCGGCGCCACCAGTCCGCCCTAACTCGAGCCAGTCCGGGCTCCTCGTCCGCGACAGGCAGGTCTTCTGCCTCGGCTGCTCTTCGCTATAATGCGGCTTGTAAAGGTAGCCACAAACACCTGATTCAAGCATCAGACTTCCGAAATCCTCTTCTTCTATATCATATTGAGCACTCTCCTCCGCTATTGTCATATCTTCACATCTGTCTCCACAGCGCCTGTTAGCTTAGCTTCAAACAAGATGGAGGATATTGCTTTCAGTTTCAGAGAGTAAAGTCCCACCCACTGATCTGTAATAGGTCTGTAGCGTGAGCGGGTCCCGCCCCCTGGGAAAGATGAGGATCGAGTGTCTGTAGTCTCAACAGATATCCCCCCCTCTTACACTTCCTCTGACAATGACGCAAAATGATGATTTTTGCGTCATTGTAGGAGGAAGTGTAAGAGGTAAATAACGGATTTCTCCCGTCTCAGGGGAAAATGAGAGAGTGTTGCACGACCATTCAATAGTATGACTGGGTTTCTAACAATGCAAAGCTTAGTGCAAATGGGTGGAGTGTCCCTTTAATACTAACACTTTCTCTTCTTTTCTCTTCTATTCTATATATATATATATATATATATATATATATATATATATAGTATGCCTACATGTACTGCATTAGATTAAACTGGGAAGGGTCATAACAATTGCATATTGTTTTCCTCCTATTGTTAGTTTAACTGTAAGTCGCTTTGGATAAAAGCGTCTGCTAAATGTAAAATTGGCTTGACATTGGACATTTGCACATTTAGGGACCGTCTCTAAAGTTGCATATAACATTGCCATACACATTTCTAACTTCAATAGCAAACTTAAATTTATTTGAATAAATATCAAAAATCTAAAGGGTGCGCATTATGCCTGACACTACATGAACACTTTACAGTTGGCTTTATGACTGTAAGTTGTTCTATACAAATGCTAATGTATGTAACTTTAGAGATGGTTCCTAAATGTGTGAATGTCAAGCCAACTTTGTGCCAGTATATCACTGGGAGACGCTCCGCATTAAACTTTGCGCGTTAAGTTATTCTGAGTCCATCTGCTTGCCGCGAGTTTGGTATTTTATATCACTGTATATGTCCATTAAGCTATGCTAAGCTTTTATGTCCTGAAGTATTGAGGGAAACCCTATAGCCTACTGCATGCAGCACATCGCCACAATATAAAGTTAAGGCAACTAAACAACCTAGAAAAATATATGTCAACCTCAAATGTAACATTGGATCTGTACATCCGAATCTGGGGAATGCGTCAACACACGCTTGCACCTCCTGCTGGCGAGGTCAACTACAGCAGATGGAGAGTATGCTCTGCAATCTACTGCTTTTCCTGCAGTTCCTGGATGTCAACGTAGAATGTTCTGTCGAATTTGAACCACTGAATTTGTGCAAGCAAATTTGCAAAGAGAAATAAAATGGACCGAAAATTGCCTGTTGAATATTATACGTTGTATTTTTAAACAGTTTGAATATTTTCGAAGTGAAAGATGAAAGGTGAATATGGCTTATTGTATTTTTTTAATGATGAAAATGTGTGTGAAATGTTTTGAATTGAAATATTCACAGGTTAAATATTCAAGCATGCTGAATTTCAGCCCAAAAATGCAAGCCCTAAAATACAATGCATTAAAATGCAAGCTTGGCTAATGCAATGCCTATTTTTACAAGTGCAATTCAACAGGCTTTTTTGTTTCAAAAACATTTGGCATTATTTGTACTTCCATACCCTTTGTCTTCATGTGTTTCATCCTGGTTTACATCTAATTTAAACAATGACAATGAATATAGAGACATGATGATTACACTGTTATATTATTACAAACATTCAGTAATTTACAAGTGGCAGCGATCAAAGCATCAATGGTAAAATAGCAAATAATCCAGTCAGAAAATAAAGCTCCTCAGTAAATTAGGCTTGAATGAATAATTAAATCATGTGTTTAGAAACATGTTTCTCACCTGAGAAGAAGAGAGATGACTATAAAGATAAAGTCATGAAGTGACAGCAGTAGATACAGAGAACACACTGCTGATCTCACAGCTCACACTCGTTTATATAAGACCTACAGATGTAGGAGGAACAAAGCACTGTTAGGCTGGGCCTTCTCTGCCAATGGAGCATCACACACATTCCCTGTGTTTCGTTCTCTGTGTTAATTGAGCATTGTTTTTATCTGTAAATTAGCTTATTTCACAAATAATTAGGTCAGTAACTTAATAGTGTAGAGATGGTGAAACTGGTGTTATATGATGATATTGTCTTGATCTGGTAATATCTCTAGCTGCTGTATTTTGCACTATAACTGTAGTTTGTTGATTGATAATGATCAGGATAATCTAGTAATGCATTACAGTAATCCAGTCATGAACGCTTTATGAGCTTTTCTGCATCAGAAACATGTTCTGTATTTTGGTGTTTCTGAGGTGAATAACGCTGAAGGATCAGCCAGATCTTTAACTGGACATGATGAAGAAACACACACTGATGCAGATTGTTTACAAGAGATTCTGTGGACAGGATTATGGCCAATCAATAATAATAATTTATGATTATTATTATTTATTATAAGAACATGACTGGTCATCCATATCTTTGGTAACTTGGTTACAAATGTCATTTTGTCTGTAAGAAATATATAGCTGATCATTAATAAGCATAACAGTGGAAACTAATCTCATGTTTTCTAATCATTTTACAGACCCACATTTGACACACAATAACACTTTACATTCAAACACAAGCTCTTCTTTCTGCTCAATCTTTATCAGCAGTAAATATTTACACATCAGAGTAAAGTTGTGAGTTGTTACTGTATTAATCACAGTTTTCATGAATCTTTATTATTTAGTCAGATTTGTGTCATCAGCTCTTCCTCTGCTCTAAAATCATTTCTATCCTCATGAAGTTGATCATAGAGAATAACACTGGATCTGAGCCAGATTCAGACACGTCAGTCCTGCCAAACCTGTTTCATATATTTCATATATTCTGTTATTCAAAACACGCACAGATTTGTGCAGACGTCAGAATGGGGAAGAAATGCGGTTTATTTAAACCTTTGCTTTGCTTTTATTGCTTTGCTTACGGCATTAATTGTTGAATTCAGATCCAGAACTGACGACTGATATAATGATGATTTAATGATGACATATAATCACTGAAATATAATTTGTACAGACAATTAAATAGGCAAATATCAGCTGATTTATCAGTCATTATTTAGTCACTGTATATTAAAATCATCATAATCACCTTGATCTAACTTTATACAGTCTGTACAGTATTTTATTATTTGTTCATCTTAACTTGTAGTGTCTGATTTAAATCACCAACCCTTCACAGTGTTCACACTCAACAGATCTGATCATATTCATTTTGTAACCCGTAACATTTTATTGTCTTAAACCCTTCTGAGCACATTATATCACAAGTGTATTATTATTATTTTAATAACTGCTTCTCTTTAGTGCAGATCAGCATCATCTGATCAAGATGACAATAAATCAGAGACTGGTTTTGTCTGTAAAGATCCTGAATGAGCTTCTGTAGTGTTTAGTTCCTCTGAGCGAATACTTACATCAGTTTATCAGTAATATCTTTAATAACAGTCTTCATAATCACAGTAATGTTTATCTGATACACAGGATTGATCAATAAGCTGATCGAGGACCATTGGGTCTATTGATTCTGTCTGGAGTCTCTTACTCCTCACACACACACACACACACACACACACACACACACACACACACACACACACACACACACACACAGACACAGACACAGACACACACACACACACACACACACACACACACACACTCCCTGTCTCTTCTGTTTATTTATGCAGGTAAAGCAAACAAACCACATCATACAGTATTACTATTTCTACAGTGCACATGTGTATGAAGGTTCCCAGCATGCAGTGCGGCATGAACAGATTATACTGCGGAGTTTATTGATTCTTGTTGGTTTTATCTGTGTTTCTGAACTTATTTACCCCAGCTGCTCCCGACGAGCTGGATGGCGCCTTGTATGGCTGACACCGCCGTCGGTGTAGCAATGAGTGAGTGAATGGGTGAATGTGAGGCAATATGTAAAGCACTTTGGTGGCCATAGGTCTGTGAAAGCGCTATATAAATGCAGTCCATTTACCATTTACCATTTATTTATGTGTTTTTATTTATTTACCATTTTGTTTGTGTTGTTGGTTTATGTTGTAATGTTGGTTTATGTTGTAAGTATTTTTATTAGTTATTGAGTGTCACCATTGTTGTGTTTTGTATGTCAAGTATTAATGTCTGTGCATTTTATGGCATATTTTTTAAAGATGAATCTCAGCAGTTACTTCACTAATGTGAAAGAAAAATAAATAATACTAAAACAAAATTGTCATATTCATGCTAAGAATAGTTTGACTAAACTATTTATTTATTATTTCTATGTACAGTCAAATGTATTCAGACACTTTAACATGTCTCACATTGATAATGTTTATTCGCTATAGTTTAGAAAATGGTATTAAAATATGAGCAGAACTCAGTTGATATTTGACTGGTTTTGTCCGTCCTTCTGTTAGACTGTCTCACACATGAATTATGTTGAATATCTGTCAGCTGTTAAATTTAACTACACAATTAGATAATACCAGTGAGGGGTTTCTCACACCTGTTACAGTACAATTACAATGGCAGACTACATCGTCTTTCTGCTAATGTTTCTCCTGGCTTTGCGATCCTATATTGGGGTCAGAAGAAGACGTTTAGAACACATTTGCGCTGCTCGTCTGGATTACTGCAGACGGAGGTTACGTTCGAGAAGAAGTTTGACAATAACCCCACCCCCCAGCCCCGACGTAAGCATGACGTGATAAAAGAACGGTTCTAGTCCAGCAAAGAGTTGGTGCCGCTTTGGAACCAATTTTCCTGGTCGAGAACCGGTTCTTTGGCTGTCGAAACACAAAGAACTGGTTTGCGAGTAGGCACCGGCTCCGAACCGGCACCAGCACTGCCTTGGTGGAAAAGGAGTAAGAGGGAGCTTGCCGACGAGTTTGAGAGAGGAGTGAATGGCGGGTGACGAGAATGAGCTGTTGGGCGGGGATGCGCTCTCTGAGGCATCCTCTGGTCCAACAGCCAGTGCTCTATTGGCTTCGAGCCCGGATGAGCAGGATGGGACAGAAGCAGGTGAAGATACCAAAATGGCTGAACCTGCCCAGCCCTACAGCCATCACTGCGGTGATGGAGCGCCACCGCCAGGCTTGAGTTGCCATTGGCAGCGTGTCAGAGAGGAAGCAGCTCGTGGAAGGCATGACGAGCGCTTTCTCTCCGGCCACACCCCACCAACCTCCGGTGAGCCTTCCATTCCTCCATGTGGAGGTAGTTAAGGCATGGAAGAACCCGTACTCTTCTCCCATTCACCGAATTAACTATTCGAATGTGGAGGGAATGCGAGAGCATGGGTATGTGTCGATGCCTCCCGTTGAGGAGACGTTTGTGAGCCATCTCTCGCAGGGGGAGACATCGACACTAAGAGCTCCAACCTTGCCATCCAGACCACTTCAGACCACGTCTTATCTAAATGGCAGGGCATACGCGGCGGCAGGTCAGGCGGCAGGTCAGGCTGGTGCTGCGCTGCACACAATGGCAGTGTTGCAGGCGTACCAGGCTGACCTGCTGAGGGACCGGGACCAGGGTCAGGGTCTAACCCCAGACGCGGTGGCTGAGTTGCGGCGCACCACAGACTTGGCTCTCCGGGCCACCAAACAGACGGCTGCCGCAATCGGACAATCATTGGCGGCCATGGTGGTCACAGAGAGGCATCTGTGGGTGAACTTGGTAGGAATCGGGGAGAAAGAGAAAGCTTTTCTCCTTGATGCCCCAGTTTCACCCTCTGAGCTTTTCCGTTTTTTGTGTGACCAACCTAAGACCAACCGATCACAGTGAGAAACAACCCCTGTAGCCTCACAGCACTGTTAGCACTGCCTCCTCCAGTTAAAAGGAACGTAGACAGGCTGCCCCCCCCCCCCCCCAAAAAAAAAGAAGATTAATATATGTTTTATCTACTGGGTTTTTCAGTCTCTGTTATATTGGTAATATTGGAATAGTGATAAACGCAGGTAGCAGGTTTGCCTCCCTGTGGGCTTAGAGGCGTGGTTTGGCTCCAGAGAGTTATCTGCTGAGGCCTCCGCTCTCTAGAGCTCGACAGAGTGTCCATAAATTTGAATCCACTTGGTGATTCTTTCAGGTCTCCTCTCATTCGAGAGAGAGTCATCATGCTGAGGCCTCCGGCCTTAGAGCCCCATGCAGGCAGCCGGCCCTGCTGCAGGTACAGTAGATAAGGGGTCACTCTCTTAAAGGACAATTCCAGTGAAAAATGAACCTAGGGGTAATTAACACATGGTTACAGAGTCAATCGTTCTCTGGGATGCGTTTTCATGATAATCGAATGTAAAGAGTTTTATCTCTAAAAACAGATTAGCTCATAACGCTAGTATATGGGGCACAGAGTAAGTAAAAGTAAATCGCTAGTTAATACCACTAACAAGGCTCAGAATAGCCTCACACTAACACGGTAGAATAATTAGGGTCCCTACATGCAAACCGAAGCATGGAGAACTTTGTAAGTGTACAGACAGTTTAATAAGAAGATACTTTATAAAGACAGTACATTACTCGTATACAGGCAGGAGCCATCTTGGAAAACAGTCTCGACTAGTCGAGCCACGAACGCCGTGCTACGTGAGATGAACTGTGACTTGGAATCTCATATGGTCCGTTGTTTCCGGAAGAAAGCACTGAACGCAACAAAGAAAATAAATAAATAAAAATAAAATTATTATTTAATAAAAATAAAAATATTTGTTTCGTTTTAAAAAAGCGTTCGTGGCTCAACTAGTCGAGACAGTTTTCTAAGATGGCTCCTGCCTGTATACGCGTAATGTACTGTCTTTATTTTCTCACAAGTAGAAAAACTAGTTTAAGACCACTTGGGTGTGAGTATTGCAGGCCTACTCTTCTTAGAGTCTCTCTGTTAAGGCCCCTGCTCCCCATAGCCCTGTAAGGCAGTATACGTCTCTAAATTCGAGACAGTGGTAAAATCACCCCTCTTAGGATGAGGTGTGCAGGGTCTCTGCATCGAGTTCCTCCAGTGCTGTAAATTGTGAGTTTGTGGTGGAGGAATGCCAAAATATTTAATTTCCTCAAATGTGTCCATATATTTTGTGCTGATGTCAAGTGATTACAGTTGGACAAAGATTTTATAAGCTCTTGTTGTTATTCTTGTTGTTGTTTGTTTGTTGTGTGTCATTTTTTTCAGACACCCAGCTTGTAAGAGTTTCATGAATTACAAAGCGGTCATTGTCATTTAAACTTATATCCTATAAAGTGTTTTACGTCACTGTAAGAGCAGCTTCCTTATCTGATATTCCTCTGTACCAAATTCTGATTCTCAGCCTGTGTGTGTGTGTGTGTGTGTGTGTGTGTGTGTGTGTGTGTGTGTGTGTGTGTGTGTGTGTGTGTGTGTGTGTGTGTGTGTGTGTGTGTGCACGTGTGTGTGTGTGTGTGTGTGTGTGTGTGTGTGTGTGTGGTCATTGTCATCTAAACCACCAAACTTTTCTATAAAGTGTTTTACGTCACTGTAAGAGCAGCTTCCTTATCTGATATGTACCAAATTCTGATTCTCAGCCTGTGTGTGTGCACGTGTGTGTGTGTGTGAGTGTGTGTGTGTGTGTGTGTGTGTGTGTGTGTGTGTGTGTGTGTGTGTGCACGTGTGTGTGTGCGTGTGTGTGTGTGTGTGTGTGTGTGTGTGTGTGTGTGTGTGTGTGTGTGTGCACTTGTATGTGTGTGGTCATTGTCATTTAAACCACCCAAACTTAAAGGAACACTCCACCGTTTTTTGAAATAGGGCTTATTCACCTTCTTTCCCACATTTAGATAGGTGGGCAAATGCATTTTTGTTTCAGTGCATGCGTTGTTTTACTTTGACAGGGTCGGCACTAGCTTAGCTTAGCACAATGAATGGAATCCTTTGTTGCCAGGACTATATTAGGGGGAAGCACAGGCGAAGCACTGCTACTTAGGCGAAACACTGCTACTTGGGCGCAGAGATATCACGCAACACATGAAATGTGAATATGTGGTATAATATGTGAATGTAAATACAGGTATAATATGGGTCGATCTATACATGCGTCATGTTTAAAATAATCACTTACTCTGTGGACAGTTGTCCATTTGGTCCATTCGGTGTGTGGCTTTTTTTTCCAGTTCACTTTATCAAACCGGGAAAAAAAATAAAGTTACTGCAGGATGGATCAACGCCGTGAAATCCTCGGTAGCTGTGACACAACTGCGGGCACGCTCATCTTGATCTGACGCGCTGAGCCTGGTCATCGATGGCAGAAACTTGTCCCACTCTCCACAGCACAGACACTATTTCAGTCGGGATAGATTTCAGCTGCGCGTGTGTAGAAAAGAACTCGAGCGTGTGTTCAAATCTGCGCGCGAGTGTAGAACCTGTCAGGACTCGCGGCTGTTATTTCTGCTTGCGACTTGTTAATTTGTGCGCGCAATCATATTTTTTCTGCTCCAGTTTGGGATTTGAGAGATCTGCATGTTTACATTTCACGTGCGAGCTTTGTCACGTTGCTCACACTGTTGCAATTCACTTGCTCGCTGTGTTTATGCGCTTGCGCTGTTTTGCCCACCATTTGACGCCATAATAGATTGGCATATTCCCCCACATTCACACCACCAGTTCGTGTTGGCTCTCATCCTCACGTCCTCAGGCTGTTGACCGATCGCAACCTCCTCCTCCTGTCGTTCTATTTCCAAAGCACGCAGCTCCTCTTCTGAAAACTCAGGTATGGTTCTGGCTCTTGACTGTCTGAGAAGTCACCCTCTTCATCTCTCACAAAATTAGCCATGTTCATCGCCATTCATGTACTGTAGGAAAAATAGCCAGCTACTATTCACGCCGGTATGTTGACGGAAGTCGTGGGATTTCATGTGTTGCGTGATATCTCTGCGCCCAAGTAGCAGTGCTTCGCCTGTGCTTCCCCCTAATATAGTCCCAAGTCAATCTCTGCCTAGGAAATCGCCTAGTGTTAATCTGCATCGCTATTTGTACTCGGTGTGAATACGCAGGCCACAAGAAGTAATTAGGTGTTTTTTTTTTGTTTTTGTTTTTTTTATCACTTTTACTCAGGACATGCTAGCTGGCAACAAAGGATTCCATTCATTATGCTAAGATAAGCTAGCGCCGACCCTGTCAAACTAAAACAACGCATGCACTGAAACAAAAATGCATTTGCCTACCTATCTAAATGTGGGAAAGAAGGTGAATAAGCCCTATTTCAAAAAAGGGTGGAGTGTTCCTTTAAATCCTATAAAGTGTTTTACGTCACTGTAAGAGCAGCTTCCTTATTTGATATTCTTCTGTACCAAATTCTGATTCTCAGCCTGTCTGTGTGTGTGTGTGTGTGTGTGTGTGTGTGTGTGTGTGTGTGTGTGTGTGGTCATTGTCATCTAAACCACCAAACTTTTCTATAAAGTGTTTTACGTCACTGTAAGAGCAGCTTCCTTATCTGATATTCCTCTGTACCAAATTTTGATTCTCAGCCTGTGTGTGTGTGTGTGTGTGTGTGTGTGTGTGTGTGTGTGTGTGTGTGTGTGTGCACGTGTGTGTGTGTGTGTGTGTGTGTGTGTGTGTGTGTGTGTGTGTGTGTGTGTGTGTGTGTGTGCACGTGTGTGTGTGTGTGTGGTCATTGTCATTTAAACCACCCAAACTTATAGCCTATAAAATGTATTAGGTCACTGGAAGAGCAGCTTCCTAATCTGATATTCCTCTGTACCGAATTCTGATTCTCAGCCTGTGTGTGTGTGTGTGTGTGTGCACGTGTGTGTGTGTGTGTGTGTGTGTGTGTGTGTGTGTGTGTGTGTGTGTGTGTGTGTGTGTGTGTGTTTACCATTAGGTAGAAAGTAGATTAAAGGTATTTGTTTAATAATAAGAACTACAGAAATGTTGTTCATGTCTGAGCATTATGTTGTTGTTGTGTGTGTTTGACCATTAACACTGAGTTTGAGTCATTAGGAGATCCAGTTGTATAGTTATTTTATTCATTTATTATGTCTAATTATATTTACATGTATCTTTATGCATTTTTTATTAGTTAAATGTGTTGTAATGAGGGTTTATTGGATATTTGAGCTGCATTTTCTAAATACGGGTTTGCCGTCGAGAGGAAGGTTAGCAGGAAAACTGTGTAAAACAACAGATGTAAAACTCCTGACTCAACTCCTCATCTCTCTCCAGTTCTCCTCTGTTGAGGAAAGATCTGCAACATTCCCTGTGTGTCTCTTTTATCGTCAGTGAATATGTCTGAACACATCTGCAAGTATGAGCTCAAAGCAAACCGGTTTCCAGAAACATAAATGACTGCCTGTCTACTTTATACTTGTAGGAGCCACTATGCTCTATTGAATGACTGTTGTAGTTTCACTGTTGGACACCGGGTGGAGTTTGAGTCTAATTAGTATAAAGGTAACCAGAGAGGAAGAGAAGTCAGGTGTGTGATGGAGGGAAGCACGTAAATGTTGGACCGTGTCAGGACATGTGCAGGTGGAAGCAAGCTTGTGGGATTACAGTGTGTTTGTGCATCACAACTGTGAGTTTAAAATGATCTACGAGCTTTGTGATAAATACATGTGGTAATGCGGTTCTGGACTGGAAGTGATGATCCAGATTCATCTCTTGTGTTTCAGTGTTAAACATCTAGAAAGGTCATTAACAGGTTAAAAACAGAAGCACTTCTCAGACACACTTTGTCTTATTTAAACACTTTCACAGTCAATATAAAGACTGAATGATGTTTCTTTATATAAATATCTCAAGGATTACATACATTTGTATTCATAGCTGATCTTTAATTTAGTTTAAAATACAGTTAATTCTAATATATTTTTACATGTTGTAATTGTGGAAAGTTTATCTTTAAGATGTGTGTGACCATCAGATAACAGTAAAAGAGAAAACACAAAACTTATTCTAATTGTGACTCTGGATCACGTCACCAGTCTCGAGTCGCACGGGTTTATCTGTGGCAATAAGCCAACAATACACTCTATGGGTCAAAATATAGATTTTTCTTTTATGCCAAAAATCATGTTCCATGAAGATATTTAGTAAAAAAAAAAAAATTATACCGTAAATATATAAAACATGTATTTGTGTGAGTGAATGCAGCACAATCGTGATCATAAATGAAGAACTTTAAAGGAGATTTTCTCAATGTTCAGATTTCTTTGCACCCTCAGATTGCAGATTTTCAATAGTTGTATCTCGGCCAAATATTGTCCTATCCTAACAAACCATACATCAATGGAAAGCTTATTTATTCAGCTTTCATATGCTGTATAAATCTCAATTTAAATAAAATTGACTCATGTGACTGGTTTTGTGGTTCAAGTCATTTAGTTCATTTCAGCAGAATGTATTTGAAATGTGACATGTTAATAGCCAAATTCCCCAAACACACCAAATGTTGATCACATTTAGAATAAGAAAAAAATGGCAATACAAGGCCAAATTATGAGAAACCGAAACGATGAATTTATTACTTATCTGGGTCTTCAGGCTATGCAGTCTGTTAGTTTACCTCACCTCCCGATCTAAGCCGTTTGTCTATCCCATGATCCTCATAAACTGAGCTGTGCAGTCTGTGTACCGGTTACAGAAAACTGATTTGTTCACGTTTCGAGTCTCTCGACTTCGAGTCGTACGTTCGTCACGTGACCGCCCCAAAGACTGAAGCTCTGCAGTTGGTACCGGATACAAAACTGATTAGTTCATCTCTCGGGTTCGAGTCGCTCGGTCACGTAACTGTATGTTGTTATCAGGGGTGTGAAGTAACGAATTACAAATACTCACGTCTGTAATTAAGTAGTTTTTTTTTTTTAAATTGTACTTTTTTGAGTAGTTAAATATCGTGTAATTTTACTTTTACTTGAGTACATTTTAAGTGACATATCGGTACTTTTACTCCATTGTTTTCCTTCTGTTTGTGGTCATTACTCGTTACATGCTTGTTTAAACTTTGCTTTTATTTTTATCAACGTAATTGGATCAAGCAATCGGTCTCGTGACTGTCGTCAAATCAAACTCTGCATGGAGAACTTGAACCGCTCGCCTATCTGCTGTTACTCATGGCTCCTGTGGAAGTGCATTCTTCAAGCATCAGTTCAATCCAGATATCAGCGTTTTCCTCTGTTATGCTAAGGTACATTTCACATAAGGGGGAGGGGGGGCAACATTGTAATGGTTTTTATACTGTACAAACTGTAGTATAGGAAAAAAAGCAATACCACACACTGACAGACAGTGAAGATGTTTGGCCTGATAAGAATAAATCCCCTCCACCAAACACACTCTAGGGTTGGGCAATATCTACAGTGAAACAAACACAGCGATGGGCGATGATGATATCAGGAGCGTGAGGAAGGGGGATGAGACTCGGGAGAGGGCGTATTCCCCCTGACTAGAACAGCGTGGTGTTTACCCAGTGTGACCTTAGTAGAATCCCTTCTGCCGCTCGACTGATGAAAAGCTGAGCCGGACTGTCCGGACACTGTGACTGGACAAACCAACCAACGGAACGGCCAGAGATGTCATTTTTTCGTCAAAATGCATGCAAAGTTTTCAATACAAGCACTGATGTGCAAATGCGTAGCTATATTTTACATGTCTTACGTGAATAAATGAAGTTTTATCTAACAAAGTTCGGGAGGAGCATGTTCAGGTAATCATCCAATCAGCACAAGAAGAAGCCAGTATAAATGAAGCCTTCCCTCCTGTCTCATGACTAATTTCTCAGCATCCCGCCACCACCCCATCACCTCTGGGTCTGGGTCTGCTCATAGATACCTATGATCTATACATTCATAGGGGGAGTACTCTGGGGTCGGGCCGAATAATGAGCTCGGAGCCCTCCCCCCGGACAGCAAGCCAAATACGCATTATAATATTACATCAGATTTCATTAACATGTGAACTCATGAAACTAGTGTTCATCAACTTTTTACCAAAACCAGGTTCCAGCTCATAAAACTTAAAATAGAGGCTAACGTACACATTAGTAAATAGTAAATACATTTACACCTAGGCCTACATGTTTTGACTTGTTGCTGCATGTTCATCATGTTAAAATGTTTAACATTTGCATTTTCCAGTATGTTTTATTTGTTATTAAATAAACTTATATTTACTAAATTCGCCCCCTCATTCAAGTGCTGGGTTCACCCGTGCTCATATGATCAGCTCAGCATCGCTGTCCTAAAGAAAGCTGGGTTCAGAGACAGAGCTATCACGCACGCGCAGTCTCTCCAGCACAGCGGCTCTCCGTATCCAACGTGTCCGAAAGAAACAGTTCTCGGGTCAGTACCATAGACATCATAAATACATATGAGACTAGAGTCCAGGAGTGAACTGATGATGATGATGATGATGATGATGATGATGATGATGATGAAGATGTTCAGGTCTTCAGCTGCTGATGGATGTCAGTGATGATGATGATGATGATGATGATGATGATGATGAAGATGATCTTGAGATCATGATGAAGGGTTTGATGAGAATCTCTCCTCAGTTTTGACATCAGAATCAAACTTTACAGGCTCGTCTGGATCACAGGAGACTAGAAATATACATATTAGATTATTATCATATATATTGTTCTGAGTTTATGGTATTATGTTCTCAATTTAAAACAGACTAAAATGTGATGAAAGATTAAATTAAGTTCAGTAATGATCAAACACTCACAGAATGGCTTTAGTATCGTCATACTGTCACATCTGTCACGTCTCTCTCCTCTTTCCTCTGGTGATTCACTGGTTTGAGTCTCATTTCTGTCCTCCATTTTTCTCTCAATCTTCTTGTTTTCTGCTGATCTGTGATTTCTGAGGCTCCAGCAGTTTTCTGGATGTGTGATTTCATTTATAATCTCCATTTGAATCTGTTCAGTAGATCTTTCTCTTCTCACCTCATGTTTGATCATATTTGATTCATCAGAACGACACTTTACAGCTCCGACTGGATCAACAGAGACTGGAAATGAAGAAAACAACCCGTTATCATCATAATTATAATACAGAGACTGAACTGATTCAGATTAGCTCATGTTATTGTTGTAAAATGTTTTTCAGCTTGTAAAGCCTTTAATACACCATTACAGTAGATCAAGATAGGTTTGAGTTAGTCAGAATTGTTCTTATCAGAGTGAAATTGTTCAGCACAACATTAATCACCAACATCAGCATTCATTCTGTAATAAAAGTCATTTCCAGTTTCCACTGGTAAAATCTACAAATAAGGACAAATTCAATGGCATTTGCATCATTAACACAAACACTAGTGATGTGCAGAAGATTCCCTGATATATTCCTTGTTTGTATCTGGACTGATGAAATATGATGATATGAATGACTGATATTAATCTACTCACAGTGTTTTTCACTGCAGCTGCTCCGTCTGAACTTCTCAAGATTCATGTTTTCACTCGTTGTGTTTTCATGCATTTCTTCATCATCTAAACTGTGAATCTGAGACAAATGTTTAAGCAATTAAAACATTGTATGATAAAATGACAAATAATCCATTGATCCATATATGAAAATGAAACTCCTCAATTAAGTAGGATAAAATTAATCATTAAATTATGTAGCCTATTCAAAACCAAACATATACTGTATCTCACCTGTGAGAAGAAGAGAGATGTGGAATGATTTGTTAATAAAATCCCTGAATATATATAAAGGAAAAGTCCAGAGTGAGAATCCCAGAGTCAGGAAGAGTTGCAGAGATTCTCCTCTGACTCAATGAGCTCAAAGTCAAGATCACCGGGGCAGAAAACACACCTGAGCGGGGCAGAAAACACACACCAATTCTTCTCCCTCTCCAGTTCAAGGGCGTTGCTTTGATTTTGAGATTGGCAGGTGATTCCCAGAGGCTGAAGAATCAGGAAATGAATAGGATTGCACGTTTCTGCAGGTTTCTGCCCACGGCGACATCATTTGGTTTTCGCAAAGACAGTGTAAATTAAAGCTTGAACACCCTCAGGTGTTAAAAGTACATATACCCGTTCAATGTCAAAAGTTCAAACAAAGCATGTAAGCTGTCCTGTCGTTGCTGCAAGACGAGCACTGAACACTATTTGAGGATTTTAGTCTATATTGACCTTAATAATACGTTCATTAATGAATTCTGTAATGCTACAGGTAACTAAAACTTTACTCAGCCTGGTCTCATTGTTAATACGTAGTATTAATACGTAATTTTCAAAGATAGAAAACGTACGTTTTGTACGTTTGGATAGAAGCTGAAACGTATGATATGGACGTATCTGCAACAATTAAACGTAACATTATTACGTTTTTACAGCTACAAAACGTTAAATATTTACGAATCTTTCATATCATTAAGATATCTGTATAATTTACCTTTTACCGTTTTGTAGATAAATGGAAGATCCCTTAACCCTACTCCCAACCTAAACATAACGTTACCCATTTTATACAGAATATAAAAAGGATAAAACGTACAGAGTGTAGGGAAATGGCAATTTTATTAACAATATAGCATTAAAAGATTTTTTTTTAGCAGCTAATCCTACCCATAACAATTTTTTAAAACTACATAGGCTACAATTATGAAGAAAAACAACATACATGTAATCACAATAATTTATTTATTGCGAAAATGTCAAAACCGGTACCAAAAGTCGTTCACATGACGATGTGTTGCAGTCACAGTCCTCTCTTTCAGTATATAATAGTTTTGAATGAGGTACAGAGCAGAATTTAAGTTATTAATCTATGAAAATGTTAATCCGGCTTCGCTCTGTGTGAAGGCGCGCGCGCTTCTCCATTTCAAATGTAGTTTACCGACTGAAATACGGCATGTCGCAATCTGTGGCGAGAGCCAATGAGCGTTTGATATCACTGCCGTAAAACATGTCGTAACGCTTCTTGAGGGCGCAATTGTTTAATTTGAATTCATCACGAGCGCGGGATTTGACAGTTACAGACTGTGATAGCCTGTGAAATGGAGATGAAGATCACTCACTGGATAAAGGGCTGAATTTGGATCTCTTTCTTGCAAACGTATGGATTCTAAAGATTTGGATTATATCAAGTATAATAAAATTGATGTCTTTTGTGAATTTATGTTGGGTTTTGGTGTATTATTGTTCTATTGGAGAAAACGCATTTTGTGTCTCACTGTAAATAACTAAATATTAAAATGGTTAAACGATTATATAAGGTATTTTTAAGGTTTTAAAGTGTATTCTTGTTTAACACCATAGGCTAATCCTCCGATCGAGTTTGAAGCAGAAGGCACGAACAGAGTGAAATGTTATTAGTCTACTTCTTGAGTAAACTGCATAAATGCGACTGAAAACGTAATTGATAAGACATTTGAATGCAATAGAGTCAAAACATTAATGCCACGATTTTAATATGCATAAATAAGAATACGTACAAATATGTACGTCGGTAGAGTTGTTCATACGTAAATAATTCACGTTTTTGTGCTGTAAATACATCAGTATTATACGTTTCTGTGTGTATAAAACGTAAGTAAATGTACGTATGGTAGAATTACACTTTACGTAAAAATACACACATATTCTCATGAGATCACGTTGCTTCACTCTGTTCATAGTGCAATAGTGCAATACTGTCTTGCTTTTTGAAGAGGCCAAACACACGTCTGCATCTGTCATTACAAGTGACATATCATGAAACTCTGACTTCTCCCGTGTGTAAGTGTTATAATCGAGTCCCAGTGCTTCTACCAGCCCTGATATGAACCTGGTTTATTTCTGTGCAGTGTGTGTGTGTTTAAACCTGCAACATGATCAAGATTGTTCATAGTTTCACTGCCAGATTTACACCCTGAACACCAGACCTGACGACCTGAAGACATGATCATAAAACCCCGATCTTGGCATCTCTTCATTGGCTGACAGTCGATTTGAACATTCTTTTATTAGTTCACAAGTGTTTGAATAACTTTGCAGCTTCCCCCCCATCCCCCCCCCCCCATCTTGATTCTGATCAAACCATTCAAACCTTCAGAATAATATCAAAACAGCAGAAGTCATATTTTATAGTGACGCACATTTGACATCTTTGTGTTTGACTTCAATAATGATTCCCTTCAAATTACAACTTGTTGATTTTCATATTCCCTGATGAACTGAAATCTGTAAGTGTTTTCATTAGTTGCTGTAAAACACATTTTCATCTGTAGCTTCTTTAACTCTGCTGTGATTCTGATGATCTCCTGTAGAGGGAGACACGAGACTGGCCCCCGACTGTTTTTTTTTTCTCCATTAGGTCACCTGATGGAGTTTTTCGGTTCCTTGCCACTGTTGCCTTTGGCTTGCTCAGTTGGGGATATTTTGGGAATATTAATTTAATTTTATCAATCAATAAATTCCACTAGAAACAAACCTTGTTGTATTATTTTAATTTAATACTGTGAAGCTGCTTTGATACAATTTGTATTGTGAAAAGCGCTATACAAATATACTTGACTGCAGGACAGGGTCAAAGGGCAATCTGGATCCGGTTTATTTCACATGTTTATTTTTATTTTCACTTTTACATTTATCTGTACAGTGCTTATACATACTGTGACAAAGTAACGTCCATACATCAGAAATATACAGATAATACAATCATGCAGTTACAGTGGTTAATGGCACATATTCATTAAAGGGATACTCCACTTTTTTTGGAAATAGGCTCATTTTTACAACTCCCCCAGAGTTAAACAGTTGAGTTTTACTGTTTTTGAATCCATTCAGACAAACTGATGATATGTAGTGATATGACGCAGCGCCTGAAAATAGTCCCCAGCTCGGTAACTTCCAACGTGACCGGGACTAAGTTTGTCTAACCTATTAGACCTATTTTCAGGCGCTGTGTCATATCATTACGCCTGCTGGACTCATGGTACGGCAGCAAAGTTTCTTGATTATTATGCAGGAATGAGAGTATAGTTCCTAGCCATATCAGCCTAGAAAATCGCAACTTTACATTTTCCGTCGGTCTTAGTACACGATGTAACTACAGAAGAGTCAAGTTTTATATAGGAAAAATATCGAAACTCTTTGGTCATTTTTTTTAGAGAGATGCTAATGGTCTTGTCCGATTCAATGATCTATGCTAAGCTATGCTAAAAGTGGTACCGCCAGACCCGGAGATCGGCTGAATGGATTCGAAAACGGTGAAACTTTTTAACTCTGGGGGAGTTGTAAAATGAGCCTATTTCCAAAAAAAGTTTCTGTCAGTAATTTCTCTCCCTCAAGTCGTTCCAAACCTGTAAGACCTTCGTTCATCTTCAGGACATAAAATAAAAAATAAAATGGTGTGTGTGTGTGTGTATGAAATATTTACAGTAGATCAATACTATTGATTAGTGATGAGAGTTCAGACTGAGAAAGAAGATCTTGATGAGTGTGTTTGTGTTCAGAAGAGTGTGTAAAAGATTCCAGAAGACAGGAGTGAACAGATGAAGATGAAGATGATGATGATGATGAACATGATGAAGGGTTTGATGAGAATCTCTCCTCAGTTTTGACATCAGAATCAAACTTTACAGGCTCGTCTGGATCACAGGAGACTAGAAATCACAAATATATATCAGATTATCCTCATTGCTTTGGGTTTAGTTTTATTTTCTTAAGAGCAAGACTATAATCTTCATCAATGAACTATGGTCATAATGTCAGTCTGATGGATTTGTCTGAATGTGACACTTTATAACAGGAGAGAAAACAGTAAATCTGACAGTAAAACTAAAATGTGATGAAGAATTAAAGTTCAATAATAATCAAACACTCACAGTTTGGTATATAGTAGAAGAAAATCCAAGGCACTCTTCTTTAAGAAATTAATAAAAAGCCTTTATTTGACTGGCTATTTCATGTTAAATTTAAAAGACATGGGGAAAAGAACAACCCACGCGTAGCGGCACAAACAGCCTTAAAAATCGGTTGGACAGGACTTTAGCTTGCACTTCATATTCATTATTAGTGTCACAAATACGTCTAAGACGTTGGAACTGGCCAAAAGGTATATTGTTTTTTAGCCAATTTGGATGGAAACTATCTGCTTTCAACATAGTGTTCCTATCTGTTGTTTTCCGATATACAGTAGTATGAAGTTTCCCATCTTTACCAGTAGAAATGGTTAGATCTAAAAAGTTAATACTAGTTTTGGAATGTTCCATACACAATTTTATATTCCTATCATTATTGTTCAAGTGATTAGCCTGGCTAACGTCAGACCACTTTCTCTTTGAGACGTGGTCTGGATACTACATGTTCATTTTCTCGTATTTGAGGCGTGGTTTACGAATGCCCAGAGCCGTTTATTGGGCGCTACAAATGTCTATCAAATGCGCCTGTATGTAGCTCATAGCCAATCGTTTCAAATGATACCAGATGACGTATGTAGAGCGACAGATATTCAACGAAGAAGAAGACGATGGGTCAGAGATTTATGTGTACACCAGAGAGTCCTGCACGGGTCCGATTTTGTAAATCCGCACCCGCCCCGTTTTCCAACAGCAGCACTAATAAAAATCTGCACCGACCCGCTTAAAATAGAACCGACAGCCGACCCGCACCCGAAATAAAATCAGTTTAGACTATCACATTATAGACACACTTACAAAAATGTTTATTGCCAGGTCATACAGAAGTTATTACACGACAATTAACACAAGGACAACTTCAGCCGAAGCTGTCAAAAGGCCGATACATGAAGAACATGGCTAACGTTACCACACAAATCGAACAGATGCGGCTACAACACTATGCCACGCAATTTCGTCTAGCCTACATCTGACAATTTTGGGTTCAAACACGCCCTGCACACCACACGTACTAACAGTGTTAAATATGAAAAATACTGTTCGATAGAACGGCTTTGTTACCAGTTATCTGCGTGCTTCCTCAGGGATGAAGTTCCACATTTGCGGCTATCCAACACGAAAATGTTTGCAGCAAAGCTTTTTACAATATTTTCTTCAGATAACTCCAAATTTCTCCCACACACTGGACTTGATTTTTGATGACGTATTGTCGACAACTTTACAATCTCCACTAGCTATTCTTTTCTTCAACTCCTCAGCATCCATCTCGACGACTGCAAGCAGATCGCGCGCGCGGTTATGATGAATTTTTAAAAGTGGAAGTAGCCTAGGTAACGTTATAGATCCTGGGAGGGCGTGGCGCGTCGGCACAAATAAACTGATGTGGATTTTAAATTATTTTATCAACTTGAAATACAGGCATATTTTTGTAGATGTGTTTGCTTGCTAAACTAAATATGCATATATTTTTACGTCTGTCATGTTGGATCCATAGATAAACAAACTGCTTCGGTGTGTCGCATATACTTCGTCATCGTCTTGCTGCTCCCTCCCCGTTCTGTGATTGGTTCCCTATTTCAGGGGAAAAATTAGCCCATGGTAGCCAGACTACCTTGCAGCGTGAATAAAATCGCGCTGCTCAAGGCAGTATGGGGAAACCCAGGCTATCAAGTGATCATAAAACTGTAACAATTCATCATAAGAACCACCCCATATCATAAGAATATAGGGGTGTAACAGTACGTGTATTCGTACCGGACCGTTTCGGTACAGGGCTTTCGGTTCGGTGCACGTGTGTACCGAATGACCGAATGCAATATTTTGTGTGCGGAACATAGGTACATTTTCGTGTTTCCACACGAACATATTAAGTGGCGGAAGCCTTCGCGTTCAGCGCAAATCCCGCCCTGCAGCTGATTCTAAAGTTTTACCAAAACCCGTCTTATTAGACATTCTCTGGTTTTACCTGTCGTCACTGTAACCTAAACCAATGAAATCGACTGCAGGGCGAAAAAAGCTTTTCTGCTCCGTGTGCGCCGCCGCACTCTCCGTTCCGTGTGTGTGTGTGTGTGTGTGTGTCTGTGCGCTGCGCTCTCTGCTCAATGTTCAATGTTCGACTCCGTGTTTGTGCTGCGCGTTCTGCTCTGTCGTTAACGGCCCAAACACTCCAATCATGTACCGATCACGCACTGGAAAAGCAAAGTCCCCTCAAATAAGGTGAAATTTCTCAGTAGTAGACTTCTGTTTGCTGAGCTGGTATAGTCACGCTAGCAACAATGGTAAAATGACCTGCTCTGATCACATGCTCTGGTAATAATAGCTTTGTAGGAATATATTTTATTATGACAATTAGTAAAAAAAAATGAAAAAAAAAAATCTTAAATTGATTATGTTGATTGATTATTGAAAAATAATAATACATTGATATATTTGTGTTTAATATTATTTTAATATAGGGCTATTTTCTGTTCCTTTTTTCCCCCGGTGTTTCATTTAATTAGGTGATTCTAAGTTTAATTATTGATGATTACAAGCTTGGAGGAATTGCAATTAATTACAGCAAATTGTGCAATTAATTACATTTTTTTTAATCGATTCCCAGCCTTAATTTTTAAATATGAGCAGGCCTACAAGCTGCGATTGGTAATGCTGCACTGTAATCATAGTTATTTATTTATATTTTTCATTAAATTTATTATGTGATATTGGTTTGAGACTGAGAGTATTTTATTTAGTGGAGAACTTTGCAGCAGTATTTTATTTCTTATTCTTTTTTTTATTTTTATATATATTTTATTATATTTTATTAAAAAGTGTTTAAAAAAGTGTATAGTAATAAACAACCTGCAGTTTAATGTTTGCATTTCTTTCCCTTACTGTACCGAAAATAAACCGAACCGTGACTTTAAAACCGAGGTACGTACCGAACCGTGATTTTTGCGTACCGTTACACCCCTATAAGAATATCATCAATGTACCTCCCCCACCATTTTATCTTGTCACTGTATCCGTTTAAAAAGACAAAATCCCTCTCCCACAAACCTAAAAAAAGATTAGCATAGTTGGGGGCAAAACATGCACCCATCGCAGTGCCCCGAAACTGAATATGTAGTAGGTCTTGGAAAAGGAAAACTCACAGTTTGGCTTTAGCATCTTCATACTGTCACATCTATCAAGTCTCTGTCCTCTTTCCTCTGGTGATTCACTGGTTTGTGTCTCATTTCTGTCCTCCATTTTTCTCTCAGTCTTCTTGTTTTCTGCTGATCTGTGATTTCTGCTGATTTTCTTTCTCCTCTTCATTTGAATCTGTTCAATCACACAGACAGAGTTTCATTAAAGCGATATAACATCATATCACGAGACATCAGATCAACTCCTGATCAACATCTGCATGAGCTCAGTGTTATTACAGCATCTCAGATTAACTCTACAATATTCACAATAATCAATGATGATGACAAATGACAAATATAGAAATGTGAGTTTATGTGTGAGTCCTGATAATAAACATCTTTCTCTTCTCACCTCATGTTTGATCATATTTGATTCATCAGAACGACACTTTACAGCTCCGACTGGATCAACAGAGACTGTAAATGAAGAAAACAACCCGTTATCATCATTGTGTGCATGCGTCTGCGTCAGGAATCTGCATATTATCATCATAATGTGGAAACCAGTCTTGGGCTACATGATATGAGTTATAGTTTATGGAGTGAATAATGTAAATGATTTATATAATGTAAATAATGCTCTTATAGAGTGAATGAAAAGTTATAGTTTAGAACTGATTTTGCACATTCAGACACTAGAAGATGAAACACTGTTCATAAATAAAGATACAGTACTTTCTCATATATTCTGACTTTGGTAATTTCTGTTCAAGAGAATACAGTAGTTCAGTTCAGAGTGAAGTTTGACATCAGTTAATGATTGTTGAGCAATACAGGTTTACATTTCAGTTTCACTATAATAGAGACATTAATGTCTGGATTTAAATAATAAATAAAAATCTCTTCAGAGAACAATTAAAGATAAAGTGTTTTAGTCACCTTGTGATGAGCAGAAGAGAGGAGACATCCAGCGCAGATCTGAGAGATCAGTTCAGCTTTTATACAGTATGAAGGTTAAACTCCTCCTCTGGCTTCTGCTGGACTCCTATGTGTTTGTATTCTGTTCATACACAGTCACAGTATCACACCACACTTACAGCTTCACTGTTTTCTTGTGGTTTAGTATCCGTCATCACAAATCTAATCTTCCATTTCCTGTTTAACTTTTGTACTCTCTTTCAGTTTGCTTCAAGTTGAAATCTTGTGGTTTTTGGTTAAGGTATAGCAGATCTTGTGCGGTTTAGGGTAATTCCCAGAGAGGTTGCTGTTGCTCATTACTGAATATACTGCATCTGTTTCTCCCTGTTGAAGAGTGTTGAGTCTTTTCTTGTTGTCGAGTGGAGGTTTACGGTTGTTGTTGCTCAACACTGAAGATGAGCCGTTAATGCTATATTTAACTCTAGTTTTTTGTACTTTTGATGCTTGCGATTCTTATTTTGAGGAATATGTTTTATCCTCAGTGAATTTCGTAAAGCATCTGAGAGTTGTGTTTGAGAGCAGTTCATGTGTAAATGGAGCGTTTATCGAGGGAACTGTTTTTAATTCAGTATTGAGGTCATCCTGTGGATTAAACACTTCAGTGCATTAGATGTTTGCCCGGTTTCACAGACTAAAATGCCAATTATGGGTGTAAATCCATTAAACCGCAAAAAGTCTGTGAAATTTTCACTCTGAATGCAACAATATGCTTTAAAAAAAAGGGTCATAATGAGATGATATTATTCTACTGCCAGTTCAACCATCAAACGTCCACCAGAGGCGCATGTAGAATTAAAAATGATCCAAGATATTTGAAACAAACAAAGACATTTGCTTGACTGTTTTTCTACCCCCTCTTTCAGACCATTTGGAGTTTCCAAAGACACTGGTAGTGATCAAGGCCTGAAGGCCAACATGTGTGTACTTTGGGGGTTGATGAATTGTCACAGCTTTAGTACGGTGGTGGAAGTTGTAATTTTCTGATTAGTCAATTTGAATGTCTCACAACTGGGTTTCAGTCAAATTGGGTTTTAGTCAGATTATTGGGTTTGTTCAGAAAAGGATAAAAGAAGATTGAAACTGTTGGGAGAGCATTTTCATATTTAGCGCCACAACTCTGGAATAGCCTTCCTGATACTGTTCGTTGCTCAGACTCGCTCTCCCAGTTTAAAACTAGATTAAAGACGCATCTCTTCAGCCAGGCATTCATATAATACTTTTAATCTTATAGTTAAATCCGGCCTCTAGTTCATAAACGCCAGAGGAGAACTGGCCCCCGACTGAGCCTGGGTTCTCCCAAGGTTTTTTCCTCCATTGGGTCACCTGATGGAGTTTTTCGGTTCCTTGCCACTGTTGCCTTTGGCTTGCTCAGTTGGGGATATTTTGGGAATATTAATTTATTTTTATCAATCACTAAATTCCACTAGAAACAAACCTTGTTGTATTATTTTAATTTAATACTGTGAAGCTGCTTCGATACAATTTGTATTGTGAAAAGCGCTATACAAATATACTTGACTTGACTGTTGCTCTGCCTCTATGATGCTCTGGCTCTCTTCTTCTCTGGGTCCCTTTCTTGGGGCTCTTTCTCTCTTTACCTCCTCTCTCTCTCTCTCTCTCTCTCTCTCTCTCTCTCTCTCTCTCTCTCTCTCTCTCTCTCTCTCTCTCTGTGCGCATGTGCGAAGTGACTGGGAGGAACGCGTGAGTGTTTGAGCGAGTGGCGGCGTGTTTGAGTGAGTTTTTTCTCTTTTTCCCCTTTTTTCTTGTTTCTTTAATCATTTAGTTTAGCTTAGTTTGTAGTTAGCTGTTAGGGGGTGTGGAAATGTCGGCAGATTCTGACGGGTTTGCTACCTTAACAGCCCGGAATGGCTGTAAATGTATACCAGATGACTCGATCACGGTCGAAGACTGCTTGACTGCTGTTAGTAGTGAAATAGGTGCTCGGAACATTCTGTCAGCATCTAGAATGAATAAAGCTGTCGTTGTGTTTTTGAAAGAAGAGTCTATGGTTCATCATTTAGTAGAAGTTGGCTTATCTGTTGGTGATGTTTTTCTGCCTGTTTTACCGCTGTCGAGCCCTTCTAAAAAGGTAACTCTTTCTAATGTGCCGCCTTTTATTTCTAATGATTCACTTGAGCGTTTACTTGGCCGCTATGGCAAAATATTGATGCCGATTAAAATGATCCCCCTCGGTGTTAAAAATCCAAATTTGAAACATGTGATGTCTTTCAGACGGCAAACTTTTATGATTTTGAATGCCGAATTTCAAAATTTGGACGTTTCCGTGAAATTGGCTTTGTCAGGTAAAGATTATAAAATTTTTATCAGCACGGATTCAATGAAATGTTTTTCTTGTGGGATTTTTGGTCATACAAGA
Source organism: Abramis brama (assembly GCF_963993115.1). Classification (NCBI taxonomy): domain Eukaryota; kingdom Metazoa; phylum Chordata; class Actinopteri; order Cypriniformes; family Leuciscidae; genus Abramis; species Abramis brama. Next base: position 34,798,341 of record NC_139977.1, on the reverse strand, counting down.
CAAAAATGTCCATCTAATAAGGTGACTGAACAAAATGAGACTGAACCTAATATACTTCTGGAGCAAGTGGCTTCTACTTCGGAAAATGTTAATCAGGATGTAACGTTAGGGAACAAAACTGATCTGGCTGTATCGGATTCTTTGTCTAAAGAAGAAGAAAATCCGAAAGAGCATGCAGTTAACAGTTGTGCTGCGGACGCAGAAAAGTGTTTAGTGAACACTAGTGAGTGTGATAATGTCAGCAGTGGGGCTGAGATCGCCGCTGCGGGAACCAGTGACCCAGAGCGTCCGCGGGAGTCAGGTGAGCTCGCGGATGCCGGAGAGTCGCGGGACTCGCGAGCATCTGTTGGTCTGTCACTGAGTGACGAGGAACAGCTCACCGGGAGAGGTGAGACGCAGTCTGTAAATATTGATTCTGACAGCGAGGAATCTGATATTGTAGATTATCTCACTGATGTTAGTTCACAAGGAAGTTATGCAGAAAAACAATGCAGCCTTCAAATGAAGCCACCTTATTATACAGTGCAACAAATTAATGATTTCCTTGATAGCACTTTTAATCAGCGAAAACCAAGATTAGAGAAGTATTTCTCTGATTTGCAACTTTTTGTTGATTCTTGTGCCATGGCTACGAGAAAAGCTTCATTGGAGGAGCTTGATCAGCCAAAAAGATATCGACTCAAGAAACATGTAAGCACTGTTAAAAAAAGACTGAAAATCAGTTCTAAGAAATACTAATAGAGTTATGTTTATTAATAGGGTGATATCTTGGGCTTTTTTTCTTTTTTTCTTTCCTTTCCTCATGACAACCTTAAACATTGGAACCTTTAATATTAATGGTTGTCGGGGTATAGAAAAGAGAGCGGCTTTAGTTGATTATTTGCGCTTAAAGAAAGCGGATGTGATTTTATTACAGGAAACGCATTCAGATCAGCAGAATCAGACACAGTGGATTGGTGATTGGAGAGGCAATGTTTTGTTAAGCCATGGAACAAACCTTAGTGCAGGTGTTGCCATTCTTTTTTCTCCATCTGTTAGTAGTCAGCCAGATATGGTTGAGGTTGTGCCTGGTCGGATTTTGAGAGCTGATATTGCTTTGGGTGATGCACATCTTTCTTTTTTTAATGTGTATGCTCCAAATATTGGTCAAGAACGTATTATGTTTTTTAAAATACTTTCTCATGCTTTATCACAGTGTCCTCAGGGAAATATTCTTGTTCTTGGTGGTGATTTTAATTGTACTGTTAATCCAGATCTGGATAGGAATCATGATGAACCTCATCCACCTTCTGCTGAGAGCTTAAAGAAATTACTTAATGATCATGATTTAGTTGATTTATGGAGGGAGGCCTTTCCTGGGGTTAGACAGTACACATGGTTAAAAGCTAATTTAAATAATATGTCAGGAGCTAGACTCGACCGTTTCTATGTTGCAAAAGGCAATAGGGGAAGGTTCTTTAATAGCTCAATTTCGCCATCTTTTTTATCAGATCATCACTATGTATCTATTAAAGTTTCTGTCTCTATTCCTAGATTCTCTAAGTCACATTGGCACTTTAATAATAGATTATTGCAGGATTGCACCTTCATTCACTCTTTTAATCTTTTCTGGAAAACTTGGAGAGAGGAGAGATGCAGTTTTCAGTCATTGAGTCAATGGTGGGACATCGGTAAAGCACAAATTAAGACTTTTTGCCAACAGTACTCTGCACATAGTACTAGAGCCCTTAAAGAAAAAATGAAGTCCCTTGAAAAAGATATTCTTGGGCAAAGCAGTGACTCTACCCACAATAATTTATCCTTTATTGACTCTGTTGCAAGAGATAAGATCCTTTTAAAGAACTTATTGGAGGAACGAGGAAAAACAGCCCTTCTAAGGACCCGGTTTGCTCAGCTGAATGACATGGATGCTCCAACAGTTTTCTTTTTTGGACTTGAAAAAAAGTCAAGAGAACAGAAGATCTTTCATCAGTTGAAGATGTCATGTGGTGGAGTTACAACTGATCAGCGGGAAATTCAAGCATATGCTCTTTCCTTTTATGAGGATTTATACTGTGCCGAGGAATGTGATGGAGCTGTAGCTGATGAATTTTTATATGATTTATCTAAGCTATCTGAAGAGGAACATGATGACTTGGACAGTCCTTTATCATTTGGAGAACTTTCTCAAGCTGTTCAGGAGATGTCTTCTGGGAAATCACCTGGGTTGGATGGTCTTTCAGTAGAGTTTTTTAAGTCTTTCTGGAATTTAATCGGACAAGACCTATATGGTGTTTTTCTTGAATGTATTGAGCAAGGAACTCTTCCTTTGAGTTGTCGAAGGGCAATTTTAACCCTAATCCCAAAAAAGGGTGATCTTGGGTGTCTAAAGAACTGGCGTCCAGTATCATTGATCTGTGCTGATTTTAAGATATTGTCAAAAGCATTGACTAATAGACTTAAAAAATGTATGGCATCAGTCATTCACAACGATCAAACATTTTGTGTTCCTAAAAGGTCGATTTTTGATAATCTCTTTTTGTTGAGAGATATTATTACTGTTGCTAAAATGCATAATTTGGACATTGGTTTTCTTTCGCTAGACCAAGAAAAGGCGTTCGACAGGGTGGATCATCAATATTTATTTAAGACCCTGGAAGCCTTTGGTTTTGGTCCTTATTTTGTTTCTCTCATTAAGATGTTGTATAATGAAATTTACAGCATGTTAAGATTTAATGGTTCCCTTACTAGGCCTTTTTCTGTAACCAGGGGAATAAGGCAAGGGTGCCCTCTGTCAGGTCTCCTGTATGCAATATCTATTGAGCCTCTCCTAGTTTCACTTAGGAGGCAACTACATGGTGTAAATATTCCCATTTTCCCCAGTCTAGATCCAGTTAAACTTACAGCTTACGCAGATGACATAACAGTAGTTATAAAAGATTCGGAAGATGTTTCAAGATTGATCTCTTCTTTAGATAGCTTTCGAAAAGCTTCATCTGCATGTATCAACTGGGGGAAATGTGCATCCTTGCTGTTGGGAGAATGGTCGGGTGGAGGACCTCCCCAGCTGCCAAAGCAATGTAGATGGGCCCGAGATGGCTTTAGAGTCCTTGGTCTTTACTTTGGGACTAATAGTTATACAGAAAAGAACTGGGAAGGGCTATTTGACCGGGTGATTCTTAGAATCCAGAAGTGGCGATGGATTCTTCCACAACTCTCTTACAGAGGGAGATGTTTGGTTATTAACAACTTGGCAGCTTCAATGCTATGGCATAAATGTACTGTGTTGGATCCTCCCAAAGAACTACTTATTGGTGTTCAAAAAGCATTTGTTAATTTTTTTTGGGATGGTTGCCATTGGCTTCCTCCAGGTGTCCTGTATCTCCCGGTGGCAGAGGGAGGGCAGGGATTAATACATCTGGAATCTAAGATTATGGCAATGAGATTGCATACATTGCAAAAACTCCTGTACTGTTCAGATCAAGTGCCTTGGGTTGTTATTGGTCTGCATATACTCAAGAGTCTTGGAGGAATTGGTCTTGACAAGCAGTTGTTCCTAATGCAGAAATCTTTTGTGGAGAAGACATTTTTTTTGCCTTTCAGTTTCTATGGATCAGTGATTAAATCATGGGATTGTTTTAAACTGCTAAGAAAAGAGGATGAGCATTATGGTATTGCAGAACCTCTTTTTTTTAATCCTCTCTTTGAAATGCCATCTAATGTGTCCTCATCTTTAATCACCAAATTTTTGAATGCTGGTATTACAAAAGTTATGGACTTGATTGATTTAACAAAAGGCCAATGGCGAACTGAATATGAACTTGCTAATCAAGTTGGGCTAACTTCTGTTAGAATTGTGGAGGGATTAGTTAGGAATCTTAAGGCCTCTTTTCCTCCGATGTTGACTTCTTTTATAAATAATGTTTTTTTGAATGGTTTTATTCCTCAGACATTTCCTGAATTTAAGGTGGTTCTTAAAGATTGGGAATCAGTTGACGATACAAGTCTAACAAAATTACTGAAAGGTTATGGGGATTTGGTATTTTTTTGTATTGAGAAAAAAAAGTTATATCATATTTGTGTGAAGTCTGTACATCTTGGACAATTGAAACAAAGACTGGACACTAAATGGAGGACTTGGCTTTCTATTTCTGATGAGGTATATCCATCTTGGAGATTACTGTACAAACCCCCTATCTCTAAGAGATGCGGGGACCTTCAGTGGAGGTTATTGCATTGTATTATTGCCTCAAACTCTTTTATTTCAAAGCTTAATGAGACTGTTTTACCGATATGTCCTTTTTGTAATACAATTGACACTGTTTTTCATATGTTTTGTGAGTGTCTTAGACTCTGTCCATTGTTTGAATTGTTGGGAGAAATCATTGTAAAATTGGGTTTCTCGTATACCGATAGTCTATTTATACTGGGTTGCCGATATAAGAAGTCTTGGCAGCAACAGTGTACACTTGCCAATTTTTTGATAGGGCAAGCTAAACTAGCAATTTATAAGACACATCAGTGTAAAAATGCTGGAGAGGATGTAAGCATGGTGCCTCTTTTTAAGTCTTTGGTGAAGTCAAGAGTGATCATTGAATATACCTATTATCGGCACACTAATAATGTCGCTTATTTTGAATGGAGATGGGGTTTTGGAGCGGTATTGGTGACTATAAGTGAATCAGGGAATCTGGTATTTAATTGGTAATTAGAATTGTAATTGTTAATGTTTTTTATGTTTTTTTTTGGTTGATTTTTATTTTTATTTTTTTTGTCAATTTTTTTGTAAATTAAAGTGATTTTAAAAGTCAAAGTCTCTCTCTCTCTCTCTCTCTCTCTCTCTCTCTCTCTCTCTCTCTCTCTCTCTCTCTCCTCTCTCTGATTTTTATTACAAAACCCCAAAATCGTCATCTCTTGAATATGTTATTAATTTCCTAATTTGATATGCAAAAATTTTCACCCACAAGCAAAAGTCGCTTAAATCTCCATTGTTTTCCACTTTTTCTTGTTGAATTTAACCCTCGTTTTATCCCTCAGGCTTATAAATAGCACAAAAAAAAAAAAATCTTTATGTATTATGAATTATTCAAAGAAATTTAACCTTGTCATTGTGTTTTTTCCCCTGTGTATATAATCTTATATTATGGTGTACACAAACCCATGATATTTATGTTTTCTGTTTTTTTGTCATTATGATTGTTCATTGTTAAATATACAACTAGCCTATGTTATCTTTCCCTGATCTTTATGTAACTAAGTTCTGCAATACCAAAATGATATGAGCGACAGGAGCACTAACATCAGTAACTCGACAGCCCTAAAGAACAGTTTTCCTCAGGGTTTGTAATGCCTGCACAAAGGAGACGGGCAGCTGCGCGAAGATCTCGCCTTTGGAGAAAACTGTTGATTTATTCTGGGAAAATGTAAGCATCACTCCTTAAAAATTAAGATTACCCCAAAATGAACTGCATTGCTAGCCCACTTATGCACAATAATAATGATAAATGCTCACCAATACTTAATTATATTACTTTTTTTGTTTTTTTTTACTGAAAATGATATTTTTAGTAAAAACAAGGAATAATTTGTTTTGTCATATGACAGCTAGGCACACTAGGTAAATGCAGTGAACATCTCAATTTTCAGTCAAGCAATGAATTCATGCATTAATTAATGAAATTAAGTATATTTTATTTACTGACAACAATAATAAACATGAATGAATGACTAAAAGATTGAAAAAAGTAACCATCACAATAAATAAATATATATATTAGAAATGTAAACCAGTGAGAACGCTGGACAGTGATGATGACGCATAACAACAGAGCGTAGACCAGTGAGAATCATAAGTTGGAAGCAGAGAAAAGAATAAGTGAAAAGATCTGAGTGTCTAATGGTTGACCTGAAAACTGCATCCGAGCGGCAAGCATCGCCAGAGAGCAGGTCCTGTGTGGGTGTTAGGGGTTGAACATACAGGATGTAGTGGTTAGAATGTAAACCTACCAAAACTAGTGAATTACGTGTCAACTCTACGTGATATGATAATTCAGTGGTGAATCTACGAGACCAGTGAAAGAAAGAAGCAGTGGTGATCTGAGTCATAGATGCACAAGACCCACACATGCAGATGGGGACAAATCTCCTGTCTGAAAATGAGCCGTTAATGCTAATGCGTTTTTTATTTTTTATTTATTTTGATGATTATGTTTTGTTCTCATTGAATTTCGTAAATCATCGGAAAGTTTTTTTTGAGAGCGTTTTTATTTTTTTGCGAGTGAACTTTTTCCAGTTCGGTAGTGAGGTTATCCTATGGTTTAAACTCTTCAGTCCATTATATGTTTGCCCAGTTTCACAATCTTAAGCCTCAGACTATTTACTATGCATGTGTGAGTTGTTTTAACTGAAAGCATATCTTAAAATATTTATTTATTTTTTCTAAGGCACATTTACAGTTTTTTTCAACTGCTCACACACAGAATCCTCACTCGTCACACAGTTTCTGAAACCTGACACTCAAACACCAGAAACACACACCAAATCTGCAAAACCATACAATAATTCTAGGCCGTCGACTCAGTTTTCAATTTCATAAAACACTTTTTGCAAACCACAACACACACTTCTCTATGAAACACAAATTTAACAGGAAGAATCTTGATTTCCTTTTTTAAACAACCTATCAAAACAACACCACAGTAATTCAACAGTGTCTCACATACACTCCTCACACACACACACACACACACACACACACACACACACACACATCAGAATGTCCCTCCAGCCCTGTGACAGTGGAGTGTCGCCCTCTGCAGGAGATTACCAGGATTACAGTTAAACGAGTTTTAAAGGAATTGTAATTTTATTTTAAGGGAAGCGTTACTGAAGTCAAACTCAAGGATGTCGAGTGTAAAAGTCAAACAGCTCATTATATCAGATCAGTCCTGCTGTTTCTGTGTTATATTGAAGCTTTCAGTCATTTAATCACAATCCAGATCTGTTGTTCCAGTGAATCCTGTGTTTAGAGCTTCATTTAAAGCCTCTGGTCAGAGTTCAAGATCTGAATTAACTGAGTTTGTGTTTCTGACAGAATCATGTTTATTCTCAGGTTGATTTTCTGTTATTTCAGTAAAACACACAGAAGATCTGTAGCATCTAAGCCGCTGGTATTGGTAATAGCGTGAGCAAGTTTTAGACGGCGTACTAACAGATGTAAGATGCAAACAGTGTCTTTCTTTATTGTGCTTCAGTTAATAAACATCGCTTACAATTCACTTCCTATGGTGTCATTCTTTCAAGTTCACAGAATATAAATCTCAGTCCATACCTTGTAGATCCAGCATGTCCAGCTCAGTCCAACACTATAATCCCATAACACACACACACACACACACACACACACACACACACACACACACACACACACACACACACCCCTGTGTCTCATTAACCAAGTGCCTAATACACCACGTGAGAGCGCCACCCAATGGACAAATATAGAATCGCATAAAATGACCCCTAAAGCATTAGTTCACTCCAGAATTAATATTTTCTGATAATTTTCTCTCCTCCTCGTCATCCAAGATGTTCATGTCTTTATTCTTCAGTGGAAAAGAAATGAAGGTTTTTGAGGAAAACGTTCCAGGATCTTCAATGGGGTCCAACGGGTTGAAGGTCCAGATGTGAGTTTCAGTGCAGCTTTTTGTGCATCAACAGCCATGATTCATTGTTCATGTTTTCATATGTCCATGAGTTCATGTTTTAATTTGTTCATGTTCATGAGTTCATATTTCTAAATCAAGTCAAAGTCGGCTCTTTATTTTGTGTCTGTTCACTTTTGGATTCAATAAATCTGCACTTGGGTTCAGTTCAACTCGCCATCAGGACATTCTTTACAAATATTCACTTAAATTGCTTCTTTGTTTATTTTCACATTGTTCTTCATCTTTCAAATGATATAAATCAGCAAAAGAGAGAAATGTGTCTGGACTGAAGGCCGAGATCTGTTATGATTGTCATGGTGAGAGTTAAAGATCAGACATGAGCTTTCCCAACACGAATCTGCTGGAAACATGTTGTACAGTGAGCTTTATACTCATGGATTACACCACAGAAGAATCTTAAGACATTAGAAGTGCGAAAAGCTGGATACAACACCGTTCTTATAAAAGACAATATAGTCTGTTTTGAAAACTTAATAACATTTTCTTAAGGAATCATTTAAAATCAATCAAACAATTTTACACATCATTTGTTGAACTGTGAAGCTTTGCGTGGACAAACTCTCAAAAATCTGCCATCACAGTCTAGATGTTCCTTTAAAGCAGCACTCAGTAGCTTCGGGATTTCTTCGCTGTATTCTCGTGTTTTGCTCGCAGGTTTCTCTCTAGAGCTCCCCCCACAGCTTCGGAATAGATATTTGACAACACTGTTGTAAAAACTCGTTGGTGATTCTCAGACACCAGAGGCTATAGATCAACGACATCAAAGCAGATTGGACATTCTTTAAAACGTCTTCTTCATTCGGGTTCGAACAGCGTGAGGGAGTGCAATAATGACAGCATTTTAGCAGATTTCTTTTGGCCGTAAAGCAATTGTTTACATCGCGAGACCTGATATCACGCGAGACTTCCTGACGCGGCGGCCGGCGGCCCGCCGGCTCAAAGTTGCAAGTGCGTATTTTCCGCTCACGGGCACCAGGGGGGTGCGAAACGACCACCATTCAACCCGAAATGAGTAATATAACCATTCCAATGACTCCGAAGCTGTTCAGTTAAGGTAAAAAAATTTACTTAGTTCACCTTTAAGACTAAATGTGTATCATGAATGTAAAGACACACGGTTCAGTTTATCAGGATCAGTGTCTCTCTCTGCTGGAGATCATCAGTATTACAGCAGATCAACAGAAGATCACATGATCATCTACATCAGATCACACTTCACAAGAGGTTCAGGTTTATTGATCTCAAGCGCTCAGGACCAGGTTTGCTTGAACATTTGATATTTCACACTTTTTTCTTTTACTGGTATTGGGTTATTCCGGTATTTTGGAAATTTAACTTCCCTGGCTCATTTTTTCATGTTTTTCTAAAGAAAGACAAACATACTGATAAAAAGCCAAAATATTAAATGCCATGGATGAATATTTAATTAATCCACTATTTTGTAGAGGTTAGATTTGGAGATTTGGAGCCAATTCCAGGGAAGAGAAAATGACTTTAGAAAATGATTTTATTTTTACACAGAGATTGGTAGCAACATTAAGAGGCAATATATAATATTATAATACACCCAAATTAATCATAATCTGCCTCCTGCCGAAACGTGGATGATTTATGATATATTTTCCTCCAGACTGTAAGAGTTGTTCACAGATTGAGTTTAAAACAGCATGAAAAGAGTCTGAGTGATTTCAGTTCATCTTTTCAGTGAGTTGTTAATGCATCACATCTGATCAAGAGTGTGATATGGAGGATTTAATGGTGTGATGTGGCCAGTCTCACACTCACTCACACAGATTTGGACAATGCTTCTTCATATGAACCAGTAGATTGGGCGAGTGAGTGAAACTCTTCCCGCATGAAGAGCGCTGGCGCGGCTTCTCTCCAGTGTGACCTCTCTCGTGACCTTTCAGGGGTTTGGAGCGAGAGAAACTCTTTCCACAGTGTGAGCACTTGTACGCTTTCTCTCCAGAATGAGTTTTCTGCTGCTCTGTAAAGTTGCTGTGTGCAAGAAATGTCTTTCCACAGTCAAAGCACACATAAGGCCTCACACCGGTGTGAATACACTCGTGCTCTTTTAGATTCTGCACTCGTGAAAAACCCTTTCCACAGAACAAGCAGAAGTGAGGCTTCAGATCAGCGTGAGCTTTCAGGCGTCGTCTTAAGCTCGACTCCACAGCGAATGTTTTATCACACATGAAGGATCTCAGTCCCGAGGGAGAGGTCAGGTGATCTGTGAGAGAGCTTCTGGATGTGTAAGTCTTTCCACACTGAGAGCATGAGAATAAATATGTGATGTGAACTACTGTAACTTCATGATTGTATTATCTGTATATTTCTGACATATAGACATTACTTTGAGTCACGTCTGATAACAGATCGGTCTTAATTTTAATTCAGAAATGAATTTTCCATGAAACTGCTTTGAAACAATATGTATTGTGAAAAACCCTATACAAATAAACATAAAAGTGAAAATAAAAATAAAACTCTGAAATAAACCCTGACCTTTGACCCTGTCTTGCAGTCTCGTGTCTCCCTCTACAGGAGATCATCAGAATCACAGCAGAGTTAAAGAAGCTACAGATGAAAATGTGTTTTACAGCAACAAATGAAAAGTCACCTTTATTTATATAGCGCTTTTTACAATACAGATTGTATCAAAGCAGCTTCACATTGATAACATGAAAATAATACAACAAAGTTTGTTTCTAGAAGAAAATTGCATCATCACCCACCCTTAATAAGGCAGATCAATAATATTGTTGAATAGTAAATGTCCTCAACTAAGCAAGCCAAGAGCCAAGGCAACAGTGGCAGAACCAAAACTCCATCAGTGACAGAATGGAGGAAAAACCCTTGTGAGAACCCAGACTCAGTCAGTTCTCCTCTGGCCAACGAGCGAACAGTGTGTGATTATGATCCAGGCGTTACAGGTCAGAGGTCAGATTGGTCGTGTCGGTGAGGCCTTCACAGGGCTGATGAGGCTGGCACTTCAGGGATGCGTCATGGATGGGTCCAGGTGCAGGTCCACCATCTGATCTAGTGTGTGTGTGTGTGTGTGTGTGTGTGTGTGTGTGTGTGTGTGTGTGTCGGATTGTCGGCTTGTTGGACTTCATGCAGCTCTGAGTCTGCGCAGACCGGTTAGACAACACTGACACCATGTGAGGGTGTGTGTGTGTGTGTGTGAGGATGGGTGTGTGTGTGTGTGTGTGTGTGTGTGTGTGTGTGTGTGTGTGTGTGTGTGTGTGTGTGTGTGTGTGTGTGTGCGTGTGTGTGTGTGCTAGATCAGAAGAACTCAAGGTAGACATAACTGTAGAACGAGAGCAGAAACACCGGTTTAACCAGAGTTTCTCAGAAGGGTGTTCGAGATTTCTAAGGGAGCCACGGGTGAGGGAATCCCTTTTGTTAAGAGGGAAGTCCCTGCGCTTTGACTCATGAGTGTGAGTGACACAAAAGAGTAAAGAGGTTTTCGTTTCAATCTCTGGTATGAAATTGAACTTCTTGTTGAATAACTACAACACTCCAACATAACAGGGCGGTCCTATAGATCCTTACACAACAATGGTGACACTCAATAACTAATAAAAATACTTACAACATAAACATTACAACATAAACCAACAACACAAACTGCTAAAAGCGAAGCATAAATAAGTTCAGAAGCACAGATAAAACCATCAAGAATCAAGAAACTCCACAGTATAATCTGTTCATGCCGCACTGCATGCTGGGAACATTCATACACATATGCACTGTAGAAATACTGTATGATGTGTAAGTATTCGCTCAGAGTGAATCTGGAACTAAACACTACAGAAGCTCATTCAGGATCTTCACAGACAAAAGCAGTCTCTGGTTTGTTGTCATCTTCATCAGATGATGCTGATCTGCACTATAAAGAGAAGCAGTTATTAAAATAATAATAATACACTTGTGATGTAATGTGTTCAGAAGGGCTTTGGGACTCAAAAATGTTACGGGTTACAAAATGAATATGATCAGATCTGTTGAGTGTGAACACTGTGAAGGGTTGGTGATTTAAACCAGACACTACAAGTAAAGTAAATAAAGTAGAACAAATAATAAAATACCAGAGGTGTAAAGTCCAGGTTCAGAAAGTAAAAGTCCTCCTCAGTATTTTGTTCCGATTCCTGGATTTGCTAATTAGCCCAGTTTTCCAGCCAGGAGATTATAATAGATGAGACGTAATTAGTGAAATCCGCTGGCTGAGTTCATGAGTGGAATAAACATGGCAGGACTTTTACTGTCTGACCCCTGGACTATACACCTCAGTAAAATACTGCACAGACTCTATAAAGATCACGGTGATTATGATGATTTGAGTACTGAATACTATTACTATTATATAATAGCAAACATTACTATTTGAACTATCCTCCTACGTACGGTCGCATTGTAAACAGTGGAGCGGCGCCGACGTGACCTTTCAACGTGATGATTTAGTTCCCTGTCCGTTTGTTGATCAGCTCAATCCCAACTATTGAAGGTAAAAAGTCTATAAATTATTTATTTTTAAATGACCTATCGTTTCGTTAGATAACAACCTCTTCTTCAGCTGTGATCGCGTACAGCCCGTTCAAACACTTCAAAGACGTTTGAAACTGCATTGATTTGGACTTAAAAACTATGGTAACCAATGAAGTCCATTGTTAGACGAAAAATCCACGAATGTTTTCCTCAAAAAACATAATTTCTCTCCCACTGAGGAAAGAAAGACATGGATATTTTGGATGGCATTGGGGTGAGTAAATTATTAGGAAATTTTCATTCTGGGGTGAACTCTGGATCTCTAGATAACAGTTTCTGTGTCGGCCACTGAAACACAGGCCTATTGGTCAACATATAGAAATAATACCTCCTATAATACAGAACATACAATAACACACACAGTCAGTAACACACTTTTACTCTGTAAACTATAGAGATGCTGTTTGTGGAAATCCCAGTAGATCAAGAGTTTCTGAACTCAACAATAATGACTCAAGCAAAGCAATAAAAGCAAAGCAAAGGTTTAAATAAACCACATTTCTTCCCCATTCTGACGTCTGTACAAATCTGTGTGTGTTTTGAATAACAGAATATATTAAACATATGAAACAGGTTTGGCAGGACTGATGTGTCTGAATCTGGCTCAGATCCAGTGTTATTCTCTACATGATCAACTTCATGAGGATAGAAATGAGTAAAATGATTTTAGAGCAGAGGAAGAGCTGATGACACAAATCTGACTGAATAATAAAAGATCATGAAAACTGAATTATACAGTAACAACTTACAACTTTACTATGATGTGTAAATATTTCCTGCTGATAAAGATTGAGCAGAAAGAAGAGCTTGTGTTTGAGTGTAAAGTGTTATTGTGTGTCAAATGTGGGTCTGTAAAATTATTAGAAAACATGAGATTAGTTTCCACTGTTATGCTTATTAATAATCAACTATATATTTCTTACAGACAAAATGACATTTGTATATTATCCAAGTTGCCAGAGTGTGTTAAAGATATGGATGACCAGTAATGTTCTTATAATAAATGATAATCATAAATAAGATGATATTATTGATTGGCCAAAATCCTGTCCACAGAATCTCTTGTAAACAATCTGCATCAGTGTGTGTTTCTTCATCATGTCCAGTTAAAGATCTGGCTGATCCTTCAGCGTTATTCACCTCAGAAACACCAAAATACAGAACTTTAGGTGTGTCTGAACTCTGAGCCAGAGGCGGAATGACATTATAGGGTCTGTGGGAGCTAAACCTGTAAGACAGGTCAGAGAGATATGTGGGATTCCTCAGTCTGACACTTTACACCTGCAACATGTCAGATATAAATGCGGTAAAAAGATATCTCAGGAGGAGTGGCGTGTGTAAGTGTATAAAGTCAGTTCTGCTCCTCAGACTCTCAGTAACACTGGAGCTTCTCTCTGTCCAGATCATCACAAGGTAATTAAACACTTTCATCTTTAAACATTTTGTGAGAGTATTTTTGTAAAAAAATTATGAACTGAGTGTTCAAAGTAGTGAAACTGAAAGATAAATATGTATTAAAAAATCACTAACAAATGTTTTGATTTGAACTATATAATAAATCTCTGTATTTTTTCAAACAGATTTGTGCAGAATCTGAATACAAGATAAATTAATGCATGACAGGAATATATCTTTTATGAAACTCTGTCTGTGTGATTGAACAGATTAAAATGAAGAGGAGAAAGAAAATCAGCAGAAATCACAGATCAGCAGAAAACAAGAAGACTGAGAGAAAAATGGAGGACAGAAATGAGACACAAACCAGTGAATCACCAGAGGAAAGAGGACAGAGACTTGATAGATGTGAGAGTATAGAAATAAAGCCAAACTGTGAGTGTTTGATCATTATTACTCTTACAGTGTTGCTAGATTTACTATTATTTTCTTCACACTCATGATGTTAAAGTTCCACATTCAGAGATTCATCACTTTCTACAGACACAGATCAATGAAGAAGGTGTTATAGATTGAGGACATAAAACACAAATCATAAACAATATGGATAATCTGATATATATTTGTGATTTCTAGTCTCCTGTGATCCAGATGAGCCTGTAAAGTTTGATTCTGATCAAACCCTTCATCATGTTCTCAAGAACACACAACACTGGTCTCTGAAATAATAACTCAACTGAGTGTGCTTTCCATATTTCCTCCGGACACAACGCGTTACAAAACAAACAAACTTCACATGTGTGTTCAGTTCACTGGAGAACAGCTCGTCTGAGAGTGACAGAAGCCCCACCGAAAAATTCATCCACTAGAAAACATAGAGTTCTCTACACACACACACACACACACACACTAGACTTGTAGTCAAGACCGCCTAAACTGAGACCAAGACACTACCAATACCAGAGGGTATCGAGACCAAGACAAGACCAAGACCAAGACAGACCAAGTCGAGACCAAGACCAAGTCGAGACTGGAGGGAAAAAAAAAGACTAGTGTTGAAGCTAAGCTATAACTTGTATGAATTCAAGAACAGCAGCATACTAGGGTTCAGCCGCAGTTTACATTCAATACATATTAGACGGTTTACTTCAACTACACAGGAAGAACAATACAGAGACAGACCATGTGTGTGACTGTGAGCTCACTGTAAATGTTTTTGCAGACTGGGTGAGATCAACTATGTGTAGCAATCGCATGACGGCTGTTACTGCACTATTAGAGGATTGAGACTCCCTTAACTATTGTGTACTGTTGAGGACTGACATGACTGGTACTGACTGGTTCATCTGACAAAACATCAAACACCTCCAACACCATCTTGCTCCTCCAACAACTGTCTAAAGAATGAGAAATATGTAACCAATTGAAATTATACTTAATGTGTAGATGAAATCGTAACATCAAATTAAAGATACACAATTATAAACTTGGATTAGGCCTAATGTTTAGTCAACACAACAGAGATATGCAGATGATATTTAAAAGACCATTTATTTAGTCTAACACCATCATAATTACAATACTGTAATCAAACAACACACACACACACACACACACACACACACACACACATACAGATATCAAAGACACAAATTCATCTAAGCAAATGCCTCCAAATGAATCCATTCTGTAACTTTTAAATACATAATTAAATTTTTTAAAAACGAAATTATAGGCTGAAGTGCAGGATCTGAAAGTTGGTCGTTTTGTCGCTATGGTTACACACACACACACACACACACACCGTTGGCGGTGCGCTCAAAGTCATTTGTCAGTTGTGCAGTTACCCAAAATCTCCTGAATGAAGTTAAAACCCATCATGTCACTGATATGTGTTTTTTTGCGATCAGTCAAGACCGAGAGGTCCAAGACCAAGACAAGACCAAGACCAAAGACCGTCAAGGCCGTGACAAGACCTAGACCACGTAAAAGTGGTCTCGAGGCCGGTCTCGAGACCAAGACCGGTCTCGAGACATACATTACTAAAACACACACACACACAAACACACACACACACACACACATACCTGTTTTGAGATGTTCCCCCCAATAGAAGAAGGTCTAGGGGGAGATGTTTCTAATGGTGGCAAGGACACAAGGAGTGACAAAGAAGAAGAGATAGATATGAGGGTGCACTTTGGGCATCTAGCGATAAGAAAAAGGTATAAGACATGAGGACTGGCCATGATATCCTCAGATGACCAGCTGTTTTTTTTGTTGTCTGTACAATAAAGTTAATTCTTTTGACCTGGAACTTCGACTCTGAGAGTTTTTTTGAGACCTGAACCAAAAACGACTTTGAATTTTCCACCACATAATAAGCGAGCCAGCCAAAAGTGGACGAGGGGCCGAGGAGTGGACGAGGGGCTGAGGGGTGGACGAGGGGCCGAGGGGTGGACGAGGAGTAGATGAGGAGCCGAGGAGCGGATGAGGGGCCGAGGGGTGGACGAGGAGTGGACGAGGGGCCGAGGGGTGGACGAGGGGCCGAGGAGTGGCCGAGGAGTGGACGAGGGGCCGAGGAGTGGCCGAGGAGTGGACGAGGGGCCGAGGAGTGGACGAGGGGCTGAGGGGCCGAGGGGTGGACGAGGGGCCGAGGGGTGGACGAGGAGTAGATGAGGAGCCGAGGAGCGGATGAGGGGCCGAGGGGTGGACGAGGGGCCGAGGGGTGGACGAGGGGCCGAGGGGTGGACGGGTGGACGAGGGGCCGAGGAGCAGATGAGGAGCCGAGGAGCGGATGAGGGGCGGAGGGGTGGACGAGGAGGGGCCAAGGGGACGAGGAGGGGCCAAGGGGCCAAGGGGACGAGGAGGGGCCAAGGGGCCGAGGGGTGGACGAGGGGCCGAGGGGGGGCCGAGGAGTGGACGAGGGGCCGAGGAGTGGACGAGGGGGCGAGGAGTGGCCAAAGAGTGGACGAGGGGGCGAGGAGTGGCTGAGGGGCCGAGGAGTGGCCGAGGAGTGGCCACAGTGGGCCTGCTGGCAGAGGCCTCACAAAACAAAGGCTCGCCATAAAATAAGGTATGCAAATTCTTGCTTATATTTGTCTTGTGTTGCCCCTGGTAAGCTAACACCCGGTTAGTGACTGCCTAAAATAAAAGACACATAACACATATTTAGAAAGCCAACCCTTGAGAGTTTATAGTTCAAGACTCAAAATTAACCAGACTGTTATTAATATTGAGATATATAAGCTCAAACATAAAAACAAAAGCAACAAATATTAAGAATATATTTATTAAATGTATAAAAATATTATTTGAATTTAGGATAGCACCTTATAACTACAACTAAAGTGTAGCCACAACTGTAGTCATGCTTCATTTCAAATCTGAGTAACCTATCTCTAAAATTATGCCTTTTATGAAGCCTATTGTGAGACCATGTCAGGGGAGGATTTCAGAGATTTTTTTAGAAGGCTACAAGTTTCTCATCAAATAGTTTATTGCCCTCTAAACACCCATTTACTGTCTCTAACTAATGTCTGACGAGGAGAACTGGCCCATTCATGTTCTTTTCATTTAAATAGACCAACCTCACACCTTTGCCGGCATGAAACTTAATTTTCATTATTCCTTTATCCTTATTCTTTTGTTTGAATTCAGCCATTACAGCCTTTCTTCTGGCATAATGCTTGGCCATCGACAGCTATGTAAATCGTGAATACATGATTAATCCTTAAGTCTTGTTAGAAAACAAACAATAAAAAAACTATTATTGGAACTTTTAAATGAGAATTATTTTTAAAAAATGATTGTATGGAATAGAAAGCTCCTGCAGCAGGTGCATTAGCACAGGTGCATTAGCACAACAGTTAGCCTCAAGCTACATGACACAATTTAATTTCTTAATATTACACTTTTATTTAAAGCTCATTTTAAAACACCATCGAGTATTTGTATCATATTCCGGTCGCGGTTTAATACATGTCCATTATGTCTTGATAAACTTTCCTGTAGTTTCCATGTTCACCCAAGCGGGAAGGAAGTCAACCGGAAGTTGAAGCCGGCCGCGTGCCACCATCTTGTAGCAGAACTTCACCTGCTGTTAGCATCCCATTGACTCCCATTCATTTTGGCATCACTTTGACAGCGAAAAACTTTACATCTGAGGCGTTTGAAGACTCCATTTGTCCATTATTTATTTCTAAAGAAACACGACAATGTATAAAATGCTCCATTACCTTGTAGCTTATGTTATGGCCCCGTAGAAGCAGTTTTTGTAAAAGTAGGCTAACGATTGCGTCATAACCACGCGACTCTCTGTCGCACAGTAGAGAGATTACCGTATGGACGGGAGGAGAAGATCGCGGGCAATCGGGGGGACGGGGAGGCAAAATGACAAAATAATTAACCAGAATACCTAGCAAAAGTTTCTCCTGCTCCTAGCTCATGGACACCTCCTACTCACACTCTCCGTCTCTGCAAGATTCGGAAGGGAATGATTCACATTTCTCTTGGCACAGCTACTAGAAGACAGACGGGTTGCTCACGTCACATCTACGTCGTCAAGCTCGGTTTGAGTCTGCGCGTCAGGAAAGGAAGTGCTAAGAAATCGCTAAAAGTGGGCTTCACTTGTCTCAATTGAGATCCAATGAGATGGCTCTGTCCACTTCTTATACTGTCTATGTGTTCACCACACGATGGCGCATCACACACATACGGTGGCCCAGTAGTGCACAACACAACGAAATTTAAAAAGCAAACATAAGTTCACAACACAACGAAATGAATCCACAACACAACGGAAACAAGCCACAGCACAACGGAAAATCTACAACACAACGAAATAAAGCCACAACACAACGAAATAAAGCCACAGCACAACGGAAAATCTACAACACAATGAAATAAAGCCACAACACAACGGAAAATCTACAACACAACGAAATAAAGCCACAACACATTGGAAATGCTCCCGACCACTAGAGGGCTCTCGGAGCGCGATAAAGTTAGTTTTCCTAGCCACTGTTCTATAGAGTCAGCAGTCTTAATATATCAATACCATGATAAGTTTTAACAGTGTATATCGACATAAAATATTACTTCAAAATAACCTACACAAATTAAATATATTTATACTCGAGAATGCGTGGACGCGCTACCACACCGCATGATCCATAAGGGAACGTCTGGCTATTCCATCAAGTGGTTAAAACGTATAATTTATAATAATATAATTTGATAAATAAAAATAAAAACCATTTGGTGAAATAGGAAGGTATTGGCACAGTTCCACCTGTAATAAGTCAGTCTGGTCACTAGGAACCACAAGCTTTTAAACATGAAAAAAAAACAACTTGATTTAGGCCTAATGTTTGTATAAAAAACAAATCTTGTACTGTGCATACAGGGAGCTATTGGCACAATTTCACCTGTTGTAAGTCAGTCTGGTTAATAGGAACTACAACCTTTTAAACATGATAAAATAAAAAAAAATTACAGAAATTTCCTAAAAAAAAAATAAATAAAAAGATTGTTTATTGTAAATACATGAAGGGTGTTGGAAAAAAGTTACCTGTATTAAGTCAGTCTACTATCAAATACAATCAAGCTTTGGATTTTGAACATGTCTGTTTCTGAATGTTAAAAGTAATTTTATTTAATACAAATTATACGCTTGAACAACTTGGAGGAATTGGCAGACGTTCCCTCAGGGATCATGCGCTGTGGTAGCGCATCAAAGCATTCTAGAGTATAAATATGCAGCTATAATGCACGCTGGTGATTTTGAATTAATAAATGTCGATATACAATGGTTAGCTACATACTGTTAAAACTAATCGTGGTGTTGATATATTTTTATAGACTGCAGTGCTGACTAGGGCTGTCACTTTTGAGAAAAATCAAATTCGAACGGATATCGAATATCAAGAAATGTATTCGAATATATTCGAATATCTACGAGTAAAATGAAATTAACGAACAACCTTGATCCAGCAGGAAACGCCACATGGTCGCTGAATTTCAATGCGCTTCATGAAGAGTTTTTCTTTTGCGTGAAAAGGCCGTTCGCCGGAGATGTGTTAAAAGATAGCGGAGTGCATTCATGATTAGGCTGCCGGTAAAATAATCCTCCTGGCGCCGGGTCTGATTTAGTAATTTACTCTCTTACCTTTGTTCTTTAACATTAATGACACTTTAAGACCAGCCGCTGCGACAGAGACGCGATCTGACATGCGTCACATTTTCTCACAAATCTCTACGTTCATTTAAGACTTTATTTAAATAATTTAAGACTGCTCTTATGAGGACACTCGACAAAACGGACATTTGTCATAATTTGAGTGTTGTGGTTTGTTCAAGCCCGAAAGAGAACTCAATACTGACACGCGTCTTTTCTGTGTGTGTGTGTGTGTGTGTGTGTGTGTAATAGGCAGGAATTACAGTGCGGTCTCTTTAGTCTTGTCGTTATCTTCCATTTTCAAAACAAGCAGGCTGTTGGCTATTATTCGCTTCGCTTGATTTGGTCATGGGCCTACGCTACAATACGTTTAGAGCGGCCGCTACTGGATGAGATGGCAAACAATCAAATAAAAAACAAACGGTCTAATCATAGACTGTAAAAGATGCGCAAAACATGGCACTTTAAAAACCGGATAGTTTATTTATAGTTCGATTTCGGATATTTCTCGTCATGTTCGAATGCATATTCGAATATCGAATAAAAAGTGACAGCCCTAGTGCTGACCATAGCTGCTGACTCTCTAATGAACAATGTCAAGGAAAACTAACTTTATCGCGCTCCGAGATCCCTCTAGTGGCCGGGAGCATTTCCGTTGTGTTGTGGCTTTATTTCGTTGTGTTGTAGATTTTCCGTTGTGTTATGGCTTGTTTCCGTTGTGTTGTGGATTAATTTCATTGTGTTGTGGCTTAATTTCTTTGTGTTGTGAACTTATGTTTGCTTTTTAAATTTCGTTGTGTCGTGCACTACTGGGCCACCGTACACACAGGTTCAGTGTAACGAAAAATGTGAAAATATATTTATAAACGATTTATTTATACGAGTTCACTTTCTTCATATTTTTTTGAACATAGCTCAATGACGTAATGGATATTAAAAAAAATAAAGTTAATATAAATAGCGGAGCACAACCAAACGCTTTTTTGACTTTCTCAGTTTGTGTAAATTACTTAGGGTTCAGAGTATTTATTTTTCCCACATTAATTTCCCACATGTATAGTACAATTATGTGGTTTAGACAAATCTCTTATGTGGGACACGCATGTTAATTGTGTGTGTGAAAGACTTCACCAGAGACTGTATATTTTTACAAATAGCCTATTATGGAGTAAAAACACAACCTAACACAGGGCTCGCTGTAACACACGTTTTAAATACACACATGCTAGCATGACGAATCCTAGTGTACTTACTAGATGCCATTTCAACACTATTTAGAAAAACAAATTCAGAAATATTGTGTCAGCCATCGTCTGTTGAAAGAACCATACGTTTCTCTCTTGAATGAGGTAAATGGTGTTGTTACTGGAACCCTGCAAGATGCCTTCCGTGTCACTACCAACTGTCAGAATGTGCAGGCTACCAGTGACGACGAAACTGAGAACGAGCTGCAGGATGATGTGAATGACTCATGTCCTGGATCTATTGATGCTGCTGAAGTTTCTGCTTTTCTGGGTGCTCACTGCGATGGTGGAGTTAGTCCATTGCCCGTGACAAGTCCAACGTCACTCCAGCTCCCTGATGAAGATCCATCTGTTGCAATCCTGTTTTCCAGAATTGCAAATCTCCAAGAGCAGGACAACATAGTTGGTAGAGTCATCAACTATGTTCTGAGACATAAACGTCCTTCAAAGAGTGAGAAAGCAAAGGAGCCTAGCTCTGTGACAAACCTTTTGAAGCACTGGAAAAAGCTAAAGATTCGTAATCGTGTGCTGTACAGAGTGAAGAAAGATCGACTGATGAACAAGAAACTCTTTCAATACGTTGTACCAGATTCCCTAAAGCATGATGTTCTCCGTGGTGTTCATGACTCAGCTGGACATCAAGGTGGTGCAAGAACTCTCTCCCTTGCAGCTGAAAGGTTCTTTTGGCCAGGAATGAGTAAAGACATCAAGCTTTATGTGAAAAACTGCCAGAGGTGTGTTGTCGGAAAAACACCAGAGCCAAATGCTCGTGCACCCCTTGAGCACATCTGTACCTCTGAGCCCATGGAACTAGTATGCATAGACTTTTGGAGTGCTGAACAGACTTCAGGGAAGGTCGTCGATGTCCTAGTAGTGACGGATCACTTTTCTAAGATGGCACACGCCTTTCCCTGTCACAACCAGTCGGCTAAGCAAGTTGCCCATCGCCTTTGGAATGACCTCTTCTGCATTAATGGATTTACAAAGAGAATACATTCGGACCAGGGTGCAAATTTTGAAAGCAAAATAATTAAGTACTTGCTTGAGATGGCTGGTGTTCAAAAATCACACACCACACCATACCACCCTATGGGTAATGGTCTGGCAGAACGTTTCAATAGGACCTTGGGTAATATGATATGAGCTCTCCCAGTGAAATCCAAGGCGAGGTGGCCACAGCTTCTAAGAACGTTAACTTTCAGTTACAATTGTACTGTGCATGAAACAACCGGGTTCGATTAACTGATAAGCGGCTATTTTCCTGAGAATGTAAATTTCTCACGGTATCAATAGTGTCTTTAACATAAAAAGCAAAATATTGCTTATATACTGAATAAAAATGCATGTTATATTGCTTAACTGATGTTTTATTGTAACAGTTGGGATACGGTACAGATAATGGCATTTATGTAGTTTAACAAAATTAATTATGCACAGAAAATTAAAATGCATAAAAAAATAATTGTCAAAAAAATTGTCAAAAAAAATTGCATCACAAGAAGTGTATTGTGATTGTCACTAACATTTTAGTAACTAAACTGAATTTTATTAGGTTTAGTGACATGTTACAATGTTTACATGGTACAATTTCTGGTAAGCTACGATTTTTTATTATTTCAATTCAATTATTGTGATTTTATTTAATATTGACTCATTTGGATACATATTAGGTAGGCTACACACAAGATAGGCCTTAATTTTTCTCAAGAAAAAAAAAACAACCTACCTAATGCTGTAAACATACAGAAAGCCCTATCAGCTGGTAGTAGGCTATTATTTAAGGTTAAAAATAATTAAATATAATGCGTTTTTTTTATAATAACAACTTTATTTAATGATATAAGTAAAAATATAAAAAAATATTGTAATATAGAACACATATTTAGCTAAATACTCTCTATAGCTATTTCTTTTCTTGCCAACTACGTGCTGTAGCCTATATTATGTTCATTAAATGAGGCTTTCCTGTAGCTCAAACAGTAGAGCGCTGGCGCTTGCAACGCTAAGGTCATGGGTTCGATTCCCAGGGAAAGCAAGAACTTAGTAAAATGTGTACCTTGAAATGCAATGTAAGTCGCTTTGGATAAAAGCGTCTGGCAAATGTGTAAATGTAAATGGCTTTCCTGAGGTAAATGTGACATAATTGTTCTCCAGCTATGTTATTGACCTCTTCACGCTGATGAAAAACACTGATTGATCGATATTATGTATGAGGAATATACATTTCGGTAAGTTGTACTGTATCTTTCAACAGTGTTCGTGTTTTTTTACTATTAGCGGATGATCGGTTCATGTGCGCTATAGGGATCTGTCACGTAACATTTACAAGCGCCAAAACGGTAATTATTGTTTGAATTTCGTAATAAAATTGACAGAATCTGAGAGCTGAGGTTTTTTTATATCGTCAAGTAACCTGCTCTGTCTAGTCTGTCGGTCTCCGTCACCGCGTCCTCTTTGCTTCGCGATTTTTCTGTGCGTGTGAAAATGGATGTGTGGCGGGGTGTGAGAGCGTGTGAAAAGTGTAAATTGCGTGTGTCTCACGGTGAATGCGTGAGGGCTGGCAGCTGTGTTTCTGAAATCCTCCCACACTCCACTCCGTTTTGACCGCCTCATGTTTGTGTCGGGTCTCTCAAAGTGATTCGCACAGTGATGCACAAGTTATTTTTCAAGGAACTAACTTTGTAGTGGAGTTGTTAAGGAACATTTTTGTTTAGAATGACTGAGTCTAAATGATGATTCATATCTAAGAGTCGACTGTGATGTTAAGAGTATGACTTTGAAGTGAGTTTTTCTTCTCTGAGAAAGAATTGAGAAGTTTGTTGTTTGCATCAAAAGATATTTGAAGAGCAGAGATACATGTGTAACCACTAGGAGCGTGTAGACTGCACCTCCTATAGTCTGTGTTAAGTGTGGAACTTGGTACCATTCCATTCTTTCATACTTCCTGGGGAATAGATAAATTCTGACATACTATATTGTAAAGCTCTTTCTATTTTCATTTTTTTTTTTTCTTCTGCAATCTTTACTGTATATTTAGTCCGGTTCTAGCCCAATTTAGCAGAATTTAAGGGGGGTGTATGTAACAGAGTTTAAATAATGCTGTTAAATTCTTGCATTAATTGGGAAAACTCGACATTGGCTGTTGCGTCCCTTGCATTTGTGTGCGTGATATTAAGGGCGGAGCTACGTCACCACCAGCTGAGTTTCACATCTCTCGCTGCTGGTAAGTCGCATCAATAAGCGCTGTGTCATAAAAACTGAGTTTAGAGTGAGTCAAGTGTAAGGTTGGTCTTTTAAACTACACACAAGTTACTTCATGTGCCTGTCAGTCCCTAGTTCTGTCAGTCAGTGGCGGTTCTACACTGAATTACACCCTGGGCGAGACCCCCCCCCCCCCCCCATTTAAAAAAAAATATTTCCCCAGAAAACAAGACTTAATATCTTATGTCATTTTACCACTTTGTTAAAATAACGTTATGCATCTTTATTTAAGTAAATGTTTGATATTTGGACTGAAAACAAGACAAAAATACTAAGTAAGAAAAGCATTTTTTGCAGTGTAATAAGTGAACTTGAAACAGTTTTGTTGCAAAGAACAATATTATGGTGAAATTAGATTTCGTGTTTGAGTTAAAACAAATTATTAAGCATAGCAAGAATCATAGCAAAAAGGCTAACAAATAAGAGTTATACCCACCAATTAATATTGCCCCTTCATTCATGACTGGATACCGTAATCAAACAGAGAAAACATAGTTGCATACCTTTATCTTTCGCTCGTTTATAAATTGGGCACCTGATGGCTTTGACCTTTTTTGTCCATCTCTTATTTGGCACTCGACATCGACAATCAACAGATTTCCCCTGATCCCCCCATACCAGTCAGATCTATGAGCAACATTGATGCGTGATGCACTGTCCTTTAACCAGCTTTTTGGTTCCTGTTTTTCCCAGTCTGTCTGTTGCAGGCTCAGTAAAGATCTTGAGTAACCATCCACCTGCTCTCCGTGTGATTCCATCCACACACAAACACACACATTCACATATATATAAGATCATATAGCTAGCATTTCACTTCCAGTCTTTCGGGATATATCAAGAAAAAAGCCTTTCACCTCTTTTCTCCTTTCGGGTCGCGGGTTTCTGCCTGATCTTCATCTCAGCCATCACCTCCATCTGTCACGATCGTCTGCATCTTCCTTCTCCACACCACACCACGTCAGTCTTGATGGTGTCTTTCCCCTCTTTCTCTTTCCTCCGACTGGCATCTCCTTATGTCCGCCTCTTCATCTCTCCGGCACACGTGTCCAAACCTTCTTTTCCTCATCAGATCTTCTATTGGCATTACTTGTGCTTGCTTCCTTATCTCTTCATTAGTTTGGTGTTCCTCTAGACTTCAGGACAGTACCTCAGCATCCGCATCCCACAGGATCCTATCTTGTCTGCCAGGTTTCCTGCTATGGGCCATGTCTCACTTCCGTACAGTAGGGTCGGTCTTATAGCTGTCTTTTAGATGAGTGTTTTTAACTTTGTGTGTATTTTTTCTTATCGCACATAACTCCTTGTCAGCTCCTCCATCTACTCCATGCTTTGCTTATTCTCAACTCTTCCTATTTCCCGCAGCCTCAATCTTGGTGGATGGCGGTTCCCATGATATCTGAAGGCCGTTTGTTAGGGAGATTTGCGTGCTCTGTCATACTCTCTCCATCTTATACTCTCTTCTCTTCAGAAGTCAGGTGTTCAAACCATTAGGCCACGACTGAATGATATGTAGTAAACAAATGTTATCAAATGAGACTTTATTGTAAAGTGTAGAAGATGTAAAACTTTCAATCCAACGCAGACAGTCTACCGGAAGTTCCCTGAAATTACTTTTCACAGGTTGGGATGTCGTGAGACAAAAGACTCAGAGTAAATACTACACTAAATGATGCCTGTGTGACACATTCTTGGCTTATCACCACATTTTTTTCATTGTGACTGAATGTGGAAGTGAAAGATTAGTCCAACAAGTCTAATCCACATCTACAGCTCACAGTGGTTTAAGATCTTAACTCATCATTCAGAGAGCTAGCACTACAACTACAGCACTAGAGTTAAAGATAGCATGCAAAACATACATAGGTCATATTTCTACATATCCTTCTAGACTCATTCTTGTTAAAAATAAAAATATGACAGCCAAACAAAACACATGTTTAGAAAACAACTACTTAAATCAAAAGTAAAAAATATACAGCGGGGGAAATAAGTATTGAACACGTCATCATTTTTCTCAGTAAATATATTTCCAAAGGTGCTATTGACATGAAATGTTCACCAAATGTTGATAACAACCCAAGTAAGCCATACATACAAAGAAACAAACAAAAATAAGTTCAGAAATTAAGTTATGTGTAATAATGTGAAATGACACAGGGAAAAAGTATTGAAAGTGAGGCGCAAAAAGGCACTGAAAGCCAAGACAATTGCTGAAAACTATTAGTAATTAAAAAGCAATCCAGCCCCCTGTCCGTGGAAATTAATAACAGCTGGTTCAGTCCCAACGGATGGCCTACAAAAAGGTCTCATTGCTAAGGTGTCACACAAGACACATCTCATGATGGGTAAAAGCAAAGAGCTGACTCAAGACCTTCACAACCTAATTGTTGCAAATCATAATGATGGCATTAGTTATAGGCGCCATTCTAATGGTGTGTTCACACCAAATGCGAATAGAGCGTCAAATTCGCGTCTATCGCGTCTAGTTATACGCTTGACCACTTTGTGTCCATTCGCGTGTCCGCGTCACTCGCGAATAAAACATCCCACGAAAAGGAGTGTCATCATTGTTTCTTTCTGACATATGTTTCTGTCATGTCTGAAATAAAAGATATTGTTGCTCTTTACTTGTTGTGGAAGTCCCAAATACGGCAATAATAGTTCACAGCACCATCCAGAGGCGCACTCAACTCGGTGAATTTCACCTTCTTCACGTGAATTTTCCGCTCGAGTTGAAATTTTTCAACTTGCGCGGAAGACGCGATTGAGGCGATTAACGAGCTTTCGCGGCAAACGCGTCGCCCAATTCGCGGCATTCGCGCCGCCCGGTGCGAATTCGCGTCTATTCGCGTCTTTGCATTGACTTTGTATGTAATCTACTCACACAAATAATTAAATTCGCGTTTGGTGTGAACGCACCATAAGCTTCTTAATGGTCCAGTGAGCACTGTTGGGGCCATAATACAGAATTGAATAGGTGCTTTTCTTTTAACCATTAGCTTCAAAAAGACCTGCAGATAGCAGGTAGTGTGTTCTCAAAGAAAACAGCAAGTAATGCACTCCACCGCCATGGCCTGTATGCACGCTCACCATGCAAGACTCCATTACTGAAGAAAAAAAGCATGTTGAAGCTCATTTAAAGTTTGCTGCACGACATTTGGAAAAGCCAGTGAAATACTGGGAGTATATAGTGTGGTCACATGAGAGCAAAATTTAACTGTTTGGATGCCATAATACACACCATATTTGGAGGAGAAATGGCAGTGCACATTACTCTAAAAACACATTAAATCACCATTTAGAGAATTAAAAAGACAAAGTGTGCTACTTGGGTGGCTTTATTCATAGCCTGCAGGCCTCCCTTAAAAGAAGATTCGAGGGGATCTTTGTAAATGTAAGGATGGAAGATGGTGAGCATGATGCGGCAACCCTTCCCTTCTCAGACCCTCTCTACCTAAAAGCTGCATTACTTGACCCCTCCTTTGGCACCATGCGGTTAATGCATGATGTCTTGGCTCCTGATCAGACCAAGGAGGTAGTGTCTACAATGAATAAAGATAGGTTTGTAATTAAATACTGTTCAATTTGAAATATAACACAAATTGGTCTATAAATTATTTTAGTGTCATGTCTGTAACTCAGTAACTATAACTTATAATCCATACATATCTTCAACATTTTGCAATGAATGTTCTGTATTTTTCAGACCTGATTATCGAAGAGGCACACAAGACCACGCCATCTCCAGCTTCCACCAGTAACCCTGAAGTCCAAGTTGGAGAGCCAGAGGCAGGGCATCAATCTGGACTTTTCACAGGTTACCGCAAAAAAACAGAAAACCAATTTGTGCTCTAGTCCGCTTATCCAGCTTAACCACTACCTTGACCTTTGTGATGGACATAATGCTCTTCAGTTTTGGTCTATAAAAAAGTACCCGCTTTTTAGGTCAAGTGTACTGAATATTGTGGCACCATGCAAGGATTCCAGAATATCTTGGATCTGTGGCATAGGGTATCCATCGAGGTGAGTTTTAGCATTCAAACCCCGATAGTCTACACACAATCTTGAACTACCATCCTTCTTAGGCACTACTACGACAGGTGCTGCCCATGGAGACGCTGATGGCCTGACAATCTTCTTGGTTTGCAGATTGTTGATTTCAGATTCAATGAACTGCTGCTTGTCCAGAGACACTTTATATGGGCGTTTTCTGACTGGTACTTCATCAGTTGTGAGGATTTGGTGTTTTACCATGTTGGAATGTCCTATTTCATGAGTGCATACTGCGGGCCATTGCAACATTAACTTTTCCAATTGTATTCTGAACTAACCATTAGTATTAGCTTGCTGAACCAGTTTTTGGATGATCAACTGGGTTTCGTTAGATGTAGGAGGGATGGGTACAGCTATGTAAAAATGTACTGTCGCTTGGGATCCATGTGGCAAGAAAGGGAAAGTTTCTTCAGCTCTTCCTTCTCTGGCGGGTATGGTGTATTGTGATCTCTGAAAGTCTAAAGTCAATCCAGAATCCATCAGAAAGTCCATCTCTAGGATGATTGGCACAGTCAAATCCACATCACTCATTATGTATAATGTTAGCTCCATCTTACATCCTTGGATCTCACACTTCTAAGTCACTCTTCCAATTGCAGTCTGCTGCTGTCCATTGGCGAGAACAAATGCTTGTCCACCACAGGGCTGATATGACTCATTCTTGCTCATCTGGTCCCAGGTTGACTTTTTAATGAGAGAGAGTGTGCTACCAGTATCTACCATTGCTGTACAGTATCGATCTTGTAAAATAATAGGGATGGTGACAGTCTTGACTCCAGACAGTTTATGACATACAACTTTGCATACAATATACAAAATTTATTAACAATATGTTCAATGTCATCAGAATACAAATGAGGTAAGAAGAGTTAACAATGAGCTGAAAAATATGATAGAGAAAAAGAACGAGGACAAGATATTAATCTATACATCAGTTACACTGGACAATTTTTGTCGTTGTGTTTAAAAAAGTTTCATAAGAAATGTTAATGCAGGGTCCAAAGATGAGAAGGCAAGTTTTAAAGTTGAGCCACTCACACACGGATAATGCATATTTTATAAAAAATTTAAAAGGAATGGAACTGAAAATATTAGTGCTCGCTCCTCTATAATCGCAACGTGTTTAATGGATTTTTTTGTTTGATTTTTGTTGCAAAAAGGTAATGAAGTTTCAACTGTAATAGTTCACATATTCAAAACGATGAATAGTTTAATGGCGTTGGGTGACTACAGTAATCTACAGCAGTGTTGACAACAGTGGCTGAAATTAACCTCTACAAACACATCTGTGTCCTAATAGAGTGTATATCAGCTATATAAGCTATAGCCAGTGCCTCCACAGTCCCGTCAGTAATGCTCAAGTTCCCATTATCAACACCAAAATACTCGTGTTCCTGTTTCCTGAATACAGGACAGTCTCTGACTCGATAAAGACACAACAATATTACAAATAACTCCTTTTCTGATTTCCATGCAAGCTCTGGTTAATATTTGTATATAAACTTAGTACTCTTCTAATCTACTTTGTGCACTTTAAAACAAGTCTTTTTAGGGATAGTTCACCCGAAACTGTCTACTGACTTCTAATGTATGGACAAAAAATATTGTCTTTTATGTTCTACAGAAGAAAGGAAGTTATCCAGCTTTTGATCGACATGAGGGCATATGTACATTGTCAATTTTCATTTCTGAGTGAACCATCTTTTTAATACATTTACATTTAATCATTTAGCAGACTTACAAATGAGGAGAACAACAGAAGTTAAACTGACAATATTCAAGTGCTGTGAATAATAGGGTGAATAGTAGTTATTTGGTAAAAGAGTATAATGTACATGCATTAGGAACACAAGCAATACTATGACATTAAACTACTTGATGTTGTTGATCTGTCAGTCTATCGGGGGAATTAATGAGAATAAACCGTGCTTTATACAACCCTCCTCTCCATCGTATGATACAGATCGTCAGCAGAAGCATCAACGGCACATCAATACATCTTTAATAAAACTCTGTTTACCGTATGTGTTCAATGGACCGCAAACAGAGCAATTGAGTTTTGAGTTTTATGAGTCAAGAGTTATCTCTAATAAGCCTAAATATCACAGAAAGGAAGGGTGTGTGCAGTGAGAAGAATGACATTAGGTGCGTTTCCATCACAGATTTGAGCAAAACTTTTGCGATTTTTTAAAATGTCGACAAAAAACTATTGCTAAATAACGGCGTTTCCATTAACCGATGCTATGCGACTAAAACTTCATTTTTCCACTCACGATAAGTAAAATCACTCCAAAAACCATGGCAATGGACATTGGTAGGATTATGTACTATATCCCGGCCATTATTAATCGCAGGAGATGTGTGTGTGTTTTCAAAGCATTAATGGTTAGGAACGGCCCTTATTATACTGTGAGCGGCTCATATGAGTTTCTGGGTGTTTCTCCCTCAGATCTGCTTCGAGGTCTTGATCGTGGCATTTATTTGAGGTTTAGAATCCATTATTCCTGTAATTATTTTGCCTTATATGAATTTCATAAAGAGCTCAGTCTCGTCTTCAGTCCAAACACACCGCATCATCTACGTCAGCTGACCTGTAAATGCGCAAAAACTGTTTCCATTGAAGTTTTGCGAAATATTTCTTTTTCGAATTGCCTGAAAAACCTCCTCATGCGAGCGGAGAAACTTTTTTGCGATAAATGGGAGTGTTTTGTTGACATTTTTCCATTGGGCGTATTTTCAATTCGCAATTGCAATTTGAAGGGTAATGGAAACGCGGCTATTGACTTCATTTATTGAGTGCAGATGTTTAGACTGAACTGCAGGCGGTCTGTGAATGAGACGCGGGCTTTTGCATTGAAACACAGCAGGCAAACGCTGCACTACTGTCTCGAGAGTGTTCGTCCCAGCTGTGTGTCGAACTCTGACAATTCTCTGTGTCAGTTCTACAACAGCAATTCATTAACCCTCCAACATCAGGCCTCAAGAACACGTACAATACACAGTCAGCCAGTGGGTTCAGAAACAGGAGACAAAAAAAAACACCTACACTGTTGTGAACTCCTAAAATATCATCTATAACGATCATGATTAGAAAGGGGAGAATGAGAAAAGTGTAAGTCAGAAGCACCACGAACAAACTACCCAGAATTTGTTTGCGCTTTAGAGGAGTAAGTGATATTGCGCGTGAAAGACTGCGACAAGTGCCAACAAAACACAGAATGATTATCGGGTAGGGGATTAAACAGATGATCGGTATGGTCAGTTCGCTAAAGTCTATGACTGTTATGATCAGAGGAACAACCCAGATGATCACAGAAACGAGACAGCAGACCTTTAGTGAATGATCAGATCTGTACCAGATAGGAGGAGAAACCTGAAGATATCGTTCAAAAGCAACACATGCCATAAAATACAGACCCACAATCAAACTATACAAATATGCATAAAACACATCATCCCTTATCAAAATCATTATTAATATACAAATGATCTGAATGAGATCTGAAAGAATCAAATTAATAACAAACACTGGAGTGGAGTGATCAGATTTGATAAGACCACACAACGCTAACAGAGTTAAGATCATGACTAGAATCTCAGTGCCTGAAAAGATCATGAGAAATATTACTGTTGAAAGCTCATGGTTCATGTCAAACTCTTCAATCTGACGGGTCCATTCATCTTCATAATTTACTCCACTTGATCCGTCGATGCTGGCCATTGTTTCATGAAATCTTGACAGGCAACACTAAATAACAAACCAGTCATTAGTTTTAAAAAATGCATTTACTATTTACTAATTTATTAAAAACATGCCATAACTTTCCTGTGTGACTGTTGAAATCAAGTTCCCTCAGTTTGCTTTAGAGGAGATGTGTGTAATGTTAGAAAGCTTGAAATACGTGAAAGATTAAAGTTTGTAAATCCTCCATTTGAACAATATCACAGAAGCAAGAATATTCTGAATGCTGTTGTTCTGAATATTCAGTCCAGCACAGCTGCAAGTGTACAATGGTTTATTAAACTAGGAGTAAATCTTGAAGAACTTACGTTACTGACAGGAGTGTGTGTTTCGTCTGCAGGTCAAAGCAGAAGTTTGTGGAGCAACACACAGACTGACAGATGTTTCACAAGTTTCCACTGCTCTTCATTCACTGCACACACTGTAAAAACACACATCTTAAAGCTTGTGGATCTAATGTAGGAAATGCCTGAGATTACAGACAAACTATTTGATCCAACGTGTGAAACTGTAATTACCTTAAAGACACAATTAACTAACAACTTTCACAAATGTTTCGGCTCAACTACGACGACTGAAGTAATCTGAAAACGCTTTATACCTGATTCTTACATTTTTAAAGTTCACTCAGTGTTTATTCATATCCTCAGCAGAATCAGAAACCCATGAATGATAGCGAGAGAAAGTGGTTCCGACAGGACCTTAAAGAAAACTTCCAAACCTGCTTTAAACAATTCCATCTTAATTTCTTTAGTTTCTTCTACACATAATCAAGCACACTAGAGAGTCTACAAGCTGAACAACATGTGCTAACGTCTGAATAAAGGCTGAAACACAACGACACAATAATTCCCACATGAGACGACATGATCTTACCGGGAATCAGACGGAAGACTGAAGACGCTGCTCATCAGGAGATGCTGGTGTTTATGAGCTGCTCACGTTCTTTTATAGCCTGAATTAACTCCAGAAACACCAAACACAGATGCATTAAACATCATTTACAGTTAATGCACATGCAACCGCATCAGCAATCAGCCAAACTCCACAATATAAACCCATTTAAAGCCACAAGTGTTATAGAAAGGACAATGTGAATAGCCAGAAATACATAATACTCAGATTTTGTCATACTGTAAGTTTATCAAATTATGATTAAGCAGTAAGGGCTAAATAAAAATGTCATGAGGTTGAAGGACAGGGTAAGGTGACAAGACAACGCAAGCACACAGCCCAAACAAATGGCCATGTGCTTAGTACACATAAAACATGAGTCTGTCATGATCCTGCCTCAAGACAAGAGAAGATCTGGAGAGATCTTCAGAATCATGGCAGAGGCAGAATCATGACAAAAATCATCAGTAAAGACAAAATATTTTAACAACTTTTACTACTGAAAACAAAATCACTACATGTTTATTTGCAGTTTCATTCCAGACACTGATGTTTGTGAATCACTGCATCAGTCCGTCAGTAAACGTTGAGTTAGTTTGATTCTGCACTACGCTTTAATAATGTTCCACTAATGAGTGTGATGTAGTGATACATGTAAAGTATACTAACTGTATCCAAACAAGAAATGGGCATTTCTGTTAAATATTTACAAAACGTGCGTTCCAAATGTTAAATTAAATATTTGTGAAAAGCTAATTCATGTTCAAATATTGTGAACACTAGACTTTTCCACAATACGGTACACATGAGGAACAATCAATCAGCATCTCAGCTTATGGTGAATAATGACAGTAATGAACACTTTCATCAACATGTTGATAGTGAACACAAAAGTGATGTTATGTATATATTTCACATATGATGAAATATGATTATATAATAGCTAAAATCATCAACAATACAGTTTTTATGCATTCTGTAAAGTTTCTGTCATGAAAGATGTAACTTGAAGCACTTCTACTGAGTTTCATAATTAATTTTCTTCCATTAGAAAACGGTTCCCTATTGAGTGGATGTGAGTGATTTTTTTCCTCAATTTTCAAAAGCTTGTCATTAAGAGATTCAGTATGATTGCACATTTCCTCATTTCCCATCAGCATTAATTCATTATGAATGAATAGCACTAATGTTAACTGTTTCCTACTGAAAGTATCTGCACAATATACTGGACTATTTGTGAGTTGTATATGCTTATGTGGACTTAAATCCAGACTAGCGTGAATTTAGTTGTTGTTTGATTTTGAGGTGACGGCAGCACTCGGGCCGCAGAAGTCTCTTCTCCAACTGAAAATCACACGCCTGTCCTCAGTTATCATGCCAATTAAGGACATGAATGTGTAACAAATTAGCTCAGGGGGAAATATTAATAATAGCCTATGCCGTGCATTTTCAGAAGTGCTGGGTACAGAGACGCATTCATTTTTTCTCTTTCGCACAGGTCATGTTTTGAAAGATGATAGATAAAGATAAAAATGTATACAGAAATGTGATGTCCGACTCGTTTTATGAAGAAGAAAGCCTCAAGTTTTCAAAAAGCATTAGACATATGACCCACTATTCTGCTTCATAAGTACCATGTTGACAATATGACATGACGTGTTTTAATGTATCTAAATGTAGCAGAGCGGGCGCGGGTTGACTCAAATTGATATAATTTCCGACTACGCCACCTGGGGAATTTCACCCCAAGAATTTAACACAACCTCTTAACACTGGCACACACAGGTTCTAATCACTGTTGGAATCAGAGACATAGGTAATGAAAAAGATTTTATTAATTATTAAAAGACATAATGGTTATAAAAAGCATTGACCAGCAATCACTCTCATCTATTTGTTTACTTCTATCGTTGGCAGCAGAGGAACCTGGGCTTACCCACAGGGGCAGTCTCAAGATATCACCCTTATGAAAATTACTCTATTCACAGTGCACACACTCAACGACTCATGTCAGAGAAGACCACGACACACAGTGAGGACGTCACCACCTAAATGGTCACTCGTCTGCCCCCGGGTGCCCAGGCCCTGCCAACAAACAAAAGAAAAAAATACATTATCAAGCAGTGATAGGCAAAAAGAACAAAATTATATAACCATAAGTCACTAATACAATAATCAAACCAAAATAAACATACAAATTCAAAAAGATAAATCAATTAAAGAAATAAACAGGAGACAACCAAAAAAAACCCAAAGCACATCACTGAGAACTGAATTTACTAGAAACAGTAAGGAGACAGTTCACTCGCGACGGTTCACTCGCGACGATTCACTCGAGTCGGTTCACTCGAGACGATTCACTCGAGTCGGTTCACTCGAGACGGTTCACTCGCGACGGTTCACTCAAGACGATTCACTCGAGACAGTTCACTCAAGACGGTTCACTCGAGACAGAACACTCGGGTCGGTTCACTCGAGTCGGTTCACTTGAAGGGTGATTCTTAGACTATGGGCACTTTTATGTACTTTGGTCATATTTTTAAAAATACATATAATTTTGGAAAATATACATATAATATACAAAAAAATATACAAAAAAAATACATATAATAAGAAGTCCTCTTTCTTTTTCAAACTAACAATAAAACCTCTTTAAAAACTTTTTACTACCTTTCTATTATGATTTTTTCATACTTTTCAACCTCCTTATAGGTTTCAAAATCACTGTTTTATCCCTGTCGCACACCCAGACTTTTTAACTTCAACAATGAAAATACAGTTTAAAAGTATGACTTATCTGGTAACTATTAATATACCTAAATTAAGCACTAGTAAAATAATTAAAATACATTATAGTATTTAATGTGAGATCACCATCAATATTACTTTTTATACAAAATATAGCTGTCGCACAGTATTGGTGTCATTTCCACCACAACACTGTAATGTCCCTATAAAAAGTTTGTGTGAAAGATTGTTTAGGTGGTTTCTATGGAAATGTTCAGAGACATCAGAGCACATGTTGGACATGGAGGCCATTTTAAATTTTCATCAAGAACAAAATAAGAAAAATCAAGGTAAATATTGCTTGATCAGTTAATATATTTTTTCTACATCATTTCCAAACATGCTGTACCTTCAAGGGTGTTTTTAAAAAGTTAAAAATTTTAAGTTAAATAAGAGTATTTTGCATACATGAAATGCTAAGTATTAATTCAAAGCTAATCAGTGAAGCTATCTTCCATTTTTTCACAAGAAACTACAGAAATGTCATTTCCACCACACTGCCCTCTGTGGTGGAAATGACATTTGTGATTACAAAGTACAATTGATATGGATTGCAAGAGTAGATTGACTTTGTGAATTGAGTTTACTGAGTGTGATGAGTTTAAGAGTTTTTCAAATAAATATTTCTCTAAATATTACTGTTTCTCAACATTCACGTTAATTCATTGTCATTTCCACCACCACACACATTTTTTAAAAACATTTAAAAAGTTCTCATCACACATTAAAAATGTATCCACAATTTAAGAGATCATGCTCTACTTAATATAAAAATTCAAGGTAGGTAGGCCTATTTATTTTTCTAATAAGCTCTTGCCCAAACCAATATTAAATTTCAGAGTGTGAAGTTCATCATTTGGTCCTTAGGGCAGTTAATTTATCTCATTGACAAATGTATAATTATTGTACACTGTGGAAAAACTGACAAAACTAGTTACAAAAATGATCTTAGACAATTCTTGAGTGACATAAGTTTTTCCGTTTTTAAATAACAGCTGTAGAGATGTGGTGGAAATGACATTTGTTCATTCCAGGACGGAAATTTTTTTAAATATTAACTATTTCTCTTGTAATCTATCATACAGACCTTAAAACTAGACAAATTATTTAAACTTATGAGACTGTGTTACGTGACTTTTGAACAAGTTTTTTTTATTCACTAAAAGTGCCCCTAGTTGAAGAAACGCCCTGAAACAGAACAGCAGCCTTAATGCACTTAATGATGAAGCAACGGGCAGATCATTCTCATGCAGGACGCCGCTATTGTCCTTATCGCGTGCCTAAAAACAAAACAAAAAGGTGTTACACAGCGATTCCCTCTCCCTTGGCTTCACGCTCGAGCAGTATACTCACAACAAAACATGCTGTCCCGGGATTACTATCCCCAAACTATGCGGTGGATGGAGCCAGATGTCTCCGACAAAGCTCGTTGGCAGAAAGCGCAGATAGATCTTACACTGCGTTTAGCATACAGATTAGTCAGATTACCCGCTCAGCCAAAGCAATCCATAGAAACGTAATTTACAAAACACCGTCGCATACAAATTTCCCTTACCTGTCTCAAATGTCCACATTCAACTCTCCAGAAAGCACAAAGACCGGCAATCAGCACCGACAGTGGGTATGGTAAGCAGCTTCAGCGATCTTTTACGAGCAACACCTTCTTATTCTTCTTCTTCTTGTTGAATTTTTATTGGCAGTTGACAAACAACAAAATGGTGTATTTCCGCCACCAACTGGTATGGAGTGTGGACCAAGGACCCCCCCCCATAACACTCATTTCTCGAGTTATTTTGCAGAATATACTTTGGTATAAATTGCATTTTTATTATTTTTATTTTTTTTCAATTATGAATTAACAACCTTCTTTCATTCTCATATTTCTGACAATGCATTAAAACATGTTCTACTGTTTCCTCTTGCCCACAATAATCACATCTTCCCGTATCATTTTATAAAGTGTACTATTTAATCTTGTGTGTCCAAATCTCACCCTTGATACTATTTCTTCTCTCCTGTTTTTCCCTGTAATTCTCATCTCTCCCACTTTCCTTAGAATTCTATAGAACCTCCGACCTTTTTTCTCCTTATCCCACTGTTTTTGCCACCTTTCTTTTAGTCTCTTCTTGATAATACTCTTAATTTCATTCTTACTTAAATTAACAATTAAATTAATGTCATTGTTTTTAACTGCTTCTTTATCTGCAATTTCATTTCCTTGGACACCAACATGTGCAGGCACCCACAAAAATACTACTGTAGGCTAATCCCCATCATTTGAATTCTGTATATTGTTTGCATTATCTCCATTAAATTATCTGGTCTACTTTCTGAATGACTGTATTGTGAACTAGCCAATGATGAACATGAATCTGAACAAATAACTGATTTCACAGGTCTTATTTCTTCTATACACTGTATTGCTAATAATAATCAGGGCTTGACATTAACTTTTTTGCTCACTAGCCAATGTGGCTAGTGGTTTTCCAAAGTTACTAGCCACACAGCATTTTTACTAGCCACATTTTTGTTGTTGTGAAATTACCTTATAAAAGTTGACTATGGCGTGCTAAAATTTACTTGAACTAGATTTACAACCCTTTTAAATGTAAAACCACTGTACACACCCAAATCAAGACTACATAAATATATAACAATACAGGTGTGACCACTACGGGTTTTCTTTATATATTCTCAATACTACTTAAATCAAAAACCCATAATTATAAAATAGTCAGTTCAAAGAACTACCCGGTGGCACGCAAGCCACCCTAATTAAAG
The DNA here is from genome assembly GCF_963993115.1 of Abramis brama. Lineage (NCBI taxonomy): Eukaryota > Metazoa > Chordata > Actinopteri > Cypriniformes > Leuciscidae > Abramis > Abramis brama. The sequence goes on along the minus strand of NC_139977.1, from coordinate 34,759,755 downwards.
GACGTAGATGGAAGCTGGTGTGTCAAAAAAATATACATTTATTTATTTCACAATAGTTCAATTATATAAACAATTCTAAAAGACAACAGTAATACTTTATGAAACTTCTCTCAATCAAAACACCAAATGGTTAAGGGTGTGTACAGAGTTTCCCTCCTGAGACATGTCTGAATATAAAGCACACCACACGTCACTCTTAATAAATAATTTAAGAAGAATACATAGGTGAAACAACCCAGTTACATATTGCACGTGATTCACAGCAATTTCCCCCCTTCACTTCACACACACACACCACTGCAGGCGTTTGTCCCTTTAGGAAACTACACATTACCCAAGTATTTCAATTAAAAGAACCTCACCATGTATACATGAGTTATCAGAGAGAGTCAAGACAAAACAAAACAAACAAACATACAATGTAAAAGCTCAAACCTCCGCTCTCTCTCTCCCTCCTCACATGCCCCAAGGGCAGTCAACAAACAGTCGTATAAATTATGGTAGGCAGTTGGTATAACTAAAACTAAAACAGGAAAAACAGTGACTGGACACACGTCCTGTAACAATAATAAAATGTCATGAAATAGGTTTCTTTTGTAACAACATACAATCAATAGTTATAGGCATGTTCATACCTGAATAGCAAACAAATGTTTGCACAATGCGTCTTCACCACAATCGCACTGCGTTACCGTGACAGAATAGGATGCATCCTCACCACAATCTCAAACTGTGTTACTATGACAGAAGATACAAAATCAATATACCAAGCTTTTACGATCATTCACAACATTTCATAATCTAACTTGGTACCTGCAACAGTTTTTCCCAGAACAACCGTTTTGTCCACTGGCCAATCTCCAGCCTCAAGCAATGACAACAGCACTGGTTTGAACCATCGATTTTGGTGCTTTCATTCCCCACGCTGTACCGACACACTATGCTGGAATGCTAGCTTGGCTTGTCGCTCTGTGACTACGTCACACTAAATAGCCGGCTGAGCAATGACGCGCTCTGAGGTGGTGTCTACTGGGTCCTAATGTCCTACCCCTTACATTCACCCCCCTCGTAAAATGTCACCGTCCCGGTGACAGAAACAAAATAAAGTCAACACCAGGGTCTAAACACAGCATATAATGCATTGACTGTAGGGTGCGTTGTAGCCTCCTCCCCACCCTCCTCATTTCTTACGGCTGCACGAGGGAGATGAAAACGATTTGAGTGCTGGCCTGCTGTTAGCCGGGTGGTTCGTCGAGTTGTTTGAATTGATGCTTGTTCTTCTTCCTCCGATCTACCACACTCAAGGTCTTGACTCAATTCCATGGAATCGGAACTTGGACTAGTAGGTTGTTCATTTAGCTGCCCGGATAACAACGGGGCTGCAACACATCTCGGTCTTTCTGAATCATATGGATTCAACGGTGCACACACCCCCAAGTCAAATTCCTCGTCTGTGCTAGGGTCAGGACTAAGTACTACATCCCCCTTGGGCACATCTCCAAATAACTCCACCTCAATCGCACATGGGTGCGGGGAGCCTAAATGGATTGGCAATGGGCGCAATTCTTGTCGATGGATATTCCGCTCTGGGCCTGACTGACCCTTGGGCTTGATTTTGTATAATGACCCAACCTCATCCAGACATCGCACTACTTCATATACAACAGGCTCCCACTGATCTTGGATTTTATGGCGACCAGGGGGATGACTTCGCCTGTACACAAATGAGCCAATAGGCAGAATTGGCAATGGGACCGAACGATGTTGTGCTCGAGAAGCAGCTGCGTCTTCCAATTGAGTTCGCGCTTTAAGATAAATTGATGTTAAATGCTTCTGATGTTCTTGAACCCAATCTTCTACTGTCCCACCCGATGTCACCTCAGTCAGTCCCAGAAGCGAATCTATAGGAAGAAGAGGCTTTCTCCCAAACATCAACTCGTAGGGAGAGAATCCTGTAGAACTATGCACTGAGGTGTTATAGGCAAACAACAACTGAGGCAAATGTTGAGGCCATCTCTTTTTCTGTTCTGGAGGTAAAGTGCGCATCAGATCGTGCAATGTCCGGTTGAAGCGTTCACATTGCCCGTTTCCTTCTGGATGGTAAGGGCTAGTTCGTGACTTCTCAATTCCATACACTTGACAAAGGCGTTTCAGTAGCTCTCCCTCAAAGTTTCGTCCTTGATCTGAGTGGATCCGTTTTGGGACACCATAGGCATAAAACCATCGTTCCGTAAGAATTCGAACGACCGTCACAGCTCTCTGGTCAGATGCGGGATATGCTTGTGCAAACTTAGAAAACACATCGGTCACAACAAGGAGGTTCTCTCTACCATCACTAGCTCGTTCAAGCGTGGTAAAATCAATGGCCACAATCTCTAGGGGTCTAGAAGCAAGCAGGCTGCCCATAAAAGTTCTCACCTTTGGCTGTACAGCTTTGGCTGTCAGGCACCTAGTACACTCTTGACACCAACGTTCAATATCTTGACGCATGAAGGGCCAATAACAGCGTTGACGTACAAGGGTGGTAGTACGTTCCACCCCTTGATGACCGTGATGGTCATGGAGATTAGTAAGTACTTCACTTCTCAGCCTCTGTGGTAACAACAGCTGTAACACCTCCTCTCTACCCCCAGGGACATGACTTCGCCGATACAAGACTCCCTGCTGTTCTTGGATTCTACTCCACTGGCGAACCATTTCCAGGACTGCTGGAGATTCCTTGGTCCGCTCCACAGCTGAGGGAACGCCACCACGTTTCCAATACACCAAGAAAGCCTGTATCACCGCATCTTCTGCCTGTAACACTTGAAGGTCAGCTTTACCTCTTGCTGGAGTTGCCTCAATAATAGATGTAAACGCAGAACACCGCTGAGGGTTTTTAATGCAAGCTTGTTCAACCTCTTCAGGAACTGAAATACCAGGGGCGACTTCTCCCATAGAACTTGGCAGCGGGGCAGGAGGCAAGCGAGAGAGTGCATCTGCATTTTTATTAGATGTTCCAGGTCTGTACATTAGAGTGAAATCAAAGAGTGCCAGCTGTGATGCCCAACGTTGTTCTACGGCACCTAGTTTAGCAGTACGGAGATAACAAAGGGGGTTGTTGTCTGTGAAGACTGTAAATTTAGAGCCGAGAAGGTAATCTCTAAATTTTTCCGTTACCGCCCATTTGAGTGCAAGCAACTCTAATTTCATAGCTGAATAATTTGTCATATTCCTCTCGGTAGGTCTGAGCCCACGGCTTGCGTATGCGAGTGGCCGACGTTGCCCTCCTTCCTGTTCCTGGGACAAGACTGCCCCCAGCCCCAGATTACTAGCATCCACTTCCAGGACAAATGGTCTGGTAAAATCTGCATACCCCAACACTGGGGCCCCAATCAGCTTTTCCTTAAGCAAATGGAATGCCTGTTCGCAACTCCAATCCCAGTGGTCACTCCAGGAGCTATTTGATCTGGGCCTAGCTCTTTTACTAGAAGGCTGCAATTTTGCTACTAATTTGTGGAGAGGGGCGGCATACTTTGCAAAATCTTCCACAAACCTCCTATAATAAGAGGCAAAACCCAAGAAGGAACGCAGTTCCACAACAGTAGATGGAGTTTTCCACTCCTTAACAGCACTGATCTTTTCGGGGTCAGTGGCAACACCAGATGCGGAAATTACATGCCCAAGGTACTTTACCTCTGGCTGGAAGAAGTGACATTTTCTGAGCTTAAGTTTCAGGCCATTCTGTTGCAACCGGTGTAACACTAGCTCCAACCGCTCCAGATGATTCTGAAATGATGATGAAAAAACAACCACATCGTCCAAATATAGGAGGAGGGAGTGAAATCGTTCATCTCCAAAGATGCGCTCCATCAATCTCTGGAATGTCCCTGGTGCATTACAAAGGCCGAATGGCATTCGCTGAAATTCAAACAGACCAAAAGGTGTACAGAAAGCAGTCTTAGCTTGATCCTTCTCAGCTACGGGGACCTGGTTGTAACCACTCGCCAAATCCAATGTCGAAAACATGCAAGCACCAGTCAGGGCATCCAAAGATTCCTCTATGCGTGGAAGGGGGAATGCATCCTTCCTGGTTTTCGCATTTAATTGGCGATAATCAACACACAGGCGAATTGACCCGTCCTTCTTCTTGACCACCACAATGGGAGAGGAGAAAGGGCTACAACTCACCCGCACTACCCCCTGCTCTACCAAATCTTGAATATGAGCCTTCACAAGATCATACTGAGAGGGAGGGAGTCGTCTATAACGTTGGCGAATAGGTGCATTATCTAGCAAGGGAATCTCATGCTCTATCAAGTTTGTGCATCCTAAATCCCCATCATTCTGACTGAAAACCACACTATACTTCGCCAACAAAGCCTTAGCATCTTCCTGTTCTACCTCTTCTAGATTAGGCCATGATATATTGGCCAAACCAGGGACAGTTCGATTCACTACTTCAGCTGACTGAATGAACACGGTAGGGCTTTCACAACTCTCTTCGCTGCCGAAAATTACGGGTTGACTATGGGGACATACACTCACCATTTGAAGTCTACCCAAAAAAGTACGGGGTCTTAACCACCTGTCCTGAGTACCTATATTAACCACGGGTACAGAGACAGTTCCCTCCCCAATAGTTACCAAGGAAGATGGAATAAGGAGGTCTGCAGGTAGTTGCCAGTCACCTATACCTGGGGGTTCTAAAAATGCGGCAGGAATAAGTGAACCAACTCCCTGTCTACATGAGGCTGTGACTAGCTTAAATGACCCAGAGGGAACACAAATGGAGGGACCTGGGGGAATTGAGACACTACCAATAAATTCTGAATCAGTTAAACGTTCAAGAACCTGACACTCAGACATAGCGTTTTTCAGCACATCAGGTACAGCTGGTGGGGAATGAAATAACGCAGTGCCATGTTGACCAAACAGCTCTTGATAACAACTTTGCAGAATATTCATTCCCAACAAACCGGGAACATTGCGTTTTCTTGTCTGAGTCTGTACATCAGGGGGATCTCGTACAACCAAAATACCCATTCGAGACAAAGTCCTACCAAGTACTTCTACATCCAACTCTAAATATCCTTTATACGGGATATCTAGTCCATTGGCGGCTTTCAACTGTAGCCAGCCACATGACTGCAAAATACCCTGACCCTGGGGTTGGAAATGTTCTGCAAAAAATTCCTCTGTAATAGTTGACACCATTGAGCCTGTATCAACAAGACATGGCACAACTACACCTGCCATTACAACCTTCATTACTGGACATTGACCAATGAGTATAGAATGTGAAGGTACCGTTGATTTTAAAGAGGAGCCACCCAATCCACCATCTAGAGCCTGACTCTGAGCACTAGATGAAGCTAGTTTCCCGAGGGCCCCATGACATTCCTGCCCCGACCCCCAGCTCTACTCTGAAACTCCCCGGCTGCAGCAGCTTGATGGGCTCCCTCCCAATTACGACAACGCCTAGCTATATGACCTGGGTGTCCACACCGCAAACAGATAGGTTGACCTTCTGAATCAAACCGATATCGCCTAGGCTGGGTGCTAGGGCCACTGGGGGCAGCATGCCAAACTGGGTTAGACAAACGTTGCAAAATTGCATCTAACTGTACTTGTTGCTTGCGCAAAGTTTCTTTTAATTCACTAATTTCTTTAACTGGTTCTACCGCTACCGCACTTGAGTTTACCCCCAATTCACAGGCATCAATATGGGTATCACAAGAATAGGCTCTAGCCCGGGGAAGGCTAGGACGCTCCCCGTCATCTGACCAACGCAGAGCTTCACTGCGAACGTCAATAAAGGACATACTAGGTTGTAATCGTATGAGACGTTTTAACTCTCTGCGAAGCATATTATCACGGACATACTCAGCAAAATGATCACGAATTACAATATCAGAATCAGGAATTCCCCCTGGATTCTTACGCTCAATTATCTCCATTAAAGACATTACTGCATGAGAAAATTCACGTAAAGATTCCCCATCACGCTGGCGTCGTTGAAAGAATTGTTTCTGAGCTTCAATATAAGATTGAGGGCAACCAAATGTTTCAAGCAAAATAGCCAGGATTCGATCAGGGTTATTTCTATCTGCAGTGGGACGAAATCGGATCTCTGACTTAGCTTCCCCATCCAGATGGTCATACAGAAACAATGCCTGCTCAGTAGGGGTCATATGTTTGGAATTAAAACATCTACGGGCTTCTTCTACCCACTCCTCAACCCCCAGACATCCAGTACTATTATTACCTGAAAACCTTGGGCATTTCCGCTCTCTTGGGATAATGACATACCTTGGGTTGACTAAACTTTCTTGCTGACTGCTGGTTGCCCCTCCCTGTCCTGCCACAGCATTTGGTTGTGCTACTGCTTCCTGTTGAAGCCTGGTATTAACAGCCTGCAGCTGCTGGAGCTGCTCGGTCAGAGCCCTAACCTGATCTTCTAAACCTACAGACATGACAACAACAACAACCAAAAAAAAAAGATAATAATGAAAACAACAATGATAAACAAAGTAACAATAATGATAAACACACAAAAAAAAATTTGTCTTGAGGTTAAAGTCCAGCTGGTCTTGGGCGGCTTCTCCGATCCTCCTTGCCAGCCACTGTTTTTCCTTTACCCCAATAAACCCAACTGCCCACCAATTATACAAATAAACACCAAAAAAAAAAATTTTTGTAAAATATATATATATAAATATATATGAGGAAGGGGATGACACTACCAGCAACCACCCTAACGACCCTGCCGTCTACGCCAAATGTGACCACTACGGGTTTTCTTTATATATTCTCAATACTACTTAAATCAAAAACCCATAATTATAAAATAGTCAGTTCAAAGAACTACCCGGTGGCACGCAAGCCACCCTAATTAAAGGACGTAGATGGAAGCTGGTGTGTCAAAAAAATATACATTTATTTATTTCACAATAGTTCAATTATATAAACAATTCTAAAAGACAACAGTAATACTTTATGAAACTTCTCTCAATCAAAACACCAAATGGTTAAGGGTGTGTACAGAGTTTCCCTCCTGAGACATGTCTGAATATAAAGCACACCACACGTCACTCTTAATAAATAATTTAAGAAGAATACATAGGTGAAACAACCCAGTTACATATTGCACGTGATTCACAGCAATTTCCCCCCTTCACTTCACACACACACACCACTGCAGGCGTTTGTCCCTTTAGGAAACTACACATTACCCAAGTATTTCAATTAAAAGAACCTCACCATGTATACATGAGTTATCAGAGAGAGTCAAGACAAAACAAAACAAACAAACATACAATGTAAAAGCTCAAACCTCCGCTCTCTCTCTCCCTCCTCACATGCCCCAAGGGCAGTCAACAAACAGTCGTATAAATTATGGTAGGCAGTTGGTATAACTAAAACTAAAACAGGAAAAACAGTGACTGGACACACGTCCTGTAACAATAATAAAATGTCATGAAATAGGTTTCTTTTGTAACAACATACAATCAATAGTTATAGGCATGTTCATACCTGAATAGCAAACAAATGTTTGCACAATGCGTCTTCACCACAATCGCACTGCGTTACCGTGACAGAATAGGATGCATCCTCACCACAATCTCAAACTGTGTTACTATGACAGAAGATACAAAATCAATATACCAAGCTTTTACGATCATTCACAACATTTCATAATCTAACTTGGTACCTGCAACAGTTTTTCCCAGAACAACCGTTTTGTCCACTGGCCAATCTCCAGCCTCAAGCAATGACAACAGCACTGGTTTGAACCATCGATTTTGGTGCTTTCATTCCCCACGCTGTACCGACACACTATGCTGGAATGCTAGCTTGGCTTGTCGCTCTGTGACTACGTCACACTAAATAGCCGGCTGAGCAATGACGCGCTCTGAGGTGGTGTCTACTGGGTCCTAATGTCCTACCCCTTACACAGGTCATTATCATTAGCTCTGATAAGGTTGTGTGTAAAGCTCCTTTTTTTAAATAAAACCATGTATTATATGTCGCCACATTGCTCCACCGACATACGAAAATAACTCCAGCAGGGCAGCTAGCTGTCTCTTCGATTCTTTGTTGTCGGTCACTAGCGATCAATACTCATTAGGGCTGTCAAAATTGCTCAAAAATGACCTTCGAATATTCCCTCTAAAAAAAAACACATAGCTTATATTCGAACTATTCGAACATCTGGTTGCGCATTACGTCAATAACAGGACAAATTAATACAAAGAGATATAACTACTTGTATAGGTAGTTTATTTAACAAACTTAAGTTTAAACATATTTGACAACGTATTACCTACACGAAAACAAGTAAATCAACTAATGGCCAAAACCGCAGACCTCACTCACTCTCGCTCGCTCACTCGCAGGCACTCTTTCTCTCTCTCGCCCTCACCCTCATGTTGCGTTCACACCAAACGCGAATAGAGCGTCTGGCGCAAGTGTAAAGACGCGTTTACGCGCGTCTGGAGGTCTTGCGGCGCGAATGAGGCGTCACGCGCTCTTTGCATAACAGTTTAAATGAACAACAAGAATAAGCAAATGTTGAGTGCTGATCAAGAGTTTGGTGCAAGCAATTTAATCTTCTTTGAAATGTCATCATCTGCCTCACATGCTAAAATCAGTATTCTTCATCGTGATGTTTATGTAAGGAAGCATATCTGAAATAGATTCTTAAATGTGTTATTCCACACTGTCATCATCTAAACGAATTATGAATGAATTATGCACATCAACATTCAACTGCCTATTTTTAAAAAGCATTATTATTAGTTTAAAACAGCAGCGTAACTTCCAGCCAATGAGAAACATGCATCAAATCAGCCAATCAACATTTCCCCTCAGTGGAGAATCACAGATGATTCTCTTTATACTTTATGTGTGACATGAGGATTCTCATGTTTCTCTATCAGCACAAATCTGCCTTCAGGTTTATGGTCTATTGTGTGTACATTGTTTACATGCCAAAGCACTATTTAATGACATGCATTTCATGACAAGCGCTACAACAGTTTGTAAAGCTCTTTGTGACTTTATGTCTGTGAAAGGTGCTATATAAATACATTTTACTACTTACTATTCAGGCTATTCACAGCAGTAGTATTCAGTAGTATATGTACTATTCAACAGCTATTCCTCCCACTTACACAAACATCCCTTTTGGTCCTTCCAAAGTTCAGTCTACTGTGTTTCCCTGTACAGATGTGTCCAGTTACTGTCATCATCTAAACATCTGTTCTCCTATCAGAAACACTTTTACCTGTATAAGAGGTTAAAGAATAAAAACTTATTTTTGGTTAATTGGCAGGTTAATTATATTAGAGTCAGATACTAAATAACCTGTTTGCCTCAATGAATTATGCACAACATTCAACAGCCTATTTTTAAAAAAAGCATTATTATTAGTTTAAAACAGCAGTGTAACTTCCAGCCAATGAGAAACATGCATCAAATCAGCCAATCAACATTTTCCCCTCAGTGGATAATCACAGATGACTCTCTTTATGCTTTATGTGTGACATGAGAATCCTCATCTTCATCTCAGATCTTGGAGTTTCATCATCATCATCTTCATCATCATCATCATCTTCATCACTTCATCATCTTCACCATCATCATAATCATCATCATCATCTCAGATCTTTGTTTCATCATCATCACCATCATCATCTTCATCATCATCTTCATCATCTTCATCATCATCTTCATCATCATCTCAGATCTCTGTTTCATCATCATCTTCATCTTCATCATCATCATCTTCATCTTCATCACTGTTTCTAATCTGAACTGAAGGCTTTTGAGTTTGCAGTGAAGTTGTGCTTCTCAAGGCATGCGTCGCGTCTGAACGCGTTGTTGTCTTTGGAGCTCCATCGATTGATTTATAATTCTTGATTTCTCTTTAAACTCACTTACAACGAACATTTTTTACTTTTCCTCACCTCATAGTTACAACGCGGACTGTTGAGCAGACGCGTCTCAAGCCTAGTGATCCAACGCTGGATACTCTTATAGGTTACGTCCGTGGATCACGGCTGAACGCGTCTTCTCCGCACTCATTTATAAACAAACATTTTTTCGCCTATCGTGCATCTACTCTACACCCGTACCACTAAAAAGACGGATTATAACCAAGACTTCAACCATAAATTAGTATTAATATTGATAGCATCACTGGTAGCGTCGTTGCTAACTTAACGTACTGTCTATCTGTTAAAATGGCGAATATATCAGATGTAAGTAGTCTACCTTTTGGTGCAGGTGAGGACACATTTGAACTTCACGCACTGCAGTCTGAGCTGGAAGCTGTTGAGAAACAGATCCACGACCTTTTAGTGAGAAAAGCCGAGCTGATAGACCGGCGTTTGGCTCTTGAAACATCACGCGCCGATGCACACAAATCAGTGATTAACGTTACTAACCCGCTGACTCCGACCTCGTCTACTCCGTGCGTTTCTCAACATCGGTCCCGAGCGTCGAGGTCGCGATCAGCCATGGTCTCGTTCACTCCGGCTCCAACACGCCACCACGAAGCCTGGATGGTTCCACAGCGGAAGACGCGAGTCAGGTTTAGACCAAGAAAACTCTCTCCGACCCTCCCAGTTTTCGAGATATCCACACAAAACCGCTTCTCCCCTCTTCGCAAAACAGAACGCGATGCTGTGATCATCGGCGATTCCATCGTTCGACACGTACACGCTACGTTAAATAAAAATAAGGTGCACAGTCACTGCTTTCCTGGTGCTCGTGTTTCTGAAATCGCTGCTCACGTTCCCGAGATTCTGAACGATAACGAGCGCGTCGGAACTGTGGTCTTGCACGCGGGAGTGAACGACATCAGGCTGCGCCAGACGGAAGTTCTGAAGAAAGACTTCAGGAATCTGATCGATACGGTACGCAGCTCCAAAATGTTAAATACCTTTTGACTAGTAACCAAAAGTCCAAATCATAGTCTCTGCTGCACCAATTTAACTGATATAAATAGTGTTGAACATTGCATAGAAACTGTGTCTATTCCTCGTTTAGTGAGATCAAATAATAAATCTACTGCAGGATCTAGAAAAAATCTAATTGTTATTAAACCAGAAAATGTTGCTATTAGTAATCAAAAACAATTTCTAAAGCTAGGTCTTCTAAACATTAGATCACTCACACCTAAGGCAGTTATTGTAAATGAAATAGTCACAGACAATAGCTTCGATGTACTTTGCCTTACTGAAACCTTGCTTAAACCAAATGATTATTTCAGTCTAAATGAGTCTACTCCATCAGGATACTCCTATAAGCACGAGCCCCGTCTGATTGGTCGTGGCGGCGGTGTTGCAACAATCTATAGAGATATTCTCAATGTTACTTAGAAAACGGGCTATAAGTTTATTTCGTTTGAAGTACTTGTACTAAATGTTATGCTCTTAGATGTTCGAAAAACATCCCTATTATCTCTAGCCTTGGCTACCGTATATAGACCGCCTGGGCCTTACGCTGATTTCCTAAAAGAGTTTGCAGATTTTCTCTCAGACCTATTAGTTAATTTCGATAAAGCATTAATTGTTGGAGACTTTAATATCCACGTAGATAATTCAAATGATGCGCTAGGGGCTGCATTTATAGATTTATTAAACTCCTTTGGGGTCAAGCAAAACGGTACCGGACCAACTCATCGTTTTAATCATACACTCAATTAAATTATATCACATGGAACCGATCCAACCGATGTAGATATCATTACACAAAGTGATGATGTCACTGACCATTACTTGGTAACTTGCATATTACGTACTCCTGTAATATATCATGCTGCACCGCGTTATCGATTAGGCAGAACAATCCTTCCATCCACCATAGATAATTTTTCAAATAGCTTATCTGATTTGTCTCAGCTGCTCAGTGAACCCAAACAAACAGATGAACTTGAGGAATTAACTAGCACTATGAGCACCATTCTCTCTGGAACATTCGATATTGTTGCACCCATTAGATTAAAAAAGGTCAGAGAGAAAAGTAAAGCACCATGGTACAACAATACTACGCATGTTCTAAAGAGAGAAACCCGTAATTTAGAGCGTAAATGGAAAAAAACTAACTTAGAGGTCTTTAGAATCGCGTGGAAAGACAGTATGTCACGTTATAAAAAGGCCCTAAAAGCGGCCAGGGCTGAGCACCTCCGCAAACTAATAGAAAACAACCATAACAATCCTAGGTTCTTATTTAACACCGTGGCTAGACTAACAAATAAACAGATGTCTCCTGAACAAAATATTCCGTTACAGTTTAGTAGTAATGATTTCATGAACTTCTTCACTAAGAAAATAGAAAACATCAGAACCACAATTGTAAACGTTCAATCCTCAATCGCGCCTTATAATTCAGCCTCAATTATCACCCCGCAAGAACAATTACAGTGCTTTACAACTATAGAACAAAAAGAGTTAAATAAACTTATCACTTCATCTAAAACAACAACATGTTTATTAGATCATATACCAACTAAACTACTGAAGGAAGTGTTACCTGTAGTGGAAGAGCCTCTCCTCAATATTATTAACTCATCTTTATCTTTAGGTCATGTTCCAAGAACATTTAAACTGGCAGTTATAAAACCTCTCATTAAGAAACCACAATTAGATCCACATAATCTAGCAAATTATAGACCCATTTCAAATCTACCTTTTATGTCTAAAATACTAGAAAAAGTTGTGTCCGCTCAACTGGGCTCTTTCTTGCAAGAAAATGACATCTATGAAAAGTTTCAGTCAGGATTCAGACCGCATCATAGCACTGAAACTGCGCTCGTTAAAATCACAAATGATTTACTATTAGCTTCTGACCAAGGCTGCATCTCAATACTAGTTTTACTTGATCTAAGTGCTGCGTTCGATACTATAGATCATACAATACTCTTAGATCGACTACAAAATTATACTGGTGTTCAAGGACAAGCATTAAGCTGGTTTAGATCATACTTATCTGACCGCTACCATTTTGTCTATTTAAATGGAGAAAAATCGATCATAATTCCTGTAAACTATGGAATGCCGCAGGGATCTGTGTTGGGCCCTCTGTTATTCTCAATATATATGATGCCACTTGGAAATATTATAAGGAAACATGGAATTAGTTTCCATTGTTATGCTGATGACACTCAAATCTATATTTCATCACGGCCGGATGAAAACGCTAAATTATCCAAATTGACAGAGCGTGTTAAAGATATAAAAGATTGGATGACGCCAGGGTGGGAATTATACCGCGGCCACGCGGCCATGGCCGCCGTTGCCCTACACTTTGGCCTTCATGCCCCGTGAAAAAAAAATCATCGTACGGCCACAATGGCCTGTGTGCCCTGGCCCTGTCCAAGTTCCACCCAAGTAGTCTCTGAACTTCAATTAGTTTGTGGATTCGCGCAGGTGCAGTGTCATAATCACATCGATGATCTCACGCATCAAAACAGCAGTGCAAGAAGCATGTAACGTCAGCACCAACAGAAGAACGACACTCTGTTGTCGACACTGGTGCATAGATATACACACTAGATTTCGCCTTGGCTACGGCATTCGTTCATGAACTGTCGTGGCCAAGGCGAAATCTATATGTGTATCTATGCACCAGTCTGCGCACACGTCACACAGCAGGAAGCGCGGGCGCCCTCAGATCACTTGGACGTCGCTGTGTTAGAGGTAAAAACGATATAAATACTGTTCGTTTTCTCACACAAACCGCTCGTTTCGTGTATTAGGCCATCAATGTGTACTTACGATGGGGAATTGTTTTAATTTGGACTCTGTGGATGGCTGCTCTTTGAGACCGTGACCATAGACCTGCATATGACTGACAGCAGGGGCGTTTCTAGGTTTTAAAAACATCAGGGGCTGAGCCCAAAACATCAGGGGCTGGGTAACAAGATAACATGATTCGATACAGAGAAAAATGTATATTTTAGGCCTATATGCAGGGGGCAGACTGGTTAAAAAATTCAGTCCTGTCACTGTAGCCACACCAGCACACATTACCACACAGACACACACATTAAAATGTGATGTAGTTAGGGGGGTTCGGGGGCATGCTCCCCCGAGAAAATTTTGATTTCTCAGACCTACATATGTGCATTTTAATGTGTTTGAAGGCCAACATTTTTTGATAACAATAGCTTTAAAAGCATGTCAGTGGGCAGTAGCATAAATTATTTGTCAAGCAGATAACAGATTCTTAAACATGAGAATGAGGATAAATGTTGAAATGAATGATCCACACTATAAAATGGAAATGCAAAATGTTTCTGCTTATTGTTGACAATACACAACCACATATTCCAAACAGGAATGGCCTTAAATGAGAAATCTTTCAAGGATTATTTTGCATAGATGTAAACTTTTTAGCATTAAAGATTGGTTTCAGCAACTTGTTTCTTTCTTGAGTCAATCAATGTTTTTGGCACTATTAAATCAGTTCAATTAAATTTCAATTGTTCACTCATAAAGACAGTCACTTGTCACCATTACTGGCCTAATGATGGAAGTTGCGCAAACACAGACAAGCGGAGTGATAGAAACTGTGAAAAGGCTGATGCTGGTGAAATATTCGAACACATTCGAGGACCTTATATATAGGCTACATATCAGAGTTAAATAGGAATACATTGTAATAATGTTAATCAAGCAGACTAAATCACACGAATGCGCAGCGATATTTAAGCACATTATACAAAGGAAATAGGCTAATACAGATCTAGACAAATTGGGTTGCTTATACTGTAGTTAAAAGAATGTCATGAACGATCATGTAGGCCTATTTTTCACATTTTTGGTCACAAAATATTTAGTCAGTTTTGATGACTTTGCAATATTTATAAAATTTTAGAATATTAGCATAATAATGAAAATTGAGTAGGGCTACGCCAAAATGTGTAACATTTATGTAGCCTACAAAGGAATACAAAAGCCCCGACATAGAGTTTTGACGCAGCTTTAATCTCCCTTTTGGTTATTTCAATACTTAATTGACGACAGAACACGACGTTATATGCTAGTTTATTTTGCGTGATACAGGGCGCGCCGCATTTGCGTGATTGAAGAGTGCGCGCTGCGAGCAAACGGCTGGCACAACGTAAGTAAGTTAGTTTTTCTGAGTTTTACTGACATATAGCCTGACAACATCTGGTGTGACTGAAGACTGTGCGGCGGTGCTGACTGCGTTATTTTTTTTTAAACCGGTGCGGCGCGCGCGCCCCCGAAGTTCATCCGTGAGAAACTTGAAACCGGTGCTTGAACTTGAATTCAGGTGATTCATTAACACTCGCGCTACTGGCCACGCCCTGCTCTCACGGCTCGTGGACTCGTGCTGCTTGCCACTTTGCCTAATAATAATTATCAATAAATTAAATTTTTTGAGATCCGGGGCTATAAAAAAAACATCCGGGGCTGAAGCCCCGGATGCCCATGTCTAACGACGCGCCTGACTGACAGACAAGAACGGTTTGACCTAAAAATATCAAAATCTATTTGCTAGTAACTTAGATAAGTGTCCTTTTCAGAAAAGGGCCCTATGCAAGGTTCCAGAGGTAACGGCGTCGGCGCACTGACGCGTTTTTTTTTTTTTTTTTAATAGTTCAAAGTTACTATAAGATTTAATGTTATTACCTTGACAAACTATAACTTACATCATTAAAAAGATATAAGACTCACGTTTCAGTATTTGACCACTATTGTATTCTGAGAAATTTATATTGACAGTTATGTCTTAATTTATGTCATGAAATGCAAAAATGAGTCGATACCTTTAATATTAATTATGAGCGTCAGACGCTCCCATTCATAAAAAACTCCTGTGCTGTCGTCATGAAAGCGATTCACAAAACAACGTCCCTCACGGCTTTTAGCTCAAAAGTGTGCAGATTTGGAGAAATATTGATATATTCTCAGTTTACATCAGATTTCTATTGACAGGAATAATATTTTATTGAATTTATAGCCAAATGCGTCGATGTAATCATTATGAGCGCTGTATACTGATGTGCTGTTTCAATTCATACCAGCAGCCTGAGGGCGCTCTACTGAACATTATAGTCCATATTTGAAACGAAGAAGAGCGTTCGACAATGCAGGAAATTATTAATTTATTGGCATTTGTGTTGTTTCTGAATGCTTTTATTGGCATTTGTGTTGTTTCTGAAAGCTTTTATTGGCATTTGTGGTGTTTCTGAATGCTTTTATTGGCATTTATGTTGTTTCTATTGTTGTGTGAGCGTGATACCTTCTGGATGTAATGGCGCTCTCTCTCTCATTAAAAAATGTTTTTTTTTATTAAAAAAGTCATAATCCATGTCTTATTCCAAATTAGGATGTTATGGTATCAATCTGAATGGGAAAACCATCGAATTGTACGATGGCCTTTGTGCCCTGTCATATGGCCTTGGTGCCCCTAAAAAAAAAAAAAAGGTGGAGGCCAAATGGCCTTGCCCCTAAAATTACATAATTCCCACCCTGGATGACGCGTAATTTTCTTTTATTAAATCCAGACAAGACAGAGGTAATACTTATCGGTTCAAAAAACCGCCCACAGAACCTCTCACAATACAACTTTGACATCGTAGGATGTCCTGTTACTTTATCCTCTACAGTAAAAGACCTGGGTGTTATACTCGATTGTAACCTGTCTTTTGAAAATCATATTTCGTATGTTACAAAAACAGCCTTTTTCCACCTTAGAAACATTGCTAAGCTACGTAATATGCTATCAGTTTCTGATGCAGAAAAGTTAGTTCATGCGTTCATGACCTTGAGACTAGATTACTGTAATGCTTTATTAGCTGGTTGTCCTGCATCCTCAATAAACAAGCTACAGTTAGTCCAAAATGCAGCTGCTAGAGTTCTTACTAGATCAAGAAAATATGATCATATAACACCGATTTTATCATCACTACATTGGCTACCTATAAAGTTCCGTATTAATTATAAGGTATTGCTACTGACTTATAAAGCCCTAAACGGCTTAGCTCCAGTCTATTTAACGGATCTTCTATCACCCTATAATCCATCGCGCTCTTTAAGATCAATAAATTCAAGACTTTTGGTCATACCTAGGATATCCAGATCAACCAAAGGAGGGAGAGCATTTTCACATTTGGCTCCAAAACTCTGGAATAGCCTTCCTGATACTGTTCGTTGCTCTGACTCACTCTCCCAGTTTAAAACTAGATTAAAGACGCATCTTTTCAGCCAGGCATTTATATAATATTGTTAATCTCACAGTTTCAAACTACAATCCGGCCTCTAGTTCATAAATGCCAGAGGAGAACTGGCCCCCGACTGAGCATGGGTTCTCCCAAGGTTTTTTTTTTTTCTCCATTAGGTCACTTGATGGAGTTTTTTCGGTTCCTTGCCACTGTTGCCTTTGGCTTGCTCAGTTGGGGATATTTAATTTTATTCTATCAATCAATAAATTCCACTAGAAACAAACTTTGTTGTATTATTTTATTTTAATACTGTGAAGCTGCTTTGATACAATCTGTATTGTGAAAAGCGCTATACAAATATACTTGATTTGATTTGATTTGATTTGATTTATACAGGTCTTTTTCTTTACCATCACGTGTGCCCTTCACAATTTTTTTTTTTTTTGACTGATAAACTATGTGACCTTTTTTTACTTTCTTTTTGCACTTATAAAATAGATGTATACTGTTAATAAATTATATACATCATGTGACTTTTTGGTCTTCATTTACAGATATCGTGAATATCGTGGATGATTTTCTTGCAATATATTGTCTGTCACAGAATCGCTAATGTTGTGATATATCGTTATCATGGTCAAAATATCGTGATAGTATCATATCTTGTGTTAACCTCTGATTCCCACCCATATTACACACCTTTTGTTTAGGTTTCCTTTTGATAATACATTTTTTGCTTTAAATGTTCGGCTTTCTTGTGAGTCCCAATTTTGTTTGCGTCCATTTTGAGCCACGTAACAAAACTGAATCAATAGTAAACGCATTCAACAACTAATATGTGTGTGAGTGGAGATCTGATGATAAGCGTGTGTGAGGCTTTCACATCTGTAGTTCGGTTCATTTGGTCCGGACCAAGGGCGAAAAATTATACTTTGTAGCATTTTTAAGGCGTTTTGGTTCCTTTTCACACCACTCTGGTCCGAATCAGTTTATGAGTTGATAAAACGAACCAATGCAGTCACGTGACAACATCCACATCACTCGGAAAGCATTTCCATAACTGCACTTCGTTTGGTCAGAATTAACGTGCGGGAAAATACCAACAGAACTCCTGGAAGTAAACAAAGAGGAGGAAAATCAGGCAGACAACACGCCGCTGTTTACTATGGAGTAATACTATACAAACCGCTCCAGAGTTCGTTTCAAACCGCATCGAGATCACCTCTTCCAGGAGGTCTCGGTACACTTGTTTGGTCCGCTTCTGGTGCGCACCCGAGAGCGATTGCCGCATTCACACCTGCCCAAACGAACCGCACCAACGGGGAAAACAAACTCTAGTGCGATTCAACCGAACTAAACGAGGCAATTGTGAAAGCACTGAGTCTCTCCTGTATTCCAGTGAGAGTCTGTGGTGGAAACTGGAACTCTCTAACTGAGAGATTTAAAACCGCCCGCTTATTTTCACACTCATTTTCACATTTCATATTAGTCTGCATCAGGTCAGACACTAGTCTGTTCTTCCTTAATGTGGAGCAGTGTATCAAATTAATAAAAGTCCTTCAGTTTAAAGAGCTCGTGTGAATAGCCTTTATACAGTAGTTCTGCTTATGTTTGTTCTGGGAATAGACTTGACTTTCTTTTCCTCACCCGAATTCATCCACAACTTATAATATTCTGAATCAAAATTCTAAGTAGCATTAGTGTGTGTGTCATGTGTACTTAAGCCTGTCAATCATCACTATAGCGCCGCCTTCAGGCTGAATAACTGAATAACCCTGACAGAAGTGTGTGTGTGTGTTCAGTCTCGGTAACTAGAGATCACACAGTTTGAGTTATGAAGACTTCAGATGATCATAACAGCTGTGAATAGAAGATACTGACCCTGCAGGGCCACATTAAGACTATAAGGGCCCTTGAGGAGCCCGTCATCCATCAGAACTACTACATTCACTCAATCTTCTGAATCACAAAGTGCAAGTTATCAGCCTTTTATTTTGCAGGAATAAATACCATTAACAAAACCTCCAAACTATAGTATGTCATTTAAATAAATACAGGCCTATACAAATATCACTGCATGAACTAGGCCTACATATTGGCACACAGTCCGACAGTGGCGGAGCCGGGATCTGTTCATACTGTGGAATGAAGGAGTGAGACAGCTCTCAGATTTCATCAAAAATATCTTAAATTGTGTTGCGAAGATGAACGACAGTCTTACGGGGAAACAACATGGAGAGAAATTACTGACAGAATTTACATTTTTGGGTGAATGAACCCTTTAAAGAAAGAGCACTAAACTACGCCATCTAGAGGAACATATGAGCCACTGCAGAACTGAACAGATGATCCTCTGTCTGCATATTATCATAATCATCAGTAATACTGTTATGAATGTTGATATCAGTGAACACAGAGCTCAGATCAGTTCAGATGTTTGGATCAGAGAACTGAACTATAGACTCAGTGTTGAATCTGAATCTTTGTGCATGAAATCATATTAGTGTAAATCACTTCTTTTTGTAAAGTGAACAGTAAAATATTCAGGGTAAGTTACCTTGTTCAAGCTCTCAGTGGAGGGACTTTCATGGTCAAATTAAACACTTTGAACACCAACAGAGCCTTAATATCTGTGTTTATTTAATTTAAAAATAAAGATGAATATTCAGTGTAAATGTCATGGAACTTACTAGTCCATTTCCTCTGTATAACAGTTTTCTGTATACCTATAGATGATTATATACAGTCCTGATAGTAAATATTAAGATGGATGGTTTGGAGTTGGTCAGATATGCTTGTCTAATAATTATTCATGTGCTATATGATAATGCAGAAGTGCATTTGAATGCATAATTTGGAGGACAATAATGTTTACAGCCAAGTATATTTACATTTGCTCAGATAGGCCTATATATATTTGCATGATATCTGATGTGTCTGAGAAACACATGACTAAACCCCCAAAACAAACAAAGTCTATTTGTTTAAAGTCCCCCTGAACTCAATCCTTTTATCCCTTAAAACTCATCTTGGATCTCCGGAAATACATATTTAAATGTTTTTGTTCTTGAACAATAATTCTTCATGTCTTAAAATATCTTGAATGTAACTCAACACCCTCGCCTCATTTAGTATGCGTGTGTAACAAGGCGGACCTCTGCCGTCTATAATTAGTGGGGAATTAAACTCGCTCAAGTTGTTCAATTAAATGAAAGTATAGGCAATAGTGAGGTACACGGTCTTTATTTCTCTACAATGACTCTTAAAACATTTACTGGGAGCAAATACTAAACATCATAATCATACACCCAATACAAACAAATGAAATGGCCATAATAAGGAGGACGACCAGATTGAATCAGGTATACAATCTTGGGCTGGAAGCAACGATCTCCACTTATTTAAGTGCAACCCGGGAAAATTGTAACACACGTGTTGATTGAAATATACAACCACAGCAATCCAAAAATAGTGTTATCACTGCATCACACCACCTCCTAAGATGGAAAATATAGCTGCTTCCAGTAGCCTACTCAGCCCCCTTAAAATGGCCAAACAAAGTTAAATAAATAAAATAAAAAAAAAAGAAATAATAATCACAATACACAATACAACAATCAACCAAAGAAAACGAAGTTTACAATACTTCTAAGCAAAGTTAAATAAAGAAACAAAAAAAAGAAATAATAATCACAATATACAATACAACAATCAAGCAAAGAAAACGAAGTTTCAGTACTTCTGATCCAAAACAAATACAAAAAAAAACTCAATTAAAAACAAACTTTAAGTACTGGGAAAAAGCAGTGGTCTAGTGCCATCGGCTGCCGGATAATCTGTCAACACATAATACATGTTTAACACACCTACATTTGTATAACATTGGAATATACAAATAACATCTAGACTATACCTTTCATTTATAAATCTCTATACAAAATATAAAACCACATAAAACATTTCACTACCTGCACCATGTGTCACAAATCACGAACACGATGCTGCTTAATATGAGACGTACAGCTCCACGTGCATGACCGTGGTTTCAGGTTTGTTACTATAACACATACAACACATGCTCAACACAATACTCTATTTTCTCTTGTACGTAGTAAAAATCGAACAACCTACCCCTCCCTCGTCACCAGCAACATGGACAGAAAGCTGATTAATATGAGGCGTACAACTCCACGTGAATGACCGGGATTTCAGGTTTGTTACTATAACACATATAACACATGCTTAAAACAATGCTCATTTTCCCTTATACGTAATAAAATCAAACAACCTACCCCTCCCTCGTCACCAGCAACATGGACAGGAAAGCTGATTAGTATGAGGCGTGCACTCCATGTGAATGACCGTGATTTCAGGTTTGTTACTATAACACATGCAACACGGATACTCAGGAACAAACAATACTCCGCTTTTATCATACATAATAAATCGCATGACCTACCCGGGGATTATTGGCAACATACACTAGCAGGCGATAACTTCGGCATGCAGATTCAAAAGCTCTTCCCGCGTACAGCAATGCCACGCCAAACAACCATGTGCGTCTGCCACAATAATGTGCCACGCCTCTTTTAACTTCCTTAAGCGGAAATTACGCTAAACGCATTCTGCCATGACGTCAATCAAACTAAAAGAAAAAACACATATACATCCCCACTACCAACCCACTACACACACCCCCACTTTATAACAATTCGCCGTCCCGGTGAATTCCTCATAATACTCCTATAACCATGGTCTAAATGCTGTTAAATGTGAACTCACTACTGCATCACTAGGACCCAATTCTTGAGATACAGGCTGAGGTAATCGAAATGGATTTGGGTGACATCCAGCAGTGGGACGTGTAGTTCGCCTCACTGAGGGAGGAACTATATCCTCTCTGCCTAATCCATTACCACTTAGAGCAGACGGACCACCACACCCTGCATTTTCAGGTGAAGCCAAACTTTCACTTGGTGTAACGCTCTGGTCCCCCGTCCCCCTAAAACAATCTACCTGACCTCCAGAACAAGAATATGAACGCAACTGTATTCCTGTTTCAATTTGCCCCTCACTTACTTGACCTAAAGTACTTGGGTGGGAGACAGTAACTTCCACCACCAATCCATCACCTTCCTCCAATTCAATCTCCTCCTCCACTCCTTCACCACTCTCTACTCCTCCCTCTACCACCGGGACCATGCTGATATGTGAAGTCGGGACCGGTTTTAACTCAGATCTATGAAGGCACTTAGAAGGACCTGTGCCATCTCGACGTCGCACTTCGTAAACATTTCCAAGGCCATCCTTACATTCTACTACTTCAAACATGTTAGGAGACCATGCATCTTGGATCTTATTGCGCCCCAAAGGGTGACTCCTACAATAAACCAACGTGCCTGGAGCAAGTACAGATGCATCATTTGGTAGCACTACTCCCTGGTATGGGGCCTTCTCCTCCAGATACCTCCGTGCACGATCATAAACTAAAGACAAATGCTCTTTATGTTGGAGAATCCAGTCGCTCACATGGCCTGCTACAAACTCTTCCTCCGCTGCACCCAAGAGGAAATCAATCGGCAACTGTGGCTTCTGACCAAACATAAGTTCGTAAGGGGAGTGCTGTGTGGACTGATGAACAGTGGTGTTATACGCAAACAACAGTTGCGGAAGGAAGTGTGGCCACTTCCCTTTCTTATCTGGAGGCAAAGTCCTCAACAAATCATGCAACGTTCGATTAAAACGTTCGCACTGCCCGTTCCCCTGAGGGTGATATGGGGTAGTACGACTCTTTTGAATCCCATAAAGGTCACAAAGATGTTTAAACAACTCACTCTCAAAGCTACGGCCTTGATCCGAATGTATACGCTTAGGTACGCCATACACACAAAACCACTTTTCCACCAGTATTTTAGCCACGGTCCTTGCTCTCTGATCTGAGGTTGCAAAGGCTTGAGTAAACTTGGAAAACACGTCGGTCACTACCAGAACATTCTCTTGACCGTTGCTAGCTCGTTCCATGAGAGTGAAATCAATTGCAAGGATTTCTAAAGGTCGGGATGCAGTTGGACTTCCCATAAAGGTGCGGAATTTAGGCTGTGTGGCCTTAGCCAGTACACACCGCTCACATGCACTGCACCACTGTTTAACATCCTTCCACATTCCTGGCCAATAGCATCTTTCCCTTAGCAAGGTCATGGTTCGCTCGACACCCTGATGGCCATGGTTATTGTGCACATTGTTAAGAACCTCAGTCCGTAAAGCAATAGGGAGTAATAACTGCAAGACGGTCTCTCCTGCCGGTGGAAGCTGTACTTGACGGTATAACACTCCTTTATCCTCCCTAATCCGAGGCCACTGCCTAACCAACTCCCTAAGGCCTACCTGGCTCTGATCTACTTCTCCCTTTGAGGGCAGTGTTCCCCTCCTCCAGTGTCTCAGGAAACTTCCAATCACCGGATCGGAGGCCTGTAATGCAAAGAGATCACATTTCTCTCGCACTGGTACAGCATTTATAGCTGAGGCATTAGCGACATGGGGGTTTGACTTAACAGCCGGCTGATGTAAAATAACCTCAACTGGAACTACAGTCCCGGCACTGCTCATCATCTGACTACTCATAGTGGGGGAGGGAAGACGTGATAATGCGTCCGCGTTACGATTAGCCGCCCCTGGTCGATACCGAAGGTCAAAATCAAAAAGGGCCAGCTGAGAAGCCCAACGCTGTTCTACGGCTGCCAATTTTGCAGTTTGCAAATAACTCAAGGGGTTATTATCGGTATACACAATGAACTTGTTGCCCATTAGGTATTCCCTGAACTTCTCCGTTATTGACCATTTTAAAGCCAAAAGCTCCAATTTCATCGAGCTATAATTTGACATATTCATTTCAGGGGGCCGCAAACCTCTACTGGCAAATGCGATAGGCCTAGTCTGTCCCCCCTGGTCTTGAGACAAAACTGCTCCGAGTCCACGGTGACTCGCATCAATTTCCAAAATAAAAGGTTTATAAAAGTCTGCATACCCCAACACCGGAGTATGCACCAACTTCTCTTTAAGGATCACAAAAGCTCTCTCACAATTATCACTCCAATGTTGTTCAAAGGAGCCTGTAGTTCTACGAACCACCCTCTTACCACCTTGCAGTGCTCCCACCAACTTATGCAAGGGTGCAGCAACCGAAGCAAACCCTTCAACAAATCGGCGATAATATGAAGCAAAGCCCAAAAAGGAACGCAATTCTGTCACACTACTAGGCCTTCGCCATTGGGCAACAACACTAACCTTTTCGGGGTCAGTAGCTACTCCCTCTGCCGAAATAATGTGCCCTAAATATTTCACCTCAGTCTGGAACAGATGGCACTTTTGTAGCTTCAATTTCAAGTGATATTGCTGGAGACGTCTCAGCACCATTTCTAACCTCTCCAAATGCTGCTGGAAAGAAGTTGAAAAGACCACTATATCGTCAAGATATAAAAGCAAAGCATGAAATCGTTGGTCACCAAATATCCTTTCCATGAGGCGCTGGAAGGTACTCGGCGCATTGCACAACCCAAAGGGCATCCTAGTGAACTCGAAGAGCCCAAAGGGAGTGCAAAACGCAGTCTTCTCTTGATCTTGACTGGCTACAGGAACCTGGTTGTATCCGCTAGCTAGATCTAGGGTACTAAACAACCTAGCCCCAGCCAAAGCATCCAAGGACTCCTCAATCCGTGGGAGAGGGAAGGCGTCCTTACGAGTTCTTAAATTCAGTTGTCTATAGTCTACACACAGCCTAATTGAACCATCCTTCTTTTGTACAACAACAATTGGAGATGCATATGGACTGCAACTCTGCTTTACCACTCCTTGATCTATCAGCTCTTGGATATGCCTCTTTACCTGATCGTACTGAGAAGGAGGTAACCTACGATAACGCTGTCGCACTGGAGTCTCGTCTATCAAAGGTATTGTATGCTCAACCAAGGTAGCACAGCCCAAATCACCTTCCCCACGACTAAAGATGTCACTATACCTCTCCAGAAGAGTACGGGCCTCCAATACTTCCCGAGAAGACAGATTAGGACAAACTAACTGTGAAAAATCCACGGAAGGGAGTTCTTCCACTGCCACAGCTTGGACTACAGCTACCTGCTCTCCAGTGGAACTCTGGGAATTGAACTCTACTTGTGTTGTAGACTGCACTGAAACTAGATGAAAGTCTCCAAGAACTACCTTAGGTTGAATCCACCGATCCTGAGTCCCTAAATTTACGACAGGTACCTCCAGCCTCCCCTGAGCTACTGGAAGAAATGCAGAAGATATGATCAAATCACAAGGTAAGTGACAATTCTCCAAAGGCAAAGGCTCCAACAAACCTGAAGAAAATGTAGATCCTAATCCAGTGTGACAAATAGCAGAAACAAACTTTAAAGTACCAGCTGGAACCAGAACAGCAGGTCCGGGACGAACCCGAACGC
Source organism: Abramis brama (assembly GCF_963993115.1). Classification (NCBI taxonomy): domain Eukaryota; kingdom Metazoa; phylum Chordata; class Actinopteri; order Cypriniformes; family Leuciscidae; genus Abramis; species Abramis brama. Next base: position 34,734,117 of record NC_139977.1, on the reverse strand, counting down.
GACCAACTAACCCTGTGTCCAGGACACGATCAAGCTGTCTGCATTCCGCCATTGCCTTCTTCCATTCTTTTCCTGAAGCTTGTACCCCTAGGTGCTGAAACAAAGAATCTCCATGCTGGATAAATAACTCTTGATAACACTGATTGATTACGTTCATTCCTAACAAGCCGGCGATATGGCCATGCTGCCCTTGACCCCGCACTCCCTCTGGATTCTTCACTACTAGAATTCCCATACCAGGAAGTAATCTGCCCAATACTTGGACATCCACCTCCAAGAAGCCCAAATATGGGATAGCGAGACCATTAGCAGCCTTTAACTTTAGCCAGTTGCAAGACTGCAACTCTGTTCCCAAAGACGGCTGAAGATGTTCAAAAAAAAATTGTTCGGTAATCGTGGTCACCATAGAACCGGTGTCTAACAAACAGGCTACAGGTAACCCCCCAATTATCATTTCTACCGTAGGACAGTTCCCTATAAGCTTAATACCATCCTGTCCTTTAAAACCCGAAAACTCCCCTTCCGATGCCTGGGCACCAGCACCGGAGGGTTCTAGTTTTCCGAGTGATCAACAGTGGCTCTAGATGTAACGTTGGACTGACTTGAACTTCGTGGGCCATCCCCTCCAGCAACATGCTGAGATGACTTCAGATCTACCTTGCAAAACCTAGCAATATGACCTGCTTTATTGCAACGAATACATATGGGTCTACCATCTGGCTGGTAGGGAAAATGAGCACCACGTGGACGCCCATCATACCTCTTAGGAAACACTGGTGGTTCAAGATGTCTCATAATAGAGTCTAATTGTGCTTGTTGCTTACGCAAGCATTCCTTTAATTCTGTTAGCTCATCTACTGGCTGTACTGCAGCTACATTTGTTTGAATCTCCGCAGCCCTGCCCTGAGCACTATATGAATAAGCACGGGGCCTCTGACTAGCCATGCGTTCTCCTTCTACCCATTGGATAGCTTCAGTACGAATATCCAAAAAGGAGACAGAAGGTTCCATACGTACCCTTCTCTTTAACTCTCGTCTCAACATGCTATCCCTAACATGCTCGATAAACTGGTCCCTAAGAACAGAATCAGGATTAGCAAAACATTGTGGGTCTCGTCGCTTAACTGACTCAATAAGAGACATAAGGGCATGAGAATATTCCCTCAGCGATTCTCCCTCCATCTGTTTTCGTTGAAAGAACTGAGTCTGCAGACCTATGTAAGATTTAGAACAACCATAGGTCTCCCGAAGGATGGAAAAAATCTTTTCTGCAGTATTTCTTTCTGCAGGGGTCCTAAACTTCATCTCAGCCTTTGCCTCACCTTCCAGTAAATTGAAAACGAAAAAAACTTGTTCATTTTCTGACATATGACGTAAAGTCAAAGAGCTACGCACCTCCTCTATCCAGTCCTCAACTCCCAAAGTATCCTGGGAAGCCTTTCCTGAGAAATGCGGACACTTTCTTTCCCTTGGGACATAAAAATACCGCTCTGTTACCACTGGAAGAGATGGTCCAGACACAGGAATTGGTAAAGAATTAGTAACAGGAATAGTCACAGAGGAAGGGCCCTCCAACGAATCACTAGCCGGGATAGCTATCACTCTCTGGGTGGTTTCTTCTCTAAGCCTAGCATTTTCTGACTGCAATTGTTGTACCAATTCAGTTAATGCCTGCAATTGTATTGCCATTTCTTCTGCCATACTGTGAAGAAAAAAAAAAAAAAAAAATAATAATCACAATACACAATACAACAATCAACCAAAGAAAACGAAGTTTACAATACTTCTAAGCAAAGTTAAATAAAGAAACAAAAAAAAGAAATAATAATCACAATATACAATACAACAATCAAGCAAAGAAAACGAAGTTTCAGTACTTCTGATCCAAAACAAATACAAAAAAAAACTCAATTAAAAACAAACTTTAAGTACTGGGAAAAAGCAGTGGTCTAGTGCCATCGGCTGCCGGATAATCTGTCAACACATAATACATGTTTAACACACCTACATTTGTATAACATTGGAATATACAAATAACATCTAGACTATACCTTTCATTTATAAATCTCTATACAAAATATAAAACCACATAAAACATTTCACTACCTGCACCATGTGTCACAAATCACGAACACGATGCTGCTTAATATGAGACGTACAGCTCCACGTGCATGACCGTGGTTTCAGGTTTGTTACTATAACACATACAACACATGCTCAACACAATACTCTATTTTCTCTTGTACGTAGTAAAAATCGAACAACCTACCCCTCCCTCGTCACCAGCAACATGGACAGAAAGCTGATTAATATGAGGCGTACAACTCCACGTGAATGACCGGGATTTCAGGTTTGTTACTATAACACATATAACACATGCTTAAAACAATGCTCATTTTCCCTTATACGTAATAAAATCAAACAACCTACCCCTCCCTCATCACCAGCAACATGGACAGGAAAGCTGATTAGTATGAGGCGTGCACTCCACGTGAATGACCGTGATTTCAGGTTTGTTACTATAACACATGCAACACGGATACTCAGGAACAAACAATACTCCGCTTTTATCATACATAATAAATCGCATGACCTACCCGGGGATTATTGGCAACATACACTAGCAGGCGATAACTTCGGCATGCAGATTCAAAAGCTCTTCCCGCGTACAGCAATGCCACGCCAAACAACCATGTGCGTCTGCCACAATAATGTGCCACGCCTCTTTTAACTTCCTTAAGCGGAAATTACGCTAAACGCATTCTGCCATGACGTCAATCAAACTAAAAGAAAAAACACATATACATCCCCACTACCAACCCACTACACGTGGTTCTATGAATATGCAAATGAGCCCCACCTCCACTCACTCACTCAGCTCAGAGATCCACTGGTTGTCGATCACTCGTTGATCTGATTGGTTACAAGGTAGTTTGTGACGTCAGAAACACCAGCGATTTCAAAGCGTGTTTTTGAGACTGTCTTTGGTTCTCTGCAGTTTTAAGGAGGAAATACTCAGCAATGCTGTCGACTTATGAACTTACACATGGTTCGTCTTAAAGCATATTAAAAACACCACCTGTAAAAATCATAAACAAGTCATTAAAATTGTTTAATGGCAGAAGATCTGTGGATCATCACAAACTGCAGGAGAATTAAACATCAGGACAAGAGAGAAAGAGGAAAAAGAGGACGAGACACAGACTCCTGATGGAGGAGAGGAACAGATCCAGAGGCGAGTCAGACACAGCATTAGCCGAACTGAGTCTTTATGATAAAACACTGTTACTCTCGTCTTTCTTCTCCTCTGGTGTCTGGATGTGCCATCAGTCATTTCATCTGCTATAAACACTACAGTATATGAAGATGATCAGATTATAAACACTACAGTATATGAAGATGATCAGATTATAAACACTACAGTGTATGAAGATGATCAGATGTGTGTGTTCTAGTTCCTCATTGTGATGTTTTTGGGTTAATTCAGTCTTACCTGTTGCCACTGGAGGGCGCACGTGAGACACTGATTATACACACAGAGTTTAAACTGTAGAAGTGATGTAGAAATAATACTGACAGTTCTGGTGTAATGTTGTCTTGTAGAAAGCAGCAGTCGGCGTCACTAACACTCATCCACAGAGACAAGATCATAGTTAACACCAGCAGTTTTACTACGAGATGAATGTGCATGAATGTATTAATATATGGGGGAGACTGGGGACATTTTCACCAGATGTTGGTAACAACCCAAGTAAGCCATACATACAAAGAAACAAACAGAAATAAGTTCAGAAATTAAGTTATGTGTAATAATGTGAAATGACACAGGGAAAAAGTATTGAACACATGATGAAAGGGAGGCGCAAAAAGGCATGGAAAGCCAAGACAACTGCTGAAAACTTACAGTAATTAAAAAGCAATCCAGCCCCCTGTCCGTGGAAATTAATAACAGCTGGTTCAGTCCCACATGATGGCCTACAAAAAGGTCTCATTGCCAAGGTGTCACACAAGACACATCTCATGATGGGTAAAAGCAAAGAGCTGTCTCAAGACCTTCGCAACCTAATTGTTGCAAAACATAATGATGGCATTGGTTATAGGCGCCATTCTAAGCTTCTGAATGGTCCAGTGAGCACTGTTGGGGCCATAATACGGAAGTGGAAAGACAATAATTTCACCATAAATTTGCCTCGACCAGTGCTCCTCGCAAGATTTCTGATAGAGGAGTGAAAAGAATAATCAGAAGAGTTGTCCAAGAGCAAAGGATCACTTGTGGAGAGCTTCAAAAAGACCTAGACCAAGAGCCAACACCAAGTTGTATGGTGTTTTTAGGGTAATGTGCAGTGCCATTTCTCCTCCAAATATGGTGTGTATTATGGCATCCAAACAGTTCAATTTTGCTCTCATGTGACCACACTATATTCTCCCAGTATTTCCCTGGCTTTTCCAAATGTCGTGCAGCAAACTTTAAATGAGCTTCAACATGCTTTTTTTTTAGTAATGGAGTCTTGCGTGGTGAGCGTGCATACAGGCCATGGCGGTGGAGTGCATTACTTACTGTTTTCTTTGAGACAACAGTACCTGCTATCTGCAGGTCTTTTTGAAGGTCTTGAGTCAGCTCTTCACTTTTACCCATCATGAGATGTGTCTTGTGTGACACCTTGGCAATGAGACCTTTTTGTAGGCCATCATTTGGGACTGAACCAGCTGTTATTAATTTCCACGGACAGGGCGCTGGATTGCTTTTTAATTACTGTAAGTTTTCAACAGTTGTCTTGGCTTTCAGTGCCTTTTTGCGCCTCCCTTTCTTCATGTGTTCAATACTTTTTCCCTGTGTCATTTCACATTATTACACATAACTTAATTTCTGAACTTATTTTTGTTTGTTTCTTTGTATGTATGGCTTACTTGGGTTGTTACCAACATCTGGTGAAAATTCCATGTCAATAGCACCTTTGGAAATATATTTACTGAGAAAAATGATGACGTGTTCAATACTTATTTTCCCCGCTGTACATCACTGGGCTAGTTTTATTGTGGCTTGGTGATTTTCTGTCTTTTTTGAAGCTCAGTGGCACGGGCACACCCCTATTTAAAATGATACCAAACATTAAAGGGAAACAACAATAGATACAAGATGCATCATATGTGGTATATAGGCATTCTTAGTTTCGGTGTGTCCTATGCTCTTTCTGTGAGATCTTCTCTCCAGATCACATAGTAAGTTTTATTGTTTTGTTGCAGGGGGTTTGATCTCAACTTTTGCCTTAGCAGGAAAACCAAGTTTTACAGGCCTCCCCTGGCCCTTTGGGGCAAATTCTGATGGGCCACTTTTGGACATTTCATGTTTTGTTCTGGACATTTTTTGACATTTCACGAGTCGATGATTGACCAGGAGTCAAGTAGTCACCTGAAACAACAGCATTTAGACAGGGTTAGCCTTAAGATGAAAGCACTGCAAAATGCACCTCTGTGACACCTTTAGGTGTGGTGTACTGCGCTGAGTGGATCGGTAGCATCTGGACAGGATGTCTGCGATCCTGTTGATCGGGTTTGCTTCTACCTGTACTCGGTTGGGGTGGCATTCAGTCTGTAGAATGACTTTTTGCACCAAGTCTGTTGTGTTGGTCTGTGTCCTCCTCAGTAGTCTTAATTGACCCTCTGAGAAGTCCTTGGTCACCTGTAAGCAGAAGCTTTTGTTTGCCGGGCAGGTCAGATCTCCACAGGTTACTAAATCACTTAACTGATGACGTTCACTCCATTGCGTACGAAACACCTGGACAACTTCTGAATGATGATGCAATAATTGCACACTGATGAATTTGTTTTTATTGTAAGATGAGAAGGGAGTTGTTAGATATACACAAGAACATAAAATATCACATGATGAACTCATGTGCGAGCAGTAAATAAGGTCTCCTTTTCAGAGTCATATATTTAGTGAGCTCATTTGATCACCATAGTCTTCACTTCCACTGCCATATGGTAGTGGATTTTAGACTTTGTCTGGATGAATTAAAGGAAAGGTAGCAAAATAACAATAAAATGTTCAATAACTAGTATATTTACCAGCAGTATGCATAATTAAAATATAAAACATAATTAAATATAGAAATAAAATTGTCTATATTAGTTGTTTTAATTGCAAATCATTAATGCAAACCTAAAGTTTCAATGAGGTCAATTAGAGAATAAGATTTACAGAAACAGAGATTTAAAATCCCTAGTTTAGCTTTTGCAATCATCCTCAGTGCATTTGATGTACAGGCTATAGCCCCACTCGATAATGCAGGTCTGACTGGGAACTGTGTGGTTGATTGATAGAAATGACTACATTCCAACTCTAAATTTGTATTGTCATTAGTCATATTTTGTGGGTCCTACTAGTTTACAACAATGCAAATGACAGGACATAATAAACATTTTATAAAAAGAGACCAGTTGCATTGCATTTGAATGTGGAATTTGAATGATTAGAAATTAAATTAATTGATGTGTGACTATAGCCATGCACATGTCCAATGCACATTACAGTGTTTTACATACAGGAAGTTGACAAGACTTTAAAGCTGTAAAATTGTTTGACACAAGTGAGAAAAAATTATGAATGCTTTTGGCCTGGATAGTTCTATGATCTATGCCAAGTAGAGATGTTGTGGTTGTAGGTGTGAGGGTGTGTTCTGTATCTTTGCATATAAGAGATGGGTGGTGTCTATCCTACACATGCACACACACGCACACACACACACACGCACACACACACATGCGCGCACACTAGGATCTGTCATTAAGAAACATGGCTTTTCCTATCAATGATATGCTTATGACACACAACTCTACCTCTCATTTCAACCAGAGGATCCGACGGTAGCTGATCGTATCTCAGCCTGCCTGACAGACATTTCTGGCTGGATGAAGGACCACCTCCTTCAACTAAACCTTGCAAAGACAGAGCTACTGGTGGTCCCGGCAAATCCAACACTTCTGGACAACTACTCCATTCAGCTGGGTTCGTCATCCATAACTCCATCAAGATCCGCCAAAAACCTTGGAGTTGTGATTGATGATTAATTAAACTTCAACAAATACTTGACAAATGCATTCACAACCTTGCAACTAGCTTATTGTACTTCAATACATAAAGCAATTCTTCCTTTCCATTCAACTTTTGGCCCACAACAATAGAATAATAACAAACAAAGAAAGAAAATTTTTTAGCTTTTAACACCTTTTACATGACACTGTTTCTTCTCATGGGCATATATTAAAATAAAATAAATAATCAACTACACTATTTCAGTATAAAATAATTTCAGTCCTCCTTATGTTCTTGTATACTTTCCTTATGTGGGCTTCTAGGTCTCTGGCCCCTTTATTTGACACAAGCCGCATTTCCATTAAAGATTTGCGCAAAACTTTTGCGAATTTTTTCTATATATCAATAAAAAACTATTGCGAAATGACAGCGTTTCCATTAACCGATGTTATGCGACTAAAACGTAATTTTTTCCTCTCGCGATAAGTCCAAAAATCATGGCAACGGATGTTGGTAGGTTTATATATATATCACAGCCACGTACCGCACTAGACATTATTATTATTAATGGAAGGAAACGTAGGCGTGTTATCCAAGCATTAATTACAAGGAAAGACCCATACTGTGTCTTTGAGCAGCACATATGAGGTGTTTCTGGGTTTTTCTCGCTCATTTCTGCTCCGAGGTCTTGATTGTGGCATTTCTTTGAGGTTTAGAATCCAGTATTTCTGTCATTCTTTTGTCTTTTATGAATTCAATAAAGAACTCTGTCTCGTATTCGGTCCAAACACCTTCTAAGTCTTCTAAGTCAGGTGACCTGTAAATGCGCAAAAACTGTTTCCATTGCAGTTTTGCGAAATATTTCTTTTTCGAATTGCCTGAAAAACCTCCTCATGCGAGCGTAAAAACTTTTTTGCGATAAATGGGAGTTTTTGCGAAATTGACGTGTTTCCATTGAGCGTGTTTTCAATTCGCAATTTCAATTTGCGCAATTTGTAGGGTAATGGAAATGCGGCTACTGACACGTACGTGGCAGCTTTGCAGGTCATTTTGCTTTACACGGATCCCAAAAGAGATGAAAACACAGGAATTTTCTCTGTAAATCATCTGAGAATTCAAATTTGGCCTTTTTTTTACGCTGTTCAGGAGCCATGTGCCACTGTTGACAAGCAAGGGCTGCTCTGTCTCTTGGCTGTTGCTGTGGTGCTGAGGGTAATGACTAATGATTGAGATGCAGTTTGACCAATGATTGCGTGTACATGACCGACCGACCAATGGTGGCATGAGAGAAGGTTGGACCTAAAGCAATGCAGAAACAGCGACAGTAAAAAGCAAAAGCCAAATCCCAGACATTTTGGACGATCTAGAAATCACGGCCAGATGCATTTCTTCAGGTCCAAAAAAAAGACATGCCCGGGAAAAATAGGACGTATGATCACCCTACTTTACATGCTTTTAAATGCAAAACTCTGCAGATTCACTTTATTTCGATTAATTACATTGATTAACAATCCAAATGTAGTTGTATAAGTTACTATTATACTAGTCTCAGCCTCAGACGTCACGCCCACGGAACGTTGGCTAAACGTCTGATGCATATGGTACACTTAACTGGAAACACTTCAGGAATGTCGAAGTCATCATCTGATTGGTTGAATTTTATCGGATTTCCGGGGGGCGCGAGTGTCGCGTTTATTTTCGGTCTGGCAGGAAACAAAGCGCAGACGTGTGATTGCGGAAGAAAAACTGTTGTGTTTACATGAGTGACAATGAGCATTTATCAAGATCAGCTAAACGTAGGATTCTCAAAAGTATACATGCACGAACAGATCAATGACTTACTGCTTGTTTTCTTCTCCTTCTTTGATTTTCTATGCTGACTGACTTGTTGCACGCCGGTCTGTTGTTGTGGGGACATTTCCACGCCCCGAAACGTGACGCTGAACGAAACGAACTGTAATTGGTTGTTTGACATGTCGGTCAAACGGCCTTATGGGCGGGCCTTGGCCAAAGAATGCTGCTATGAATTCCAGACCTTCAGCCGTCAGTCTGAAGGTCTGGCTACGCGAGACTACTATTATACAAACCAAATGACAGGCTGTCACAATTGTGTTCTGTTTAGTTTGTCTTCATTGGACTTATCCGCCTGTCATCAGATCACGTGTCGTCTTCTCTGTCTTAATCCGTACATCCATATCACCTGTGTTTAGTTAATCATCCTCATCTGTATCACCTGTGTTCTATTAATCAGTGTCATCTGTGTCTGTATTTAAGTTTCTTCTGTTCAGGCTGTCGTTGTCCGTTCTCAGTTCTATTAAAGGGATACTCCACCTCTGGAAAGATGAATGTGTATTTAAATTGGGTCATTTATGTAGAAGAAATGTGAAATTATTTTTGAATTTGGAGCTTTCTAGACTGAGAAAAGCCAGAAAATGTATTTTTGGCTCATGTGGATAAAAGACAACAACTCCCAGAATGCACTTGCTTCGCTGCCATACGAGGCCACTCCCAAGCCACGCCTACCTATTAGAGAGCAGCTGTGATGATGATGATAATGTTTATTTCAAACCTGCACACTAATTTTCTCACAAATCAACATAACAGGCAACATAACAGACAAATTATACAAGTGCAAATTGCATTTATTGTAAACAATAAAGCTATGCTAAGTTATTAGTCTCCGTGAGTCTGCCCTGGTTTTTGAGATTGCATCGCACAAAATGTCCGGGATTCGGCATTCTACAGTCGCCATTCATCATGTTTACTGTGGCGAGCAGGACGAGACTAGGGCCGCGGGGGAACAACGCGAGGCCGGTGGCGTGATTACCGATGAGCGACACCTGTGAGGCACTGGTCTCTCTCTCACGGAGGAGCGAGTATTTTCTTAGCAATGGTAAAACGCACATCAAACGATCACGCCACCGGCTCGCGTCTTTCTCCTGCAGCCCTAGCCTCGTCCTGCTCGCCACAGTAAACATGATGAATGGCGACTGTAGAACGCAAAAGCCGGTGGCGTGATTACTGATGAGCGCCTGTGAGACGCACCGGTCTTGTGGGCTATCTCTCACGGAGGAGCGGGTATTTTCTTAGCAATGTTAAAACGCACATCAACCGATCACTTGTTTAGGGTTCATGTTAACACTACATTCAGATTCACCAATCAGAATGAATTCAGTTAGATTGAAACAAAAGGTGTGCATGTAAACAATGAATGGCGACTGTAGAAAGCAAAGCCGAATCCCAAACATTTTGGACGATCTCGACGGCCGGACATGTCCGGGAAAAAGTGTATGGTAACCCCTACTACTCACCTTTCTTCGTTCATGTTTTCTGCAGGTTTCTGCCGGTGAAATCAAACGCACTGGCACTGATCTGTGATAGGTCTGTTAGCGCATTAGGTCCAACCCCCTATGGGCGGGTTTGAAAGGGTGGGAACTAGTGCTTGTAGTCTTAACAGAAATCCCCCCCTCTTACACTTCCTCCTACAATGACAATGAATAAACAAAATTACGTTTTTTGCATCATTGTAGGAGGAAGTGTAAAGAGGTAAATACAGATTTCTCTCGTCTCAGGGGAAAATTAGAAAATGTTGCACGACCATTCAATAGTATGACTGGGTTTCTAACATTGCAAAGCTTAATGCAAATGGGTGGAGTGTTCCTTTAAGTGTGTGTGAACCTTCTGCCTGTCTGAATTATAATGTAAGTAAAAGTTTGTATTGGAACTTTTGACTCCTCTTCTTCTTCTTCAGCCTGCACCACACTGCGACACAGGCAATGATTTCAAGGCTACAGATGCCAGAAATAATGCTTGTCTGTTCTGGTTTTGTGGTAAAGATAGCCTTTAATTCTGAGAGAGAGAGATATATACTACTGTGTGTGTGTGTGTGTGTGTATATATATATATATATATATATATATATATATACAATATCTGTCTGAAGTTACTAGTGACTTGAGTAGTTTATTCACTGGATAATTTTTTTTTTTTTTTTTTTTTTACTCTTACTTAAGTAACTATTAAGATTATTACTTTTACTTTGAGTAAATATTTCTATGAGTACTTACTTGAGTACAGTTTTTGGATACTCTACCCACTTCTGCGGCCCTGAGAAGAGATCTCAACATCACACACTGTGCTCAGGTTTTTCTCTTTAGCTAGAGAAACTGGATCACTCACATTTGTCTCTAGAGATTAGATAAGATCTCAACATCACACGCTGTGCTCAGATTTTTCTCATAAACTAGAGACTCTGGTGGTCTCATATTTGTCTCTGCTAAAGTTTAGAAGAGATCTTAACTTTACAAATCAAATGTCTCAGTATGAACATTTATACCATATTAACCCCTGGTTTCACAGACAGGGCTTAAGACTAGTCCTAGACTAAAATGTAAGTCTGAGCTGTTTCCACTGAAATAAACTTGCACTGACTGATCTTAAAAATATATCAGTGCCTTTTTATTTTTAAGATGCACATCGGTAATGTTTTTTTTCTAAGCATGTTTATAAAAATTACTTAAATGTCCTAATTGATCTATGGTCTAATCCTGGCTTAGTCTAAGCCCTGTCTGTGAAACCGGGCCAATATGTATTAATAATCAAATTAGTCAAGGATTGAGTCATAAGCAATTTAATGTGCCTTTGCTTTAAGCAAAAAAGGCCCCAGGGTTAAGATCAGTTTTGATAAAAGCTTCGGGTACATTACTATTTCGAAGAACAAATGATGTGCCCTATGCACAAAAACTGTACAGCTCTATTCTCTTATTGTGTGTAAAAAAACAAAACATTAACCTTATTTCTGCATAACTTCATTCATTCTTAATATAGGCTTTCAAAAGCCAGTTGCATTCACGCCATGGCGGATTAGTTATTTACATGACTGAATTTGCAAGCGGAAAGACTGAACACGTCTTCAGAGCGCAAACGGATCTGCTCGTGCGTGAGGTTAAAGTGTGCGAACAGACCATCTACTGGACAAGCCGAATACCACCATATCTTTATTTACACAATATTAATCTTTTACATTGTAATCATTTTATTTTGAATATTTGGTTAGTTTGTGTGCTGCTGCGCGTCCCTGTGTGTAATAAACTCAAAAGTTAAAAGTGTAATTGATGATATTGCTTTTGTGAAAGTCAGGGAGAAGAGTGGCAGACAAAAAGCACCTTGGAGAAACTCAACAACAGTGCAAAATATGAGAAGACAATGCAGAAAAGCAGAGCGCATGTGGCGGAAGACTAAACTTGTAGTCCATTATAACATCTACAAAAACAGCATCCATGCTTTCAATATGGCACTAGGCAAAGCTAGACAGACTTTCTTCTCAAATATTATAAACAGTAATTTAAACAACACACGCACTCTTTTTGCTACTGTAGAGAGACTGACAAACCCCCCAAGCCAGATTCCCAGTGAAATGCTCTCAGAGAACAAGTGCAGTGAGTTTGCTTCTTTCTTCTCTGAGAAAATCAATAATATCAGAAAGGTGATCAGCACATCCTTGAGTTGCCCTGGGGTTAGACAGATCAGACCACCTGAGAAAGTAGTTATGATGTCTGATTTCAAAGAAATTGATGGCAAAATTTTGGAAGAATCCGTACAGCACCTTAAAACATCAACCTGTGCTCTTGACACACTTCCCACATCATTTTTCAAAAGTGTGTTAAACAGTTTAGAAGCAGATCTTCTAGAAGTGGTAAATGCCTCACTTCTCTTCCAAACTCCCTGAAAACTGCAGTTGTCAAGCCCCTCCTGAAAAAGAACAATCTGGATAAGACCATATTAAGCAACTATAGGCCGATCTCAAATCTTCCTTTCATAGGCAAGATCATTGAAAAAGTTGTCTTCAATCAGCTGAACAAATTCTTAAGCTGGAATGGATACTTTGACAATTTTCAATCTGGTTTCCGACCGCACCACAGCACAGAGACAGCGCTCATAAAGATAATAAACGATATTCGCTTAAATACTGATTCAGGCAAATTATCAGTGCTGGTACTACTCGACCTCAGTGCTGCATTTGACACTGTCGATCATAACATACTTCTTGACAGGCTGGAAAACTGGGTGGGGCTTTCTGGGATAGTCCTAAAATGGTTCAGGTCATACTTAGATGGGAGAGGTTATCATGTGAGTATAGGAGACCATAAGTCTGAGTGGACATCCATGACATGCGGAGTCCCTCAAGGCTCGATTCTTGCGCCACTCCTGTTCAACCTGTATATGCTCCCAATGAGCCAAATAATGAAAAAGAACCAAATTGCCTGAGCCTGGGTTTTGAGCACAGGGCGTTGCTAACAGATATATGTAGAGCTGCGGGCTGGGCGACATCCAAGCCCTGATAAAAACTCGCCTGCCTTTATCTATCTACTAATCTTGAAAACATTGATTGCATTGTTCATGTGTGTTTAATTAGGGTTGGAGCTAAACTCTGCAGGACAGTGGCCCTCCAGGACCGGAGTTGCTTTTGATCAGCGCAGTCGGTGGAGAACTGTGCTCGACTGCAGAATCCGACACATCCGCCTTGCGCTCGCGAGAGATTTTTGACATACGTCAGCATGACATCAGAGCAAGGCAGACCGCACTCGGACACATTTCTAACCGGCATGCATCTCGCGCTGATCACCGGTGATCGATTCTGCACAGATTTTGCTCATCTCAAACAAGCCTAATGTTTGATTTTAAAACTTTGATATCATGTTTTATGTGTATACGTTATGTGTGAATATTCTCAAACTATCTGACATGCGATCTCTATGGGTTATGCAACGTAATTTTTATTAACATTTTTTGGAAAAAACACATAGGCCTATGTCTGTATTAAAGAAAAAAAGATTGATAAACATGTATTTGGAATGGAATTAAATAAGTAGGCTACTTTGGGTGTCTTGTTCATTATATTTATTTTCATATAAAAGCAACAGAACTTAAATTCCATCCAGTTTATTAGCAACACAGTGCACGAGCGTGAATCCCGCGATATCCATCTTTGATCTCGCAGGTGTCAGATCCACTGTGAGAATAGAGAACTGTCCGGCTTGCCTGCGCTTTTTTCACTCCTCCTCTCACTGCAGCTGCCTACTCTCGCACACATTTCAGGCGAGGCAAGGCGCATCTCAAACAAGCCTACTCACTCGCACACACATACAATCTCTTTTGCACACACACACACACACACACACTCGCTCACTGTAATCTGAACAAAACGACACTTCCCCATGATGTCTCTCCTCTCGACTGATTGAATGTTGATCCCGCCGGCACGAAAACCCAAACTACACTGTTAATTTTCTTGTATTTTTACAGTACAGTACTGGCAGCAATTTTGCCAGCAAATTACTGTATTTTGATTTACAGTAACTGTACTGTAATTTACTTTACAGTACACAAGATCAGTACTGTAAACTACAAAACAGTACTTTACTGTATTTTTACTGTATTTTTGTAATGTCTCTGCTTCTGCTGTAATTAATTATACAGTATTGTACTGTAATATCTATATTGATACATTATTGCTAAATATTATAATTTTAAAATTACTAATAATGATAATATTATATTTATATAATATGTAGTTATTACAGTATATAAATTTACAGGTAATGATATTATAATGCAACTTCAGAATAACTGCAAATCAATCAAACCAAACAATGTTATTGTCAAAAAAAAAAATTCCCATAGACTTATATTTAAAGGTTTTTTTTTTTTTCGAACTGCAGGCACTGCAATGCATTCTCTATGGCACCGGGAGGGCTCGCTCACTTTTGCAGCGATTGGTGGAAACAAATATAGGCTACCTCTAATAATATTTAGCCATAAGCTGAAGTGACATCCAGTAATTTCCTCAGTGCATATTTTACATTTCACGGACATATTCTCCATCTGTAAATGTTAGAAAGTCAATATTTCCAGTTAGCTGTCATGAGTGGGCGAGCTTTCTGCAAGCTAAACTTCGGTGAACGAGCGCCGCCGCGTGCATGCGCGCCGCACAGACGGAGCGCAATAGAATAGGAGCGCAATTATTCTGACTAAAATATACATTAGCACTAAATTATAAATATATTTAGCTAAAATATTTGTTGTTGAATATTTGTTGTTGTTGGTGAACATAAATGTGCTAGAGAATTCCAAACCTACATGTGTATTTTTATGATATTAGCTTTGTTTTTATTTAATTTTTTTATTTTAAGTTTAGTAAATTTACCTACTTCTTTAAAAAAGCATTATTTTGTTTATAGATTGTAATGTTGCAATGTTAGAATGTAATGTGATTTGACCCATTTTTTGGATAGACTGCAGATAGACAGCAAGGTTACACTATGTTTGTTTTTATAATCTTCTTCAATATGAACGTTGTTTGTAGGACAATATTGAGCAGGATATACAGAATACAGAAATAACGTCTCCGGTTACTATCGTAACCTCGGTTCCCTGAGAGGCGGGAACGAGACATTACGTCACTGACGTATATGGGAACTCCTTCCTTCTCCATTTCACTGAAATCTTATAGGCTAACGCCAGCTGGAGACAGCTGGCCAATTGACGCGAACATGCAAATGCTGACCGACTGCGGGCAGTATAAATAGCGTGGGCGCGACAATTACGTCAGAATCAAGACTGAACGCTAGCACAGCTGATCAAACGGCGAGCACGGCGGCTGACGTAATGTCTCGTTCCCGCCTCTCAGGGAACCGAGGTTACGATAGTAACCGGAGACGTTCCCTTTCAAGGCGGTCACTTCGACATTACGTCACTGACGTATATGGGAACTGTATAGAATCCCGCCGTGAGCGCAGTGAAGATAAGCCCTGAACGGGGTCAAGTCACACTCCCACGAGAGACAACAGTTCTAAGCCAGCAGCGCCGCTAGGAGCACTCGAACTGATAGGCAAAACTAGACCAAGAAACATCTGATCCGACCTTACCAAGTTGCATATCCAATGCAATGAAGCGAAGGCTGCACTGGACAGGGCAGCACAACACCATAAGCACTCAAACACAAGAGTTAACACAGTGTCGACGGCAATAGCGGTGACAGCTGCATAACCTATAGCCATACACAGAGTAACAGTATATAGAAAACTACTGCGTAATGCGGAAACAGCCGTGAAACCTTAAGTCATAACACAGAGTTAGCAGCAATGGTAACTCTGCATAATGCAGACCACTGCACAGCTGGTGGTAACAGTTCATGAGTACACTTAATAAAACTCACCGAACCCACGACGCTATAGGCAGTGCACCAAACTTGAAACCCTGGCGAATGTGTTCTGAGAAGACAGCCAGCATACCTAAATCCCGTAGGCATTAAGCCAACATTGAAAGCGTTGAATTTAGGAGAAAGTCGCAGTATAAAACAGCACGTCCCTAGTACCATCCACCAAGCACACAAACAGCTAGTCAGACTGCTGCCTAGTGATCCACATACATCCGCAAAGCCCTTACAGGGCCAACAGCACTCTGAGCATCGGCATCACGCGAGGCTGACGGCTCAGCAGATAAGGCGGGCAGGGATCAAACTGTGCTCTGAACGGTGTAAGCGACTTCGGAACGCAGCTTGGTATCGGATGGAGAGTGACGGTGCAGTCACCAGGTCCGAGACAATGCAACATCATTCACTTAGAATGAGCGTAGGTCTCCAAGTGCTTCGCTGGGGCGAGAGCAGGTGGAAGGCCATATTCAAGGAAGCTCTCAGCACTTATTAGTGTGAAGTGTCTTGCTCAACTATGGACCCAGCAGCGGACACACAAGAAGGTTCCACAGCTTGGGGCTGGGGTGCCAATCGTGCCGATCACCTGTAGAAGCAGGACCTTCCTGAGGGGGATTGTCATGGGGGAGCCCCATAACTCTCAGGTCCATGAACCGGGGATGAAAGGCCAGTAAGGGGGTCACAAGGAAACTGACACTCCCTAGTAGAACATAGCCGATGTTCTATAGCCGATGTACGGAAGTTCAAATTAACACATAACTGAATGTACATAAACACAGTGCTAGTGGCCGTAGCGACAACAACTGTGAATATACGCAGTTAGATAATAGCCCCATAATAGCATAGAACCTCAGAAGTACACAAACACAGTCGTAGCCGTAGCTAGAACTGTGAGTATACGAGTTAGTACAGAATAGCCAGTTGCACTGAAGGCAACGGGGCAACATAACAGCGTAGCACATGTACGTAACAGCATCGGTCGCTGTAGCGCCAACTTAACGCAGTAGCTCAGTATAGTCACTGAAGGATACGGGGCAACACCGCAGCATGAACACATCCATGTGCAATTAAATGCAGCGCAGGTCGCCGTATATCGACAGAGACTGTGAATATGCACAGTTCGACTGGGATAGCTAGTTGCACTAAGATACAGGGCAACATGACAGCATAACACAAGTGCGCAAGAATAGCGCATCCATGTATGTACATAAATCCAGCGTAGTCGCCGTAGCGACAGAAACTGTGTAGAGACAGAACTGAGATGCACAGTTAGATCAGGATGGCTAGCTGCACTGAAGGAAACAGGGCAGCATTACAGCATAACGCATCCATGTATGTACATACATCCAGAAAATGTGAATATGCACGGTTAGATAAGACAGCTAGTTTTGCACTGAAGGAAACAGGGCAACAAAATAGCAAAAACACATCCTTGTACGTACATAAGTGCAGTGTAGTCGCCGTAGCGACAGAACTGTGAATATGCACAGTTAGATAGGACAGCTGGTTGTTGCACTGAAGGATAGAGGGCAACATAACAGCATAACACATCAGTGTGCACTTTAAAAACATCTGTGTGTATAATGCAGCGCAAGTCGTCGAGCGACTGAAACTGCATGAATATGCGCAGTTCAAACGCAATGGTCGGTTACGTTGAAGGGCAACATAACAGCATAACGCTTCAGTGTGTACACAGATGCAGCGCAAGTCGCCGTAGCGACAAACAGAATAGCCGGTTGCACTGAGGATACAGGGCAATATATAACGGCATAAGTCAGACACATATCAATGTACATAACACAGCGTCAGTGGCATTGCACAGCAACTGTGAATACACAGCAATCAGAATAGCCATTTGCACTGAAGGATACAGGGCAATATATAACGGCAAAATTCATAACACATATCAGTGTGTAGTGTGTACGTATACATAGCGTCAGTTGCATCGCACGACAACTGTGAATACGCACTGCATAGTAATCAGAATAGCCATTTGCACTGAATGACACAGGGCAATATATAATGGCATAGATCATAGCACATAACAGAGTGCGGTGTGTACGTAACGCAGCACCAGTTGCATAGCGCAACAACTGTGAATACGTAGTAGTCAGAATAGCCATTTGCACTGAAGGATACAGGGCAATATACAACGGCAAAATTCATAACACATGTCAGTGTGTAGTGTGTACGTAAACACAGCGTCAGTTGCATCACGCAACAACTGTGAATACGCACTGCGTAGTAATCAGAATAGCCATTGCACTGAAGGATACAGGGCAATATACAACGGCAACATTATATAGTGGCATAAATCCTAACACATAACAGTGTGTAGTGTGTACGTAACACAGTGTCAGTTGCATACACAACAACTGTGATTACGTAGTAATCAGAATAGCCAGTTGCACTGAAGGATACAGGGCAATATCGTGGCATAAGCATAACACACACATAGTGTACATAGACACAGCGTCTGTGGCATCGCACAACAACTGTGAATACATAGTTGAATCAGAATGGCCAGTTGCACTGAAGGATACAGGGCAATATGTAACGGCACAAATATAGCACATATTAGTGTGCAGTGTGTACATAAACACAGCGTCAGTGGCGTAGCGACAACAACTGTGAATACGCACTGCGTAGTAATCAGAATAGCCATTGCACTGAAGGATAAGCGCAATATACAACGGCACAAATCATAGCACATATCAGTGTGCAGTGTGTCCATAAACACAGCGTGAGTTGCATCGCGCAACAACTGTGAATACGCACTGCGTAGTAATCAGAATAGCCATTGCACTGAAGGATACAGGGCAATATACAACGGCAAAATTATAACACATCAGTGTGTAGTGTGTACATAAACACAGCGTCATTTGCGTTGCACAACAACTGTGAACATGCGGTAATCAGAATAGCCATTTGCACTGAAGGATACAGGGCAATATATAACGGCACAAATCATAACACATATATCAGTGTGTGGTGTGTCCATAAACAGCGTCAGTTGCATCACGCAACAACTGTGAATACGCACTGCGTAGTAATCAGAATAGCCATTGCACTGAAGGATACAGGGCAATATACAACGGCAAAATCATAACACATATCAGTGTGCAGTGTGTACATAAACACAGCGTCAGTGGCGTAGCGACAACAACTGTGAATACGTAGTTGAATGGCCAGTTGCACTGAAGGATACAGTGCAATATATAACGGCACAAATCATAACACATATATCAGTGCGGTGTGTCCATAAACACAGCGTCAGTTGCATCGCGCAACAACTGTGAATACGCACTGCATAGTAATCAGAATAGCCATTGCACTGAAGGATACAGGGCAATATACAACGGCAAAATTATAACACATATCAGTGTGCAGTGTGTACATAAACACAGCGTCAGTGGCGTAGCGACGACAACTGTGAATACGTAGTTGCATGGCCAGTTGCACTGAAAGATACAGGGCAGCCTGACAACAGAAGCTGTAAGCACATCAATATGTAATGTTACGTAGGCCCAGCGTCAACAGCATAAGCGGTAACGACTGCGCAACCCCGTAGTCAAGACTGACTAGAAGGGGGGTAAACACTCACCGGATTGCGGCTGTGCACTTTCCATTGTCAGAGCGGGGCGTCAGAGACTCATAACATCCACACTTCCCTTTTAGACTCGGCCATGCCTTTGCCTCGTCTCTCTAGACGTGCGTCTTGCGCACGACTACCACTTTTAGGACGTTGTGGAAGACGGAGTCTTTCGTGAAGTAGCCTGTTCTTTAGAAGTTTTGGTGGAAGTCCGGCCGCAGCGGGACTTGAACACCGTCGTTTCCCTAGACTGGCTAGGAAGACTTGAGTTGCTATAGAAACAGTGTTTGGGTGCAGGCGAGCGGGTTGTACAACGCGCTCGTTGGCTGCTGCTGAGATACCGGGCTAAAGTATCGTCTTTGGGCGGGAGAGGGCCCACCAGCGGCCTGCTGGCGGCAGTGGGCCTCATCCCCGCTGATGCCCGGGTTTATTCCCCTGAGGGCGCGCACTGTCCGGCACGTGCCTGTCGTCCTTGAGTGCGGCCTCGGTTGATCCTTGAGGGTGGAGCGAGTCAATAGGACCCGCACATATCTGGCATGTAGTAGCAGCCATCGGATGCGGGGAGGGTACGTGGTGAGTAACCTCTATTGCAACTTCCACGATGACTTCAGATAAGACTTCTAGCGTGAAGAAAAAGAGTCTGACGTAATTGTCGCGCCCACGCTATTTATACTGCCCGCAGTCGGTCAGCATTTGCATGTTCGCGTCAATTGGCCAGCTGTCTCCAGCTGGCGTTAGCCTATAAGATTTCAGTGAAATGGAGAAGGAAGGAGTTCCCATATACGTCAGTGACGTAATGTCGAAGTGACCGCCTTGAAAGGGAACTGCAGAAATACAGTTGTTTTTTTTTTTTTATTCAAATAGAAAAATAATTATTAAATACTCAGATTATAGGCAATTGGCTATTTCCCAACCCTACCGGCTGAAGATTTAGCTGAACTTTAGGCTAATGATAGCTACATTATTATCACTGTTAAATTGTTATTTAACAATTAATAATTCAGTTTGTTGCGTGTTCACATGTCCCACCCAAATTACGGCCATGCTCACGTGTGGACCCGAATCAGAGCAACGTCTGTGTTTGTTTTCAGACCTTCCCGCTTAGCTCTCTCCAGCGCCGTACAGCGTTTCTAATATTAACGCGGATCCCAAAGCTCTTGCCCAGACACAACCCTTTATTTTCCAGTGTTTTCTTCTGAGCTTTTCTCTTTTGTATTGTGTCTCGTGATCTCTATTTCTGTAGACTTTCTTTAGTTCAAATCTCCCTCTTGATCGTTCTCTCTCCTCCACCGTCATACGCCACCTAATGCAGATTGGCTACACATTTGTTGTTGTGTCGGTCAGACCTCCAAACAACATATTTCAAAAACGACTTACCCAACCTTTAATGCATGATCTGTTTTAAAGCAAAGTATAGAGTGTATTTTATATAAACATACATAGGGCCTACATACAGCCTACTACCGGTCAAAAGTTTTAGATCGGTAAGATTTTTAATGTTTTTAAAAGAAGTAGGCCTATCTTCTGCTCACCAAGGCTGCATTTATTTGATTAAAAATACAAACAAAAACAGTCATATTGTGAATTATTATTACAATTTAAAACCGCTGTTCTCTATGTGAATATATAGTGAAGTGTAATTTATTCCTGTGATCAAAGCTGAATTTTCAGCCTCATTACTCCAGTCTTCAGTGTCACATGATCCTTCAGAAATCACTCTAATATGATGATTTGATGATCAAGAAACATTTATGATTATTATCAATGTTGAAAACAGTTTTTTATATTTTTAATTCATGATGCTATGATGAATAGAAAGTTCAAAAGAACAGCATTTATCTGAAATGGAAAGCTTTTGTAATATTAAACACTACCCTTCAAAAGTTTGGGGTCAGTAAGAATTTTTATTTTATTTTGGGGGGAAAGAAATAAAATAAATCAATACTTTTATTCATCAAGGATGAGTTAAACTGATCAAAAGTTACAGTAAAGACATTTATAATGTTAGAAAATATTCTAAAATGTTCTTTTGAACTTTCTATTCATCAAAGAATTTTGAAAAAAAAAAAAAAATGTACACAACTGTTTTTAGCATTGAAAATAATAATAAATGTTTTTTGAGCATAAAATCAGCATATTGGAATGATTTCTGAAGGATCATGTGACACTGAAGACTGGAGTAATGATGCTAAAAAATTCATTTCTTTTAAAAACATAAAAAATCTTACCGATCTAAAATCTTTGACCAGTAGTTGTGGTCTATATATAAGGGTTAAATTCAACGAATAAGGAATAGTCGAATAACTTTCTTTCTTTCTTTCTTTCAAAATTCCTTTGGGGGGAAACTGCCCTCTAAAACTCCATGCACAAATGAGGGGTTTCCATTTAGTTTACTTTAGGGAAAATAATCATTTCGCAAGAGATTAGTTTCAGATTTGGGATTGAATGTAGTGCCCAAACTGGCCAACCCACACACTGTCCGGTGAGACTGTATTGGATATATTTGAGACCATTGAAAACTAGTTTGTGTTTTCTGGAAGAAAAAAAACCCGTTTGGCATCATATTCATATAGCCTAGAGCTCTCCCGATTGGCATCATAGCCTACAGCTTGTCTTGCATCATAACTCTCTGACCTCATTGGAACTTTTTAAAACATGCGGACGTGTTCTATTGTTCTCCAAAACAGATCATCCCGCCCCAAACTCGCGCCATTGGTTGAGCGCTAACTTAAATATTCTCTCGTCCTGAGACAAGTAGGATTTTCCAGCAGTTCATTGTATGACCGTAATTGGAGAGGATGACAGCTCGAGTGTACTGCGCTGTGTTATTGTGTCTGTCTGGATGCTTGAGCACAACAGAAGCTGATCTAGGAACCACAGGTGAGATCCATGTTCTTTAACTTCATTACGCAGCCTGAAGAAATGCATGAACAATAGAACTGGTGACCAGTGAAAGATGAACTTTGTAAATAAATAAATTGTAATAGTATCTGAGTCAGTCAATAGAGTTGCCAACTGCCATTAAAACCTGAAAGATGATGAAGAAGAAGAGTCAGTCAATAGAGAATACTTTTATATTGAAAGGGTTGACGGCTGTTTCACACTGTGCGGTGTCCAGAGCCGTTAAATATGAGAGTTGCGACAGTTTACACCTGGCCACTTCATGCGTTTTCTCAGATCGGATAGCTATCTGTTTTATCAAAACGATTCCATTTACACCTCGTCACATAATGTGTTTTTGCGAAACGGATTTAAATCCGATCTTCAATTCCCGCGCTATATGCAGATTTAATGGAGTGCACGTCACTGAAAGCAACAGATATGAACTGCATTTTATTGATCATCAGCTAAAATTTCAAAATTAAAGACCGCAATTAGAGAGCGCGGCAACAGCCCTGGTAAGATCATTTCGTTTCTCTACTTTTAATGATGATGATTGTGTGTTAAGCGTCTGCGATTTACTTTCACTTTGATTTGCGATAGTTTGCACGTTGTCTTGATGAATATGCTCAGCTGCTCATCTGCGGTGATGCGTGTTCCAGTAGCGTCGTCATATCTGGCAATAACATGATAGCCTATAACACGCTCTCACACGTTTATATTTTAGCATTTTTTGGGAGGAGTACAATTTACATATGTGGTTTTAACAACCAGATGCATTTACACTTGTCCAGTTTCGTCTGGAATAAGTCTCAGACCTCCTCCTGAAGTGGTTTGAGCGATAGGATTCAAATCCGTCTCGAATGCGTTTCGGAGGGCATTTACACCTGGTCTCTTCATGATCGGATAGCTATCCAATCTGAGAAAAGGCATGAAGTGGCTAGGTGTAAACAGACCCTTAAATAACTTGCACATCATAGCATTTTTTTTCTGGGGAGTAGCAGAAACACAACATTAATCCAGTTTAATTTTGGAGGGAAATGGGGTGCTCCCATAATGTAGAATACAGTTACAGCAACGACCATTTGCAGCAGATTTCTGTAAATAAATGAAGGAGAGACTGCATTAGGCTGAAACTTGAGATATGGTTACTGAGTGGAATAACTATGTTCATAACATACTGTTAACGGGATTCATTTCAGTACATTTACATGTAACGTTACACATACTGTACACAGTACATCGTATGCATGTATTTGTGTGTGTTCTGATGAATGGTTTGAAAGGAGAGGTAGATATGGGGCGCCGTTTGTAAAGCGGCTCACGCTGAAAATAACAGCAACATTTTGTCACATTTAGCTTCAAACAATGTTTAAAAAACTGACAGTCACTTTTTAGCACATTTACAACAATATTTGTCAACGATATTTTAAATAGTTAATTTAAATCTAAATATTAAATGTTACACCTAAATGTTAAATGTTAAATCTAAATCTAAATGTTGAATCTAAATGTTTCAGGTGAAACTAAATATTTACCTAATATGCAAATTCACAATTCCGGTAACTGGAAGTGGCAAAATAAAAGCTCGAGGAGGTCAGTGTGTGTTTATAGCATGGTTTATAGTGTCAAATAATGAATATAAACCATCTCATCCAAGGACATGGACTCTTGAACATGGATTATTGTGATAATAACTACCTAAAATAATAAACACGTTTGGAGAAACTGTACTAAAGAGTAGGCTAGTGTCACTTCAATGAAAAGTGCGGGACTTATGACCTGTAGCCATAATAGCCAGCCACGAAGGGGCTCACTTTGACTAAGGCCACATTTACACATAGCCGGGTATTTAGAGAAACGAATATTTCTCCCCCTCCGTTTTCAAAAATAACATTGTGCACACAACATCGTTTTCAAAAAAAGTTGTCGTTTACATCAACACGCATAAATACAATGGGCGGCAGTGTAGGGAGAAGGATAAAGCCATGCAAGCCAATCAGAATCCTCAAAATCGACAACAACGAATAGCTCGAACGACTTCCTGTTCCTTTCAAAACAACAGACATGGCGCGAGGTTTGTTCGTGTGGACAGACAGCGAAGCAAATGCAAACAGGCCAAAAGCGTTTGCACAAAAGTAAAAATGAGTACCACTTTAACAGCATCCATGATCAAATAGTTGCCAAACAAACTCTAAACATAGGGCGCTCACATGACATAAGCATTTTCTGGCGCATAATGTGACGTTTGAGAACCTAAAACCCCGTTTCTCCCAGTTGACACAGTAAAACATAACCGGCGTTTTCAGAAATCTCCACTTTGGCCGGAGTTTTTAGAAATAATCGGTTTCTGGGATAAAAACGGCGTTTTCGTGTAAATGACAGGCCAAAACGCAGGGAAATATCTGCGTTTTCCCATCGTGTAAACGGGGCCTAAATGTCTATGCTATAAACCATGTTATAAACACACACTGACCTCCTAGAGCTTTTATTTTGGCACTTCCGGTTACTGGCATTTTGAATTTGCATATTAGTTAAATAGTTAGTTTCACCCGAAACATTTAGATTCAACATTTAGATTTAGATGTAACTTTTAGATTTACATATGTGAGAGTGTGTGACTCAAAGATGGATTACGGTCCCCAATATACATATTTAATGCCTAACCCTGATGTTCAGACGTTCACCTATGGAAAGTCCTCATAATGGTGTGTGTTAGAGTGTGTGTGTGTGTGAGAGAGAGTGTGTGTGACTCAAAGATGGATTATGGTCCAGCTGAGTGGCCCATAGTGACCCAGCATACACTTCATCTTGGTGTGGTCCTAATATAGTGTATTTTGTCCATCTAGCTGCCTGTAGACTGCCTATAGTGCCTGGTCCTTGTGAAGCATACATGCCCAGGTGGGCCTTCGATTCTTCTGTGGGAAAGTGTGTGTCCTTCATATATGGAGGCTGCAAGGGCAATGGCAACAACTTCAACAGCTGGAAGAAGTGTGAGGAGTCTTGCGGAGTCATGATGAGGAGAGGTAGGACACACACATTACACTGGGGGAAAACAACAACACATTATTTTCTTTAATATCGTTTATCTTATTATCAAAACTGTAAAGAGAAGCTCATATTGTGATACTTGTGTAATTTTTTGTTTGTTTTTGAGATGTTAATGTATCATCATGACATGGCCTGTCAGGAAAAGAAGACCCAAAAGCTGTGAATTTGTAGCAAATCAAACTTTATTTTTATGGGGTGGTCTGTCAGAGTGTGTGACTCGCGGCCTAATGGTGTCCCTGACCAGCATTAGCCTAAATAATTTGTTACATTAAGCATTTAAGTTAACTGAAATAAAGCTGAAATTAGGCTAAATAAAATGGGCCTATAATATTCGTTGAAATTTATGAAAATTAGAAATGTTGTCTTGCAATAAACTGCAATAAGTTTAAGTTGAAGCACTACAATTACGAACTGGAAAGAAATAAAAACTTAAACTAAACTTAAATAGCCTATAGCTAATGTAACCCTGAACATGCCAGAGTAAGGCTGCACCTTCTGTATATTTCCCCCAATATACATATTTAATGCCTAACCCTGATGTTCAGACGTTCACCTATGGAAAGTCCTCATAATGGTGTGTGTTAGAGTGTGTGTGTGTGTGTGTGAGAGAGAGTGTGTGTGACTCAAAGATGGATTATGGTCCAGCTGAGTGGCCCATAGTGACCCAGCACACACTTCATCTTGGTGTGGTCCTAATTTAAAGTGTATTTTGTCCATCTAGCTGCCTGTAGACTGCCTATAGTGCCTGGTCCTTGTGAAGCATACATGCCCAGGTGGGCCTTCGATTCTTCTGTGGGAAAGTGTGTGTTCTTCGTATATGGAGGCTGCAAGGGCAATGACAACCAGTTCAACAGCCGGAAGGAGTGTGAGGGGTTTTGCGGAGTCATGATGAGGAGAGGTAGGACACACACATTACACTGGGGGAAAACAACAACACATTATTTTCTTTAATATCGTTTATCTTATTATCAAAACTGTAAAGAGAAGCTCATATTGTGATACTTAGTGTAATTTTTTTGTTTATGTTTTTGAAATGTTAATGTATCATCATGACATGGCCTGTCAGGAAAAGAAGACCCAAAAGCTGTGAATTTGTAGCAAATCAAAAAGGAGTGTCTGCAGAGCTGTCGAACTAAGTGTGTGTGTGTGTGTGTGTGTGTGTCTCTGTGTGTGTCTCTGTGTGTGTCTCTGTGTGTGTCTCTGTGTGTGTGTGTCTCTGTGTGTGTGTGTCTCTGTGTGTGTGTGTGTGTGTGTGTGTGTGTGTGTGTGTCTCTTGTCTGTGTGTGTGTGTGTGTGTGTGTGTAGAAGCATGTAAGTCCGAGCCAGATTCCGGTCCGTGCTTCGGGATGATGGAGCGTTTCCATTACAACTCGTCCATCATGACCTGTCAGACGTTCACCTATGGAGGCTGTAAGGGGAACCAGAACAACTTTGTGACAGAAAAGGAGTGTCTGGAGAGCTGTCGCACTGAGGGTGTGTGTGTGCTTTATATGATTGAGGACACAAATTTGCATAATGACATGGGTATTACACTGGTATTACAGCATAAACATGGTTAAAGAGGACATTTCCTGAGTCCTTATAATTAAAATAGCTTAAACATACTAAACAATGTTTTATCAAAAATGTAAAAATGCAGAAAGTTTTCTGAGATGTGTAGGGTGAGGTTTCATTTCACCTATGGAAAGTCCTCACAATGATTAGTGTGTGAGTCCGTTGTTTTTGTGTGTGTGACTCAAAGATGGATTACGGCCCAGCTGAGTGGCCCATAGTGACCCAGCACACACTTCATCTTGGTCTGGTGCTAATAGTGTATTTTGTCCATCTAGCTGCCTGTAGACTGCCTATAGTGACTGGTCCTTGTAAAGCAAGCTTTCCCAGGTGGGCCTTCGATTCTTCTGCGGGAAAGTGTGTGTCCTTCATATATGGAGGCTGCGAGGGCAATGGCAACAACTTCTACAGCCAGGAGGAGTGTGAGGAGTCTTGCGAAGAGTCATGGTGAGAAGAGGTAGGACACACACATTACACTGGGGGAAAACAACACATTATTTTATTTAAAGGGGGGGTGAAATGCTATTTCATGCATACAGAGTTTTTTACACTGTTAAAGAGTTGGATTCCCATGCTAAACATGGACAAAGTTTCAAAAATTAAATTGTACGTTTGAAGGAGTATTTCTGTGCCAAAAATTGTCCTTTCGGTTTGTCACAAGTTTCGGAAAGTTTTTTTCTCGAGTATGGGCCTGTGTGATGTCAGCTGGGGCGGAATTTCCTTATACGGGTCCTAAGGGCACTTCTCCCGGAAGAGCGCGGGCGCGCGCGCACTCGTAGACCAGAGAGAGAAGAGAGCGAAAGCAGTACCTCATTAAAGCGCTCTGCTCAGCTTTAGGGAAGTCAGTGTCACCAAAAAAGTGTGTTTTTGGTTGCCAGGGCAAGACAGTAAAACTGCTTCAAATGTCTCTGTGTGTTGTTAGCTCGGCGTGTTAGCACAGCTTTAGCTCCGCCCGCACAGCACGCCTCCAGCCGCTCGTTTTTTTCTGGAAAGACTCGGTACAGCCTATCTTTCTTCTATAAATATGATAAAACTAAAGACTTTTTGGAGATATGAAGGATGCAATACTACTCTATAGGTACTCAAGATTAACAGGAGATTGAGTGAAAATGAGCATTTCACCCCCCCCCCCCCCTTAATATCGTTTATCTTATCAAAACTGTAAAGAGAAGCTCATATTGTGATACTTGTGTAATTGTTTTGTTTTTGGCTTTGCAGGAGATGACTAGTTTCTCACGGTGAACTGAGAATGCTGTGAATAAGAAAGGAGCATTTCTTTGTTTTAAAACCGCAAAGTGCAACATGGATCTGTTTCCACAAGGCATTTACTTCAACATTAACACAATAAATAGAAACCTGTTAAATTTTCTGGTTGTGCAGTTTATTTTTATACATTTTAAGATGCTGTGGTTCTGTTGTTGGGTGTGTTTTTATTTTTTTATTATTAAATAAAATTAAATAAAATGTATCTAATTTTAATTTATTTAATTTAAATTAAATTAATAAAAATTAAATTTGGTTTAAAATTTATTTTATTTTAATTTTAGGGATCTGCTCTATTTTCCTCTCACTGAATATTTTCCCTGGATTCCCCAACTGTTTTTCTTTTATTTTATTTTTCATAAAAGAGGTAGAAGATACCAGATCAAGTTACTCACTGGTTACTGTAAGGGTTTATGATGTATTATAATTTATATATTTTTTTATAATAATCTAAATTTAATAATTGATATATGATTATATAATTTACATTTATAATTTATTGCATATAATAAAACCATGCTGCTAAACCACAACAACGTTAATTTGTCTAATTTAGACGCGTAAATGATTTAGCTGTTGTTTATTATAATCAGACAAATTCAGGTATTTGAGCCTTGAAAGGGACTTTGTTTGAGCTCTTTATTAGAGTATATTTTCATATAGCAAAAGTTGATTTATTTTAAGTGAGTGATTATGAAGGACAGGCAGGTAAAATGCATGCAAGACTTGTGTATACTATAGGGTGCCATGTTGATGACTGGTGGATAGAGGAACAATGGGGTGTGTTGCAGCAGCAATGTTCATATGGCGTTCCAATAGGAACGCCGCGTCTCTTCCGCGGATCATTGTGCTTTTAATAGCTGTTTTTACTATCAAACACGTCCCGCAATTTAGAAACGGAAAACACTGCATTTTACAACAATCACCGATTGTGTTCAGTGCTGATTCTGACATAGCCTAAGTTTGGGGAGAAATGACAGCGCGCTGTGATGGGAAAGATGACGCGCTAGACGAATGCGGCTAGTTTTTAAAAGTTTTACCTCGCATATCTTTTTATAATCCTTCAAAGCAGAAATCGAAAATAAAATTAGATTAACTACCTAGATCAGATGTATATTTCATGGGTAGACTCTCTCGAAGCACTCGGCAGATATCATGAACATCGTCAGATAGCTTTGTGAAATACTCAACTCAAAAGTCCATTGGATGTGCATCAAACTAACATATTCCAACATATTTCGAAATTTAAACATGCTTATTTGCGAAAATATACTTATAATTCATCTCGCACTTCGTTTAAAGTCTGCATCGCACCTCACTATGTTTTGAGGGTTGATTTTAAGGCAAGAATAGCACTTCCCCTTGCTCCCTAAAGTTTTGGGACACCCTACACTAGGGGTGGGAAAAAAAATCGATATTGCAATATATTGTTGTGCTCTCTGTCGCAATAAATAATCGATACACTAACGCCCAATATCGATATTTTATTACAACACAAAATGATTAATTTACCCGTTGTCAGTGTCACTGTCACTACCCAATATCTACCATTCTGTTTGCGGGGGGCGCTGTTCGAGTAAATAGGGGTAAAGTGGCGCAAACAGCGGCCGGTGAAGAACACAAGTTACGGTAACTAACAACAACAGAATTGCAGAAAAAAAGAGAAGCGAGAAGAATGGCGGAAATCAATAAAAAACTAATCAAAGACCCACCCGCTAGTTTCCACTCTAAAGTGTGGAGACACTTCGGGTTTTACGAGACAGTCGACGGAAAGGCACTGGAGAAAGACTATGCAATCTGCAAGAACTGCTTTGCAAAGATAAAATATAACAGCAACACTACGAATCTGCAAATGCACCTCGTTCGCTATCACGGTGAACTACTCTCAGGTGATATAATGTTCATGTTGTTTTGTAATGTTCATGCACTTTTATCTGTCTAGATGTACAGTGTTTACATTTAAGACCAGGAGGCAGTGAGTTATTATGCAAATGCATATTTCTTTGCACAATGTTGGAAATGTTGGCATTAATAAATGCATAAAATTTCCTTATTTCTTCTTTTTCTTTTCAGTCACATATATCGTGATATATCGTTGATGAAATTTCTTCCAATATATTGAATATCGTAGATATCGCGAATCGTGATATTATCATATCGTGGACCACATATCGCCACAGAATTGAATCGTGAGGTACCTGTATCGTCCCACCCCTACCCTACACAAGAATGCGCAAAAACAAGGGCTATAGGGCAAAAATCTGGGGGAAGGGGAGGTATTGGGACAGGCCCATAGTATCCTATATATAAATAACTGCCCAGATAGCAAACAGTCATTGACACTGTTAAATCAACATTCCGTTTTCAACATTAAGTCATTGAATCAACATCGAACTCTGATGTTGATTCTACATAATTTTGCACCCTGTTTTAATATTGAAACAACGTTGAAATCCTGATCAATGGAATTTTAATTATCAGGAATATTGAAACAATGTTGAAATTTCAACCAAACTAATGATCAACGTGATTTCAATGGAATTTCAATCGTTTTTAAATGTTAATTTTAAATGTAATGCCATAAATTAAAGGACAAGTTTGGCATTTTACACTTAAAGCCCTGTTTACAGATCGTTTCTGATGAAATAGAACGGTTAAAATTTGGACACATGCTGCTGTCCCGAGAATTTTAGGTTTCTTTCGCTTTTCCCAAAACCTCTATGGGTGTATAGGTGCACTGGAACAATCCTCCCTAAAACGCATTAAACTTTCGTTTACAAAGACGTGGAACTCACCGAGTGGTCAGGGGTGTTCACTGATATGCTCACACAAAAATCGCTGCAAAAGATGCTTATCAACAGGTTTTATCGTAGTTTTTGTCCAACTCCATTTACTTGTATTTGATGTGCTGTGAGGTACGGTATTACTCCGCCGCCGCCAACTGCAATATTATCTGTCTGCAGTCCCGGAGGCTGCATTTTCAGGACCCCACTTCTAGGACCGCATTTCTAGGACCCTAGTTTTTTTGTGACAGCGCCACCTACCGACTCGGAGAACCGCAGTCTCAGGAACGCATTTCCAGGACCCTAGTTTTGGAGGACCGAAAAAAGTGCCACCATTTCTACCCAGTTTTAACTACATTAGAGTTTTACAGTTTTTAAAAAGTTTTATTACACACAAATACTAAAGTAAAATAAACAAGGAATCATGTTATAGTCTTTTCAGTAAGATCGACCACATTTTCAAGTACAGAGGGAAGACAAGGATGACTCTGGGGGTAGATTTAAGATTGTGTTTATTTTACAAAATAATATATGACAACTGAACTTCAACACACACAAAAACAAATTTGTTTATGACGTGAACCACATAGACAGAACTTCATGGACAGCATCATCACTGACTCCTAAGAGAGAGAAAGAGAAGTGAATTAAATAAGGAACATTTAGTTGAAAATGTTCTACTCTCTAATTTTAAATTTTATATTTAAAAAATCTTAGTTACCACAGAGTGCACACACGATACAAAAATAATGATATCAATCTTCATAACAATTAATGTTCATAATACTATAATTGCATACTGTTCAAAGATTTGAAAAAAAAAATGATTTTGATGTTGTGGGAACAAAGGTTCTAGAAACACTCATGTCAATAAAGCCCACCTGAACTGAGAAAAAAGAAAATAATAGAGAGAGATGCAAGAAATCTGAATAGAAATAACATATTATACATAGGCCTATGATATGTGTTTCTTGAAAAACATTTTTAAGTACATTTCATATAAATAAATAGACATAAATTAGGCCTAAGCCTAGTACTTAACCAATTTATTTATTTATCTTTTGTCATACTGTTGCCTACCCTGAGCTGTGTCCTTGAAAGCACTTGGTATTTTAACAGTCAGTTATTATGATGGCCTCTCTGTTATGTCTGACTATTAAAATGTCATATGTCTGAAACCAACTTTATAAAACCATGTCAAAATGAAGAGACGTAGCCTACTCATAACATGTATTGTGGGTAACGTTAAACGGGCTGACTGTGACACTTCAATGTCCTCTGACGCCTGAATATTTAGTCGTCCAGTCCCTCCTGCCCGGTCTGCCGCATCCACTTTTGCTGCGTGATGGCGGCTGTCCCCATCTGCTGAGTAAGAGCATCTAAAACAGAAAATAAAATCACAATGCAAAAAATTAGCATTTAAGTTAAACAGAACACATATTTGAACACTTGGAACAAATTCAGTAGCCTATAGGCCTATGAATTTTCAATGATCGGATAGTTGTCCATGTGTTGTAGGCTAGCCTATCATGTTTCCTCTACATTCAGTTTTCAAAACGGCCCAATATGTTCATGGATGTATTCGAATTAAAGGGAGGCAAAAAGGATTAGCTTGCAGTGACATCTTTCATAAGGACAATTTATGAGGCCAAGTGTGTCACGGTTCATAAGTCCATTGTCTTCTTCTTGTCTCGTGTTCTGTTGTCATGTGTGTGTTGTGCATTGATTGTGTGGGCGGGTCGTCTGATCAGCGATCATCAACAATTAAGCTCATCACTCCCGTCACCAGCTGCAGCTCATCTCATCACCCCATAAATACTCACCACTTTCTCATTTCCCCTGTCAGATCGTTGTATGTGGTTCCCGGTTGTGTTCCCAGTCTTCGTGTCGAGTTTGTGCCTACCTTGTTCCTGTTCTGTTCGTGTTCTCTTGGATTCTGGATTATTCGTCACCTGGGAGACTCACCGCACCACTTCACCGTCTGCACTGGATCATCTGACCATCGGGGTCCCTGCGTTGCCATCCTGTGTCCCAGCTGTTGTTTGTTCATTGTTCTGCCTTCTCAATAAATGAGTACACTTGCAATTGCTTCCTCATCTTTTACCGTTACAGAACGATCTGACCCTAAACATGGAAGCAGCGAGTGGATCCTACAGTCCAATGGAGGATTTTCTGAATCAATGCATGAAGAGAATGGACACGCAGGAGAAGAATCTCCATGAGACAGCTCGCGCTGTTCAGGCTCTGGTAACGCAGGTGTCCGGGCTCACCCAGCAGCTACAACAACCACAGGGTCCCGCTGCGCCACCCGCACCGCCGATTCCCCCACCACCATCAGCGGACCCATCCCAGTCAGAGCCCCGCCTGCCGATTCCGGAGGCTTACGCAGGTGAACCCAATTACTGCCGATCTTTTCTGACCAGATGCTCTATGCATTTTTCTCTGCAGCCCCGTACTTTCCACGACGAGCGAACCAAGGTCGCGTTTGTTCTGGCGCTTCTGACTGGGAAAGCGGCGCTTTGGGGAACGGCGGTGTGGGAGAATCAGGAAGAATGCTGCTCCTCGTTCCAGAGGCTCTCCGAAGAAATGAAACAGGTGTTCGACCGTTCCGTGTCCGGACGTGAGGCTGCCAGAGTATTAGCCGACCTTCAACAAGGAGAAAGATCCGTATCTGACTTTTCGATCGAGTTTCGCACTCTGGCAGCCGAGAGCCAATGGAACGAGGAGGCGCAGTGGGACATGTTCCTGCATGGGCTGGCTGACCGCGTCCAACGAGAAATCTACGCCATGGACCTTCCGGCCAGATTGAGTGATCTCATTGCCCTGGCGATAAGAGTGGATGGTCGCCTTTCTCGAGCTGATCGACGTCTTCAGTCCCAGCGGGTCCCGGGAGGGATCGAGGGACAACGATCCAGAGAGAGGGACGCGGTCAGCCCCGTCGAAGATCACGAGCCCATGCAGGTGGGTCGAGCCCGGCTTTCCCGGGAGGAGAAGGAAAGGCGGAGATCCCTGGGCCTTTGCATGTACTGTGGGAGAGCGGGACACTTTGCTTACAGCTGTCCGTTAAAAGGCCCAGCCCGGCAGTAAATATGAGGCTACTGTCGGGTGGGATCTCTGCCGAGAAGACCTCATCCACATCTACTCTCCTTCCGGTAAGGCTCCGATGGTCCTCTCACCTTCACGACTGTCGAGCACTTCTGGACTCTGGGGCTGAGGGTAATTTCATGGACTACACTTTTGCACTCAAGTTTCAAGTTCCCCTCAGATCCCTCACACATCAGATAGCAGTACACGCACTCAACGGTCAAGAACTCCCCACCATTTCACTTGCCACCGAAGACATCACCCTCATCACATCAGGCAACCACACCGAAACCATCTTATTCTACATCATGGACACTCCTCTTGCACCCATCGTCCTTGGTCATCCCTGGCTCACCCGTCATAACCCCAGAGTGGACTGGTCATCACAATCTGTGTCTTCGTGGAGTAGCTTTTGTCATAAGTCTTGTCTAGTGTCTGCCTGTCCGTCTGTTTCTGTCCCTGTGTTTCAGGAGGAGACAGTGGAGTTATCTAACGTGCCCGCGGAGTACCTGGACCTGAAGGAGGTGTTCAGTAAGTCTCGGGCTGCTTCTCTTCCTCCGCATCGTCCCTATGACTGTGCTATAGAGTTATTACCAGGTACGTCTCCGCCTAAGGGCAAGTTATATTCACTCTCTGTTCCGGAGAGAGAGGCCATGGAGAAATACATTTCTGATTCTCTAGCAACGGGGTTCATCCGTCCTTCCTCTTCTCCAGCGGGGGCGGGATTCTTTTTTGTGGGGAAGAAGGATGGGTCGCTGCGACCTTGTATTGACTACCGGGGGTTGAACAACATCACGGTAAAGAATACTTATCCTTTGCCGTTGATGTCTTCAGCTTTCGAGAGGTTGCAGGGAGCATCTATCTTTACGAAATTGGATTTACGAAACGCTTATCATTTGGTCCGCATCAGGGAGGGGGATGAGTGGAAGACCGCTTTTAACACCCCCAGGGGGCACTTTGAATACTTGGTTATGTCTTTCGGCCTTTCCAACTCCCCAGCGGTCTTCCAGGCACTTGTCAATGATGTGTTACGAGACATGGTCGATCAGTTCATTTATGTCTACCTGGATGACATATTGATTTTTTCTTCGTCTCTCCAGGAACATGTGCAACACGTCCGACAAGTGCTTCAGAGGTTGCTAGAGAATGGGCTTTTTGTCAAGGCGGAGAAATGCGTTTTTCATGCACAGTCTGTTCCTTTCTTAGGTTACATCATCTCGGTTGAGGGAATGCGCATGGATCCTGAGAAGGTTAAGGCTGTGGTGGATTGGCCAAACCCAGATTCCCGTAAGGCCCTACTGAGGTTTCTGGGGTTCGCCAATTTTTACCGGCGTTTTATTCGCAACTTCAGCCAACTAGCCGCACCTCTGACCGCCTTGACCTCCCCCAGTACTACGTTCAGGTGGTCAGACGCAGCCTCGGCTGCGTTTGCCAAACTGAAGGGTTGCTTTGTTTCAGCCCCTATTCTGATAACCCCTGATCCATCACGTCAGTTCGTGGTGGAGGTCGATGCGTCAGAGGTGGGGGTAGGTGCAGTGTTATCCCAGCGTTCTCCTTCAGACGACAAGATGCATCCTTGCGCGTTTTTGTCACATCGTTTATCCCCTGCCGAACGTAATTATGACATTGGCAACAGGGAGTTGTTGGCAGTCAAGTTAGCATTGGAGGAGTGGCGCCACTGGTTAGAAGGGTCGGGGGTACCTTTTATCGTCTGGACCGATCACAAGAATTTGGAATACATTCGGACTGCTAAAAGATTGAACTCCAGGCAGGCTCGGTGGGCTCTTTTTTTCGGTCGTTTTGACTTTACTCTCTCGTACCGCCCGGGTTCTAAGAACATCAAACCCGATTCTTTATCGCGCATTTTTGACCGTTCCGAACGCCCGTCTACTCCCGAGTGCATTTTACCAGAGAATCTATTCATCTCTTCACTCACATGGGAGGTCGAATCGAAGGTCAAGAGAGCCTTAGAAGGGGTAACGCCTCCGACTCGTTGTCCACCGAACCGTTTATTTGTGCCTGAGGGTCTACGGCCCAGCGTTATTCAGTGGGGTCATTGCTCCAATGTGTCTTGCCATCCAGGAGTTAATCGTACTCAATTTTTAGTCAAGCAACGATTCTGGTGGCCTGGTATGGCTCGTGACGTTCACAGTTTTGTTTTGGCTTGTTCAGTCTGCGCCATGGGTAAGACTTCCAATCGGCCCCCGGATGGGTTACTTCAACCGCTGCCGGTGCCTTCGAGACCCTGGTCCCATATCGCTCTAGATTTTATCACCGCCCTCCCACCCTCCCAGGGTCACACGGTAGTTTTAACCGTGGTGGACCGGTTCTCGAAGGCGGCCCATTTCATTCCCTTGCCCAAATTACCCTCAGCCAAGGAGACAGCGTTGATTGTCGTTAACCACGTCTTTCGGCTTCATGGCCTCCCGACAGACGTGGTTTCTGACAGAGGACCCCAATTTGTGTCCAAATTTTGGAGAGAGTTTTGTAAATGCCTGGGTGCGACTGTCAGCCTGTCCTCCGGGTTCCATCCCCAGAGCAATGGTCAGACCGAACGAGCCAACCAAGATTTGGAAAGAACGTTGCGATGTTTAGTGTCCAAGAATCCTTCCTCTTGGAGTCAGCAACTGTCTATGGTGGAGTACGCCCACAACACGTTGCCAGTGTCATCCACGGGCCTATCACCGTTTGAGTGTAGTGTAGGGTACCAGCCACCTATTTTTCCTAGTCTGGAATCCGAAGTCGCGGTCCCCTCCGCCCACGCCTTTGTCCAGAGGTGTCACCGCACTTGGACTAGAGCCCGTGAGACTCTACTCCAAGTGGGGGCACGCACCAAGGCCAAAGCCGATCGCCACCGGCGTAGGCCTCCCGTATATGTCGTCGGTTCCAAAGTGTGGCTTTCTACTAAGGACATTCCGCTCCGCTCCGTTTCCAATAAACTTGCACCCAAATTCATTGGCCCGTTCTCTGTCACTAAAATCATTAGTCCGGTGACAGTCCGCCTCAATCTTCCTCCAGTGTACAGGAGGATTCATCCCGTCTTTCATGTGTCTAAAATTAAGCCCGTCTTTTTTGCACACATTAATCCGCCAGCCCCGGTTCCCCCCCCGCCGCGACTCGTAGATGGGGAAACTACTTATTCGGTTAATCGTGTTCTGGACTCGAGGCGAAGGGGACGCGGATTTCAGTACTTGGTGGACTGGGAAGGTTACGGTCCGGAGGAGAGAAGTTGGGTACCTGCTAGAGACATTCTGGATCACTCCCTTATCGATGATTACAATCGACAGGTAAGGGAGCCTGGGAACGCCAGGAGGCGTTCCTAGGGAGGGGGGTACTGTCACGGTTCATAAGTCCATTGTCTTCTTCTTGTCTCGTGTTCTGTTGTCATGTGTGTGTTGTGCATTGATTGTGTGGGCGGGTCGTCTGATCAGCGATCATCAACAATTAAGCTCATCACTCCCGTCACCAGCTGCAGCTCATCTCATCACCCCATAAATACTCACCACTTTCTCATTTCCCCTGTCAGATCGTTGTATGTGGTTCCCGGTTGTGTTCCCAGTCTTCGTGTCGAGTTTGTGCCTACCTTGTTCCTGTTCTGTTCGTGTTCTCTTGGATTCTGGATTATTCGTCACCTGGGAGACTCACCGCACCACTTCACCGTCTGCACTGGATCATCTGACCATCGGGGTCCCTGCGTTGCCATCCTGTGTCCCAGCTGTTGTTTGTTCATTGTTCTGCCTTCTCAATAAATGAGTACACTTGCAATTGCTTCCTCATCTTTTACCGTTACAAAGTGACTCTAAAAAAATCATGTTTTTATTTTATTAGTTCAGGACTACTTGTTAATGTAATATAAATAACTGGATACGTATAACTAATTAAATAGTAAATGTATTGATTAGAGTTACCATAGACAAAATATTTTTCTGGTCGACTAAATTGCACATTAATTTCTGCTAAAATGAAATGCCACTGAAATGTTTTCCCCAAAAGCAGATCTTGCAGAAGATCATCAAAAATCGTGATATCGCATAAGCACTAGTATAAAACGACTGTTATCATTTCTGAAAACAAACACAATGGAGTTACAAAACTGTATCGCACGCATATCGAAGCCCTGCTCGAGGATTATTAATATTTTGGATTTGTATTACGACGAGATGGTCTAATCGGCATTTCCATTTACAACTCGAGACAGTTCTGCATTGAATAAAGTAAAGGAAACTTACACGTCTTCTGTGTAATTCTGGCCCGCCGCGGTCACTTAAGTGGGTAGCGCTAGGTGGAGCACTAGCGTTGGTTCCGCTGGTGTTCTCCGGTGGTCAGAAGAAATAGCGGTGCTGTGTTAATAGATTTCACGACACTAGCAATGGGTACAGACGTATATTTTGAGCTATAGCTATCACAAAAATAGACTGGACTCTGAGGTTTTGCTAACTTTATAACCTAGAAGAGAAACACAAAGTACTTTTGGCAGATTTTGACACATTGGTAAAACAAAAATCTATTTCAGTGACTGCAGCAGTGCGTCGGTTACTACATTAACCATCACGATCAGCCTAACAGTATTTGATTTGGTACAATTCATTCATATCGAACATTAAGCAAGCTTACCTGTATGCTTGTGCCAATGGGTCCAGAAATGAGCTGTGTCCGGTGCAGTACGTTGGTGTTGATCTCCCGGTCAACCAAAAATCAATGGATTTTCAATCATAAACCAAATACCAATGCTTAATCAATCATAAAGATAACTATAGATCAATGTTGTTCCAATATTGTTGCCATCAACATTAATAACATCAGGTTTTCATCGATATGGTAATGGTGATTCAACATTTATTTTGCATTGAAATTTCAATATCAACCATAATGATGATTCAGATGGAAAAACAATGTTTATTCACATTTACATTTACATTTAGTCAATTAGCAGACGCTTTTATCCAAAGCGACTTACAAAGTAGGACTAGATTAAGCGAGTCATCATGAAGGCAAAAAAACAAAAGGCAGCGCAAGAAGTGCTCAAGATACAAAGTTCAGGCATTATTCAGAGTAGCATAAGCCCGATACGGTATTCAGATGGGTTTTCAGATGTTTTTTGAAGGTTGTCAGGGATTCTGCATTCCGGATGAGGGAGGGGAGAGCGTTCCACCAGCATGGAACTGTGAATGAGAATGTTCTGGAAAGTGATTTTGTGGCTTTCTGGGATGGAACCACGAGACGTCGCTCGTTGGCCGATCGTAGGCTTCTGGTAGGGATGTAGACTCGTAGGAGTGAGTGAAAGTAGGAGGGAGCTGAGCCTGTGATAGATCTGTAAGCAAGCGTCAATGCCTTGAACTTGATGCGAGCAGTGAGAGATAGCCAGTGCAGTGAGCAGAATAGAGGAGTGACGTGGGCCCTCTTTGGCTCGTTGAAGACAAGACGAGCTGCAGCATTCTGGATCATCTGTAGGGGTTTAGTTGCACATGCTGGAAGTCCGGCCAGGAGAGCATTGCAGTAGTCAAGCCTAGAAATGACCAGGGCCTGGACGAGAAGTTGTGTTGCATGCTCAGTTAGGAAAGGCCTGATCTTCCTGATGTTGTGCAGTGCAAACCTGCATGATCGAGCTGTCTTTGAAATGTGATCTGTGAAGGTCAGCTGGTCATCAAACGTTACTCCAAGATTTCTCACCGACTTTGATGGGGTGATTGATGATGACTCTAGCTGGATAGTGAAGTTGTGCTGTAGAGACGGATTGGCAGGGAGGACGAGAAGCTCAGTCTTTGCCAAGTTGAGCTGCAGGTGATGTTCCTTCATCCATGTCGAGATGTCCGCCAGACAGCTTGAGATCCGTGGGGCTACTGTGGGATCATCTGGTTGAAATGAGAGGAAGAGCTGTGTGTCATCAGCATAGCAGTGGTAGGAGAAGCCGTGTGCTTGTATGATGTGTCCCAGTGATGTGGTGTAGATGGAGAAGAGGAGGGGACCAAGAACTGAACCCTGGGGAACCCCTGTGGTCAGTTGATGTGCTCTGGATACCTTGCCTCTCCATGCGACCTTGAAGGACCTACCTGTGAGATAGGACTCAAACCAGTGGAGTGAAGTTCCTGTGATGCCCAGTGATGAGAGGCTGGACAGAAGGATCTGATGATTTACAGTGTCGAAGGCAGCAGACAGATCCAGGAGGATGAGGACTGAAGATTTGGAAGCAGCTTTTGC
Source organism: Abramis brama (assembly GCF_963993115.1). NCBI lineage: Eukaryota > Metazoa > Chordata > Actinopteri > Cypriniformes > Leuciscidae > Abramis > Abramis brama. The sequence goes on along the minus strand of NC_139977.1, from coordinate 34,693,468 downwards.
GATCCGTAGGGCTTCTGTGACAGACAGTAATGCAGTCTCAGTAGAATGCCCTTTCTTGAAGCCGGATTGGTTGACATCCAGCTGGTTGTTGAGAGACAGAAAGGATGTTACTTGGTTGAAAACAGCTCTTTCAAGTGTCTTCGCAATGAATGGTAGGAGAGAGATAGGTCTGTAGTGTTCTACGAATGATGTGTTTAGCGTTGGTTTTTTAAGCAGTGGAGTAACCCGAGCCTGCTTGAATGCTGTAGGGAAAATGCCAGTATGGAGGGATGAGTTGATGATGTGTGTGAGTGCTGGTAGAAGTGTGGGAGAGATGGCCTGTAGAAGGTGTGAGGGGATGGGGTTTAGAGGGCAGGTGGTAGGGTGACTGGAGAGGAGAAGTGTAGATACTTCTTCCTCGGTTAGTGGAGAAAAGGAGGACCGAGGGATGTTGGCTGTAGAAGGGGTCGGTCTGGGTTCCTGTGTGTGAGGAGCTAGGAACTGACTGCTGATAGATGTTGTTTTGTTGGTGAAGAAGGTCGCAAAATCGTCAGCAGTTAAAGAGGAGGCGGGTGGTGGTGGAGGTGGACAGAGGAGAGTAGGGGTGGGACGATACAGGTACCTCACGATTCAATTCTGTGGCGATATGTGGTCCACGATATGATAATATCACGATTCGCGATATCTACGATATTCAATATATTGGAAGAAATTTCATCAACGATATATCACGATATATGTGACTGAAAAGAAAAAGAAGAAATAAGGAAATTTTATGCATTTATTAATGCCAACATTTCCAACATTGTGCAAAGAAATATGCATTTGCATAATAACTCACTGCCTCCTGGTCTTAAATGTAAACACTGTACATCTAGACAGATAAAAGTGCATGAACATTACAAAACAACATGAACATTATATCACCTGAGAGTAGTTCACCGTGATAGCGAACGAGGTGCATTTGCAGATTCGTAGTGTTGCTGTTATATTTTATCTTTGCAAAGCAGTTCTTGCAGATTGCATAGTCTTTATCCAGTGCCTTTCCGTCGACTGTCTCGTAAAACCCGAAGTGTCTCCACACTTTAGAGTGGAAACTAGCGGGTGGGTCTTTGATTAGTTTTTTATTGATTTCCGCCATTCTTCTCGCTTCTCTTTTTTTCTGCAATTCTGTTGTTGTTAGTTACCGTAACTTGTGTTCTTCACCGGCCGCTGTTTGCGCCACTTTACCCCTATTTACTCGAACAGCGCCCCCCGCAAACAGAATGGTAGATATTGGGTAGTGACAGTGACACTGACAACGGGTAAATTAATCATTTTGTGTTGTAATAAAATATCGATATTGGGCGTTAGTGTATCGATTATTTATTGCGACAGAGAGCACAACAATATATTGCAATATCGATTTTTTTTCCCACCCCTAGAGGAGAGAGTTGAATGTCTTGAAGAGTAATCGTGTGTTGGAGGAGTTGTTGATCTTGTTGTGGAAGTATGAAGATTTTGCATCATGAACATCGACAGAAAAGGAGGAGAGGAGAGATTGATACGTACTCAGGTCAGATGCGTCTTTTGATTTGTGCCATTTCCTCTCCGCTGCCCTGAGTTCGGTCCGGTGTTCACGAAGAACCTCAGATAACCAGGGGTTAGAGGGAGTGGCGCGTGCTGGCCTGGAGGAGAGAGGGCAGATAATGTCTAGAGAAGAGGTTAGAGTGGAGCATAAGGTATCCGTTGCGGTATTCACATCCAGAGATGAGAATTGTGAGGGTGGGGGAAGAGAAGATGAGACGGCAGAAGAAAGATGGGAGGGGGAAAGTGAGCGCAGGTTTCGCCTGAAAGTGACTGGTGGTGGGGTTGGTGGTGCAGGGGTAGAGAGATGTAGACTGAAAGTAATAAGGAAATGATCTGAGACATGGAGAGGTCTCACCAAGATGTTGTCTGTGGTGCAGTTGCGTGTGTAAACCAGGTCTAGTTGGTTGCCTGATTTGTGAGTACTTGTGGTGATGAGTTGTGTGAGATCAAAAGAGGCTAGGAGAGAGATGAAGTCAGCTGCATACGGCTTGTCGAGATGGATGTTGAAGTCACCAAAGACTAGAAGTGGGGTGCCATCCTCAGGGAAAGTGGACAGCAGGACATCCAGCTCATCTACAAAATTACCCAGCTGACCTGTGGGACGATAAATGACTACAATATGGATCTTAATGGGAGTTGTGAGTGTAATAGCATGATATTCAAATGAGTTGTTGTTGCATATAGAAGAGAGCGCGGAGTATTTGTAATTGTTAGAAACAAGGAGCCCTGTACCCCCACCCCTCCCAGACTGGCGAGGGGAGTGAGAGAAGGAGAAATTGCTAGAGAGAGCAGCGGGGATTGCTGAGTCTTCTGGACGAATCCAGGTCTCAGTCAAGCCCAAGATATTAAGAGTAGAATGAAATGCAAAGGCTGGAATGAAGTCAGCTTTATTGACTGCTGACTGGCAATTCCATAGACCCACGGAAAGAGAGAGAGGAGTGTGCGAGGATGAGAGAATGGGACGCAGATTGGCAGTATTGCGCTGCCTTTTGAGCGTGATGAAAGGGCGTTGCCGAGTGATAACAGGAATGTATTGAAAGCACATGTTGTTTAAGGTGAACAATAAGATAAAAAAGAGTGAAGAAAAAGGGAAAAGGAGATACTTAAGTGCCTTTCTGGTGTCCTTGCTCGGTGGAGTCGCGCAGGTAGAGTCGATGGTCTTTACCCGAGTCGGTCTTCACACGAGGAGGCTGAACACGAGAGCTGAACGCTTCCGCTGACGCTTCCGCGACAGCGCGCAAATTACACAGATATACAGATAATGCTTTCACCGCTTGAGTGAGTACAGCTGTTTCGGTCGGGCAATTAAGTCTGAATAACGAGAAAATGTGCCAAGCCGAAACTGCAATAGGAGCAACGTACGGCTTAAGTGCAAATTAGACTGCAATAATAATTAATAGTATCACTCGTGGCTTTATGTTAAATAAAGCAGCGCGTCTAACTAAAATACAGAATTATGTGAAGTTAAAAATACGAAATAAGCAGAGAATCGAAGATGGTTTTATCTCGATTAAAATACAGCACTGAAATAACAGGAGAACAGAGTAGTCTAGAAAAAACCACGTGCGCGCTCTTGTAGTGTCTCTTGCGTGCTGCTCGCAGGTCCTTCAATGATGGCTTGGCAATGATGGCAATGATGGCTTGCTGTCTGGGAGACGCAGACGTCACGTTAATTGAGACGTGTGCATGTTGTAAAGTCATATTAAAGAACCGATCGCAACCGCTGGCACACTGCACTGAGCCGTGTTGAGTAGAGTGTTAAATACGTGTTAGCGAAAAAAACAATGAATAACTTCACTGCTACACGTGAATGACGCGTAACGTCTGACACTACACTTCACTGCCACATGGGATTTACGTGACGTCTGGGTGACGTCTACGCCTCGTCTGCGCCTTAAATTTAATGGAATAAATAGCAAAAAAAGAGAAAAAATAAGACGTTGAGTGAGACGTTCATTGAAACGAGTGTGTGCTGCAAAGTTACATTAAAGAGCCTATCGGAACGCCATATGTTCAGCCTGGGACTCCTCACACTTGGCAAATGTCTACAGTAGAGCAGTGTGGCATTTATCTTCACAGAAGACATAGAAAGGTTATGATGTTAACAGGAGAGATGAAACACAGTAATAGTGTCCCAGCATTTATCGGCAAATTTTGGTCAATAAACGAATTGATCAGCTGGAGCCAAGTGAGTGTTTTTTGCAGAATACAGTTGATTTAATTTAAACAGATGATTTAATTTAACTTCTGTTTATATTAGATAATTGTTCTATATACTGGTTCTTTATTTACAGTATTACATGTCTTGTATATATCATAACACAAGCAACAAACAGTACAAATAATACAGTATTCAAATAATATTAAAGGCAGGGTCGGCAGTTTTTTTCTAAAAAAAAAATTTTTTTTTAAATTGTTTAAAGGAACACTCCACCCATTTGCATTAAGCTTTGCAATGTTAGAAACCCAGTCATACTATTAAATGGTCGTGCAACATTTTCTCATTTTCCCCTGAGACGAGAGAAATCTGTACCTCTTTAAACTTCCTCCTGTGATGACGCAATGACGCAAAAATCGCCATTTTGCGTCATTGTAGGAGGAAGTGTAAGAAGGGGGGGATTTCTATTAAGACTACAATCACTAGTTCCCACCCTTTCAAACCCGCCCATAGGGGGTTGGACCTAATGCGCTAACAGACCTATCACAGATCAGTGCCAGTGCGTTTGATTTCACCAGCAGAAACCTGCAGAAAACATGGACGAAGAAAGCTGAGTAGTAGGGGTTACCATACACTTTTTCCCGGACATGTCCGGCCGTCGAGATCGTCCAAAATGTCCGGGATTCGGCTTTGCTTTCTGCAGTCGCCATTCATTGTTTACATGCTCACCTTTTGTTTCAATCTAACTGAATTCATTCAGATTGGTGAATCTGAATGTGTCACGATCCACACACAGGGACAATCCAATCTCATAAACAGTCCAGGCAGGTAGCAATCAAAACCAAAGTAGCAATCCAACATAAACAAGAACAATACAAAAGGGCAAAAACAGAACTCTGAAGTGGCGTGATATACAACAGTCTCTGGATCAGCAGACGTGATGGATCGCTGGGGTGGCGCAGGCAGTGCGAGCAGCTCGGGCGGCGCCGGCAGAGCAGGACGCCTGGGCGGCGCGGGCAGAGCAAGACGCCTGGGTGGTGCGTCAGGGACGGCAGTCACCTCCGGGTTGGTCTCCGTGTTATGAGCCACCGGACTTGGGATCACCGGACTCGGGACCACCGGAACTGGGACCACTGGAACAAGGTCCACCAGAACAAGGTTCACCGGGACAGTCACGGAGGGAGTCTTCCTTCTCCTCCTCCGTTTCGGAACCACTGGAACGCGGACCACCGGACTCGGGACCACCGGAACTGGGACCACCGGAACTGGGGCCACCGGACTCGGGACCACCGGAACTGAGACCCCCGGACATGGGATTCTCTCCCGATCGCGAATGAAATCATCCACCATCGCCCCAAAACTGACCCAATCAAATTCTTCTCTCTGCTGAGTCCTCATGTGGCTGGTTCGTTCTGTCACGGAATGGATGAATGTGAGACGAGGATTCAAATGCAGAGGAATTTATTAGACACTGGCAGACAAGATACAAAAACTCCGGTAGCAAGCAGGAGGGAAACACCAGAAACAGGTAACTTGGACAAATTAACCAATAATCAGATAACAAGATGGGAGGGGCTAGACAATAGACAGGAGAGCACATGGCACAAGGAATAACATGACAGCCATGTGCTCACAACAGACCAAACAACACAAACACATGACAAACCGGGAGTGTCACAGCTCTGTCACAAACCAAGAGAAAACCCAGAACAAGGGTGACAGAACTGTGACAGAATGTAGTATTTACATAAACGCTAAACAAGTGATCGGTTGATGTGCGTTTTAACATTGGTAAGAAAATACCCGCTCCTCCGCGAGATGCAAGACCGGTGCGTCTCATCAGTAATCACGTCACCGGCCTTGCGCCGTTCTCCCGCGCCCCTCAGCCTCGTCCTGCTCGCCACAGTAAACATGATGAATGGCGACTGTAGAACGCAAAAGCCGAATCCCGGACATTTTGGGCGATCTCGAAATCCCAGAAAGACTTGTCACAGAGACTCACTCGTAGCCTAGCCTTGTTGTTTTCAACTGCGCACTCTTACCAGTAGGCGTGGCTTGGGAGTGTCCTCCTAGGGCAGCGAAGCAAGTGCATTCTGGGAGTTGTTGTCTTTTATCCACATAAGCCAAAAATACATTTTCTGGCTTTTCTCAGTCTAGAAAGCTCCAAATTCAAAAATAATTTCACATTTCTTCTACATAAATGACCTATTTTAAATACACATTCATCTTTCCAGAGGTGGAGTGTTCCTTTAAACTTTCTTTATATACCAATACATAATTAAAATGTAAGTACTCTGAAAAAGAGAGTATAAAAATCGAGTGTCTGTAGTCCTTCTCAGAGCGCAATAAACACAGCTACTTATTTCCATTCACTCCCACCCCCTCCCTTCTGGTCTCCTTCCAAAGCCAGGCCCCCAAAGCAAATGAACGTGCGACGCCGAACGCACAGCGTTTGCCAGCACCGAGCGGAGAGGAGCAGTGCATGTAGTGATATTATGTCAGAATCACATGTAATAAAATACCTAACTTTATCATTATGAATATAAACAATTAACATGGCTGTTAGTACTCACTATCAAGCTAGCATATTGATACTGGTAAAGTTTAAAATATATTGAGTTTGATTCGGTAAAGAGCTAGTAACATAAGGCAAAGCTAAAAACAGGTTGTATTGATACACGTTTTCCCATTTCCATCAGTTACACTGTGATGAAGGTGAATTTCCTGTAAGTTTCATAACATATATGGTGTTTTGCATGTAAGAGCTTCCACAATGAAAGCACTGTTGGCTCTAATGAGGACGCCGATATTGACTCTCGTCTGACTTCTTGCTTTAACCAAAGAATTTTTGGTCATAGCCTTTTCGAATACTGTCTTCCTTTTTTGCCTTGTTTGCCTTCACTGACTGTATATGCAGGTACTGGAAATTCTGACTGCTCTTTCTCTGCCATAATTGTGATTGTTCCTAGCTTCCGTGCCTCTTCCCCTCCTCGAGTTAAAGGGGTGAGCGCATGTGGGCAGCTCCTGTAGCAGCGGGGGTGGTAGCCATGGTAGCGAGGGAGAGTGACAGTCGCCCAGTCAATCATTTCATTCGTTCCAAATGGAAATAAGTAGCTGTGTTTATTGCAGACCTGAGAGGACTACAGACACTCAGAGTTCTTACATTTTAATTATGTATTAATATATAAAGAAAGTTAAAAAAAAAATGGAAAAAAAATTTGTAGAAAAAAACTGCCGACCCTGCCTTTAACTCTTCTGAATATAAATTTCACAATAATAATAAACTCTTCAGAATTTCTTGTTATTCATTTAACATTGCCCAGTAGACGTTTATTCTGAGGTAATCAGGTACCATTTAGTAATACGCTGTCTGACAGTTTACAAAACCACATGTGTACTTAAGCCTGTCAATCATCACTATAGCACCACCCTCTGGATGTATAACTCAAGAACACTAGATCTCTGACAGAAGTGTGTGTGTGTGTATTAGAGTCTGTCAATCATCACTATAGTGCCACCCTCTGGCTGTATAACTCAAGAACACTAGATCTCTGACAGAAGTGTGTGTGATGTGTATTAGAGTCTGTCAATCATCACTATAACACCACCCTCTGGCTGTATAACTCAAGAACACTAGATCTCTGACAGAAGTGTGTGATGTGTATTAGAGTCTGTCAATCATCACTATAGCGCCACCCTCTGGCTGTATAACTCAAGAACACTAGATCTCTGACAGAAGTGTGTGATGTGTATTAGAGTCTGTCAATCATCACTATAGCGCCACCCTCTGGCTGTATAACTCAAGAACACTAGCTCTCTGACAGAAGTGTGTGTGTGTGTATTAGAGTCTGTCAATCATCACTATAGCACCACCCTCTGGCTGTATAACTCAAGAACACTGGGGCTGCGTCCAAAACCGCATACTTCCCTACTATTTAGTATGGGAAAAAGAGTAGGCGAGCGAAAAAGTATGTTTGAATCCAAAAGAGAAGGCGAGAATTACCTGGATGACGTACTACTTATCGCGAGATTCGGACTTAAGTGCGTCCGAATATGCCTACTTTCCTACTATATAGTAGGCGAAAACAGTACGTGAAGGAAGCAGTACGTTCGAAACATCAGTATTCATAAAAGAGTAGGCGAGAAGTTCCCGGATGGCTTACTGCTTTCGGACAGATTTTCGAGTGCTCGACCGATGGATACTCTTCTATCCCAGGAGGCCACGCGAGAGGATACGTCATTATCAAACATCAGAGATCAGTGACGCGGGTGCTTTCAAATGTGAGTAAACATGGTTCTTTGTGTTAAAATTGCATGTGTTGAACTACTGTAGAGTAAACTGTTGAATTGTTTAAGGTGTAAAGGCATTACACAGTGTAGTATATTGTGATTTTGCTGTGAAAACACGTTTTATTATGTTTTTTATTTATTTTATTTTTTTATTTTACCTTTATTTTACCAGGTAGGCCGATTGAGAACAAATTCTCATTTGCAACGGCGACCTGACCAAGAAAGGAGAAAAAATGTGCCAGACAACATAGAGTTACATAATAAATACACAGAACACAAGAGTGCAAATTTACAAATTACAGTGAAACACAAAAGGCAATACAAAGTCAAGAAAAAGGATAAGGTATATGCAGTTCTGTTGAGCAACATAAGAAAAGGCACAAGCAAATGTATAAAAAAAAAAAAGTAAAAAAAAAAAAAGTAAATAAATAAATAAAGTGTACCTTATTAAAATGTATCTAACCGATAGGTCATTTAAGTGCATGGATTATAAAACTGCAATATAATGGGAGAGTTAAATTAAAGGAATAGTTCACTTCAAATTGAAAATTCCGCCATCATACACCCATCCCCACGCCGTCCTAAGCCCGCATGAAGAAATCCACACAGGCCCAAAACAACACGAGGGCGAGCACACAACGACAGAACCACCACCCCAAAGCGAACCAATCCTTATATCTGAGCAATAATAATAATTATACAAGAACGTCAGCAGGTATAACAGTAGTGCAGATACGTTATGTATAACGTAACGTTATAACGTTAGCTAACAGGGGAGCTCCAGTAAGGACACGTAAGTTACGTCTCTAAAGTGGATTTACATAAACCATATACATCTTAAAGGTGCATTGCGCAAGTTTCTGAGTTTTTGCAGAACTATGCCCCCTCTGGTGACAAGCGAAACTGCAACCAGAGGTGTGCACGCTCATGGACCACACGCATGTGTCTTTGTCTTACGTGGAGTTTGCGTTGGGGTTTGGAATGGACTACAAGCCGGTTTCTTTGAATCCATCTTCTACTTTTGTCGCTCGAGTTGTCTTCGCTGATTCGGAGAATGGCGGCGAATACACAAACCTGCCAGACATAACCAGGTGAGCATGAACGCGCATGACGTCATGCCCAGTCTCAAATTCCGTCCCGAATCCCTCTTATTTATTTTACTGTACAGGATTATAGAGGCAATCGCAGTGATCAGAGAAGGGCTCATTCAGCCCATCAGGCAATTGTTTAAGCATGTATGGGTTAAAAAAACGGGTACTTTTAACATGAAATGTTGCGCAATGCACCTTTAAAGTTGCTCTAAGTGATGTCACATTTTTTAGGCCAAAATATTTTTTTGCAAGGCAAGTTTATTTATATAGCACATTTCATACACAATGGCAATTCAAAGTGCTTTACATAGAAGAAATTAAAATAATAAAAAGAAGTAAGAATAATTAAAACAGTTTAGAAAAATAAAAAAATAAAATACAGTACAGTACAGTACAGTACAAACAGTCGGACGAACATTGGCACAGTGCTCATTCATTAAATGCATAGTTAAACAGAAGTGTTTTGAGTCTGGATTTGAAAGTGACTAATGTGTATATGAAAAATGATGTGGGAAGTGTGTCAAGAGCGCATGTTGATGTTTTAAGGTGCTGTACAGTTTCTTCCAAAATTTTGCCATCAATTTCTTTGAAATCAGACATAGTAACTAATTCCTCGGGTGGTTTGATCTGTCTGACCTCAGTGCAACTCAAGGATGTGCTGATCACCTTTCTGATATTACTGATTTTCTCAGAGAAGAAAGAAGCAAACTCACTGCACTTGTTCTCTGAGAGCATTTCACTGGGAATCTGGCTTGGAGGGTTTGTCAGTCTCTCTACAGTAGCAAAAAGAGTGCGTGTGATGTTTAAATTGCTGTTTATAATATTTGAGAAGAAAGTCCTTTCAGCACCTTTCAACACAATACCCAGATATTCGAAAGAAGGGTAATTCCCAAATGATATTTGCTTACATTGATAGATATCTTTAAAAAGAGCAGCTAGACCCCCACCTCTCTTAACAGCTCTGCAGACACTCATAAAAGTAAAGTTAGGAGGGGCTGCTTCATTGAGGATTGTTGCACTGCAGCTGGCTTCTAGCCAGGTTTCATTTAGAAGCATAAAATCCAGGTTGTTTGTGGTTATTAAATCGTTGACTAGAAGTGATTTATTTTTAAGTGAACGAATGTTTAAAAGTGCTAACTTAACAGTCTTACTTTTTGTCCCCACATCAATCTTACTTTGACGTGTAAGAGGCACCAGATTAGTTAGGTTTGCTGCACGGCTATTGAAGGCCTTAGATTTTCTATCTTGTAATAAAACAGCAATAGAGAAAGATACAGGCACACTGGGTTCCCGCTTGTTCTGTAAACATTTGAGAAAGTTACTGTTATCAGAGCAGGGACCCAAAACACATCACTGAGAGCTGGTATCAGTTGTTTTTGGTTCACCTCGAGTAGATGGAGGAGGGTGTGGGCCCTGGCGTTGTGGCAGAGGCCGAAGAGCTCTCACAGGAGGGGGAGGGCGAGCTGGGCCCGCAGGCTTTGGTGGTAATGGTGTCTGTCATTTTTTGGTTGGTATCTGGGGGCTTGCAGCAAAAGAGTGGGATAGTCTGGTTCCAGCATGCACCAGTTCTTCCATTTTCTGTGAGAAGCACAGTAGTGGCGATGCTGGAGAGAGGGATAGCGTGTCTGGTGAAAGGGGCTGTTGCTCTGGTGTTATAGGAGGTTGTGATATGCTGTCCTGGCTTCCCTGGTTGTTTTCCAGGAAGTCGTCCTTGGGTGCTGAATCTTCAAGCAGTTCTGATAAGTCTCTCTGTGGGCAGGGCTCAGCTGAGATTGTGTCCGTGAGCAGAGGTTGTTGTGGCGGAGTGGTGTTATCATTGTCCTTGTGTGATATGTCAACCGCATGTCCATTTTGCTGCTGAAGTGAAGTCCCGTGGTCATTCATACTGTGTCCAGGTGTGTGTGTGCCGTTCAGGTTGAGTGGATTGGCACAAACTGCAGAAGGATGTATGAGGGAGAAGTAGAAATTGTCCTTTAACACTCTTGAACCAAGTTTGTTTGGGTGATGGCCTTCCCGATGAAAAAGTTGTCGCTGACTCCAGAAAAGATTGAAATTGTCAATGAAGTTTACTCCGTTTATATTGCAGGTTTTTTGCAGCCATGTATTTAGCCCAACCAACCGTGAAAACCTGTTTGTTCCTCTTGCTGGGAGAGGTCCACTGATGAATGTTTGAACTTTCAGTCTTTTAAGTGTTTCAAAAAGTTCATTGAAATCCTTCTTAAGGAGTTCTGACTGCTCTTTATGAATATCATTCTTCCCCACATGTATGATGAGTCGATTTGCAGTCTTATGCTTCATCAGAATGTTCTGAAGTTCCCTGTTTATATCAGAAGTTGTTGCTTGTGGAAGGCAGCATGTAGTTGTATTCCTGCCGCTAATGTTTCTGATTATGGAGTCCCCCACTATCAGAGTCCTGGGCTTGGCTGCGCTCTGAGCTGAGTGCCGCTGTCTGCTCGACCTTGAGCGCCAGTTAGCATCAGTGTTAGCTACTGGCCCATTCAGTCTGTGTTCGATCACATTCATCACATTTGGGGATTCCTCATTTACATTCATTAGTACTTCAAATCTGTTCTCAAGATGTATAGGCGGTGGTAGGAGACCAGTGTTTGCAATCCTTGTCAGAGCTGTATCTGGGGTAGAGGATGCTACTGCGGCAATATGTGATGCTCGTGACAATCTGATGTCTCGAGTGCCTTTGGGTCTCGCTCCCTGTTTGTGCCATCGATTAGTAAGTCGATCGGCTTGTTTCTCTACCTGTCGAGGAGCACTAGTTTCATGGGACTCACCAGCTGTATGCTGAAGGTGTCCATGACGAAGCTCTGTTGTGTGCTCCGTCTGGTTTGGTGGTCCCGTAAGTAACTTTGTTTCGAGAACTGCAATCCTTTGTAAAAGTCTGTGGCAGTTGGTGCAGCAAGTAGATTCTTGAACCTGAAGAGGCATTTTCTCTCTTATCCGTATGAATGTAGGCAGTTGTGTTTTCCTTTCCCGGAATGTAAGCTGGTCGGGTAAAAGAATTCTGCATTTTTGTAGTAATCCAAACTTTGTTGTCTGAGCACTGTGCTGTTTGCTGAAGTTAAAATTAGGTGATAAAAGGAAATAAAATATAAAAATATAGGAGAAAATGTAAAAGCGATAGAGCAAAGCGCGGAGCAGAAAGCAAGAGCGTCCGAACAGTAGCTGAGCAGGAAGCTTAACTAACAACAACATTACACACTAACTAAACTTTGAAACATGGAATCGCATGCAACGGGACCTTTAAAGTCTTGTGCCACACTAAGCAAAATTGTGGGAAAGCTCATTATTCACTCACATGGGAGTGAGAAACAAAACATAACAAAAACATACATCAAATAAATGTTTTTTATTTATTTATTGGCTCTGTAAAGCTGCCTTTGGAAATCATAAAAGGTTAAAAGCTAGGTATTTCAGATATCTTGAATATAGAAATGAGAGCTTATTTGTCTGACAAAGATTTATATCTGTAATTTGCAATTAATTCTGAACAACGTGATTTAGCTTTTTCAAGTGTGTTTGGATAGGGTTAGAGCACTTTTAGACACTTGCACTTTAGAACTGGAGTTGAAGTGCCCTGTCATATACAAACACATGTGTCCGTACAGTTGCTTTTGAATAGCTGAAGGACAAATTGACCCGGGCGGGAACATCACAAATGTATTCTTAATTTTGTTTGTATATGTCAACACACATCAGCATGTTGAAACTTTGCATGCATGATCATGATGATAAATGAGAAAAAAAAGTCACAAAATACCAACAAACAAAGGTTTAATACTATTTCAGGTAGATTGAAAAAATAAATGATGGCTCGTTTTTACCATCTGTGGCTGACAAAATATTTTTCTGTATTAAAATAAGTGTGGAAAAGCTAATTTTAGCTTCAAAGCAATTTTATTATTTTGAGTCAGTAGCCTAGCCTATGTTGCATTAGAGCGTTAAAATGTTTGGGTCAAATTGGCCCGTGAACATCAGGAACGTAGCCTAGGCTACTAGTAATTTTGTTTGTATAGGCTAAAACACATCAGCATGTTGAAACTTTGCATGTTCGTCATGATAAATGAGAAAAAGTCACACAATATCAAGAAAAAAACCATAGGGTTAACCAGTATTTCCAACAACTAGAAAATCTAAGGGTTCTTACTTCTTTCACACCTGCCTAATTTAGTTCTGTTGAATCGCACTATAGAGTTCGTTTTTCCCCTTGGTGCGGTTCGTTTGGGCAGGTGTGAATGCAGCAATCGCACTCGGGTGCGCACCAAAAGCGGTACGCTTTCAGACGAACGGAGCGGTTTGTTTGTGGTGATGTGGCGAACAGTAGGTTTATTACAGAAAGAGGTTTAAAGAAGAGTCGACTACGCCACCCTGGTCACTAAACCAGAGAAGTATCCTAATGAGGACACACAGGTTCGGTGTTTCCCTTACACAAAGAATTGGAGACGTGGGTATAAGAAAATACAAAAATATTCTTTATTGGACAAATGTAAAATATTAAAATATGCGACAATTGGGATCAATCATCACTCCACACACACACACACTATAACAATACAGGCTTATCAGGACTTGTGATTACCGGAAGCAGGATGAGCTAGCGCCAAACTTCTCCACATCAGCAATGGTCGAGAAGCACAAACACGTGCACTACACTGCACCCTCACATCAACCAAGATCAATCACTATAGGTTATAGACCACACACACACGGTGCATCAGGTCCCACCACCAAAATAGAGCAACTAGCTCCCCTGCTCCGGACTCACAGTGCCTGAAAGACAAGAAAAGCGAATTACAACAAAATAAATAGTTTACATGAATTCTAATTTACAAGGCACAACCACAATACCCAATATCACAAAACAAAATATATGATACACTCAAACCTGCAGTTATGGGCTTCAGTAAGGTTTTCAGTACATTGGTTTACAGTCACCAGCCTGTCCCGGCTTCACAGGCCGGCTGACAACCCTCTTTCCTCTGACAGGCTGAAGATCACTCACAAAATTATTAAGTAATGCAAATATTATTCACAAAAGGAATACCGGGCGAACCCATAAGAGATCAAAAACAAAAAAAAATAAATTAAGTTAAATTATCCCAATAATAAAGCAAACTAACTCAAAAAATATATTAAATGCTGGGCGTGCTCACATGAGAGCCACTACTGGCCAGCAGATTATTGAAATAAAACAATAAACAAAAGTAAAAGATATTGGGAACAAAACAGCAGCAATGAAAGTCCCAATCCGAGCAGCAGTCTTCACGTACTTTTATAACAGCAGATTCATTCACCAACATGCGGCGATCGCGTCATTCGTCCGGCAGCAATATGGAGCTATTCTTGTGCCAATAAAAATGAACGTAGCTTTTCAAGAAACTAATGAAAATATAAATTGAAACTAAATAAATTATCTCTAAAACTGAAAAAGAACAAATCGCAGGCAAATTTTTTGACTTCGTTTTTAATACACTGCAAGTTTTGCTAACTATTTCTCATATTTCAATCGCTGATCTGAACTTACAAATGCGCTTCCAGAGTTTTCATTTACGCTTCTGAAGTTTTCGTTTACGCTCCCAGAGTTTTCGTTCGCCGTTCTGACACATTTCTCTCGTGGGGGCGGGGCTAGTAGCAGTGTGTTCTCATTGGTTACTGAGCTTTTGATTGATAGCTTCGTGACCTGGAAGTGAAGACGTCAGTGGTGTGTTTATGTGTGGATGTGAGCGTCTGTAATCGCAGCTTTCTATTTCAATTTAGTAATAAGTTATGTTTGTTTTTTAATTTTATTTGTATTTACCTGCTGCTACTACTTAGTTGGCAGAAGCTTTTTAGGAGCACAAGAGATCTATTCAGTCTATTCAGGTGTAATTGCACATTAAAGTACTGTCTGTATATAATACTTAAAATATTGTAGTGTCCAATGTTTTCGGAGAATATTTGTTTATTCCTGATGATTATTTTGCATGTTAGGCTCTGATTAGGTTCAGCTGTTACAATTTAAAGAGAATACTAGCAAACGTGTGTGATATATTCAGCCGTCAAGAAAGTCAAACTTCAACCAGGTAATCAAGGTTGGCAGCCATGGCCATCACACTACTCATTGTTAGCATGATATACGTTTACACCATCAAAATGATTGATCACTTAAATATGCTGTCAGATACAGACCTCAAAGGGCATTTCATTACATATGTCACACAAAGAATGTTCTTGTTGCCATTTTTTTTAAATTGATAATTATATTTAGTTATTTCATTTAATTAACATTTTCATTTAATTTAAATATATTTTAACAATCATCAACCGTTTCAATCGTGACTTATACAACCAGTTAAATTAATGTAATTGAAAATATGAATTCAAATAAATTTACATTCTTTATTGTCACTAAAGCATATACACAAGTATCGAAGTGAAGGTCTTGGATGCAATTATGTTGTGACAGGAAAGACCAGAATCCACAAAACATTAACTGCATAATATACATGTAATGCACAGTATTCTCATGATACATTACTATACAAAATGCACAATTACAAATACAGAATACATTTTAAAAATTCATATACATTTTAAATGTTGCAATGATTCTTTGAGCAGTTCCTGTTGCAGTACAAGTAACAAAGCAGTGACTGGACACAAGCAGTGCAAGGATAGTCCACCCAAAACATGAGCATTCTCTCATCATTTACTCACCTTCATGCCATCCCAGATGTATATGACTTTCTTCTTCATATAAACATAGACAAAGAGTTTTAAGGAAATAATCCATCTCTGTGAGTCCATAATACAAGTGGATTGTAACCCATGTACGTAAGATTTTTAATAGTTAAAACAGTTTACATTATTATTATTTTATCTAGCCTATTGTTTGACTTCAGAAGGCATTGATTCATCCACTGAGGTCGCATGGATTACCTCATTACCTATTATTATTGCTCACTGTGTGTGGTTTTTAAAGCGTCTTTAGGACTCGCAGAGATGGATTACTTTCCTTACAATCTTAATTCGTGTTTATCTGTAGAAAGAAAGTAAAATGCATCTGGGACAGCATGAGGGTGAGTAAAATAAGAGAGAATTGTATTTTTGGGTGAACTATCCCCTCAACATTCATATGCTGTTGGTATGCTAATCCAAGATCAGCATAGATTAATAAGAATAAAGTGAAACCTCTTGTGTACTTGTGAACTGTGTTTGTTTTAATCTAGAGGAAATTGAAATATTTGCTTTATATTAAATTATATTATTGTTTATATTAAAATAAATCAGGTGTCTGAAGATCAAGATCCCAGTCATTCAAAGGTGATGTGTCTGAACAAAGTAAGATTATTGTCTGATAGGGACAGTGGATCTCTGGTACTATCACTCTATCCTCTGTGTCAGCCTCAGAATTTTGTTTATGGAAAAGTTGCTCCACTCCCTGGAAAATGAGAGAAGAAATGTATTATAATCTAACAATACAAACTGCTGTGAACTCCCCATACAGTAACAAGTTGCAGACTTAAAATATTTATTATATATATATATATTTAAGGGATTTTACAGTACTAAATATTTACCTCGGAGTCAAGCAGCATTTATCATCTGTAATACTGTTGTGTAACCAGTAGATGGCTGTATTGCCCTATATATAAACATATGGATGTGTATTCCCTAGTTGCTGGATGTTTTCAGTCATAATTACTTGCATGTATTAAGTTTTTAATGTGGACATATTTATTATTAAAGACTATTAAAGATGTAACATTTGTCAAAGAAATGTTCATTTGAAGTGCACTTTTTTCATTATTATTAGTCAAATATGGACACAGAAAAAGCAATTTGTTACTCATACTAGATACATATAATAGCTTTATCAGTCATCTTTATCACACAAAAGTAATCAGAATAAATATTGCAACCAGGGCGATACTTCAAAATAATTCAGTGTTTACATATTACGAACAGAGACGTGGTCTGTGGTCAAGTCGTGTCTCTCCTCTTTCAAAAACTTTGCATCGCAAATTAATCAGCAGTTGAGAAATTCAGGTTTAAATAGCTTTATTGGCATGGTAAAAAAGGCTTTACATTGCCAAAGTTGAATCAGGCAGTGACTGACAGCACTCTGGTCCTATGGCATCAGTCATTGACTGATACAGTACAGATAGGCTACTGCACAGTACTCTAGCTCAATGTTGTTTGGGGTGGCTGTGGGGTAATATGATCTAATCGAAGAAAATATGATCTAATCGAAGCAAATATGATCTAATCGAAGACTGTAACCTAATGTAGATAAACAAGTCATGTAATGATTGGGCTAACAGTTAAATCAAGACAACACAGCTCAGCTGTATAATGTTATGGGCTCTCACTGAGCTCTAAAATGCCTCTCCACCTGAAAAAAGCCAGTACTGTATTATAAATAGTATTAGTATAGTATTAAAAAAAACAAAAATCAGACTTACCACGAGTAGGCTAACGTTATCCAGTATCCTCCTGATATAGCGACGATACCTAATGGTAAATATCATTCGTCTGTACTATTCCTTCTATAAGAGATCATCTCAACAATATAGTGTAGCAGCAAATAAATACAGATATAAACTTAATATCACTAAAATGAAATAGAAAGCTGCGATTACAGACGCTCACATCCACACATAAACACACCACTGACGTCTTCACTTCCAGGTCACGAAGCTATCAATCAAAAGCTCAGTAACCAATGAGAACACACTGCTACTAGCCCCGCCTCCACGAGAGAAATGTGTCAGAACGGCGAACGAAAACTCTGGGAGCGTAAACGAAAACTTCAGAAGCGTAAATGGAAACTCTGGAAGCGCATTTGTAAGTTCAGATCAACGATTGAAATATGAGAAATAGTTAGCAAAACATGCAGTGTATTAAAAACGAAGTAAAAAAATTTGCCTGCGATTTATTCTTTTTCAGTTTTAGAGATAATTTATTTAGTTTCAATTTTTATTTTCATTAGTTTCTTGAAAAGCTACGTTCATTTTTATTGGCACAAGAATAGCTCCATACAGCAACAGAGTGAGAACCAAATAATACCAAGGCGAGCAGAAAGCCAAACAGCAATACACCAGCGATGATTATTGTAGTAGTATGACGTGCGTTTGTATGCGGCAAACGGCGCGCGTTCACCAACCACTGTAAACACTCAGCTTGAACACGCGTTTCTCCACAAGCCGCACAGCACCTCCAGCCAGAATGCAAACACTCAGCACCACATGTGCTTATCCACAAACCGCACGGCATCTCCAGCCAGGATGAACACAGAGAAATGACGCGCTGGCGAAACAGTCACACGTCAACGCAATGTCCGGTGGCCAAACAGCCACCTTAATATACTCGTATGAATGAGACGCTGATTACCTGCGGGCCTCTAGGGCGGAGTCAACCCATGCAAACGAGGTGCTACCCAACAGCAGCACTTCACTACAATCAGAACGTGATCCGACCTCGAACAGACCCAACTGCCAAAGAACTGCGCATTTTTGGACTAAACCAGCTGCCGTAGTCAGAGTGCGTTGTGCATTATGTCACTGTTTAGCAACATAATTTTTCTCCCTTGGTCCGGAATGAACGGAACTACAGATGTGAAAGCACCCTAAACTGTTCAAATTGACCCGCAACATAACACAAGGGTTAGGGGTGCTGAGGAGGACCTCTGGCGTGGAGTCCGGAAAAAAAAATATATGGGTGGTAATAAAAATCAAGTTTAAACAAACTCGTGTTGTGTTTTGGCTATACATATTACGTGTGTTTGTGGTTGTATTTTACGCTGTAGGCTACAATTACACTGGGTCACCAACATAGTCCAGCACAGTTTTAACTCCCGCATCCGCATAGTATTAAACTTGTAGCATAAAACAACAGCATTATAGGCTAACAAATAAATAAGATATATCTGGAAATTTCCCTTTAGAACGAACGCTCGGTTTTGTGATCACACTGTTATTTCACCTTTTTGTTGTTGTTTTCAAAGACAAACTCACTTTTATAATTAAACAAATAAATATTTATTTACCAACAAAATCTCATGACAGTCCACATGTGCAAAACGAATTTTGAAGTCATTTATTCGTTTTTTGCCTGTAAACTAAAAAACGTAAAATCAAGCCGAAATCTCGTTTCGTTTTTTGGAAAAAACGAATAAAGACGCCGTTTCTCGTTTCTGCTTAGGCTATTTCATTTGGCCCCTTTATTCGTTTTTTTCGTTTTTTCAAAAAAACGAAAAACGAGATTTCGGCTTGATTTTTCGTTTTTTAGTTCACAGGCAAAAAACGAATAAATAACTTCAAAATTCGTTTTCCACATTCCCGCCCACGCGTGTAGAAAGCGAATATTCAAGCCGTTTATTCATTTTTCTACCTCAGAACGAAAAAAATCAAGCTGAATTCTTGTTTTTCTGGAAAAATGTTTTACATAAAAAAACGACTGAACGAATGATACACGGATTATTTTGATTTCCGATTTCCATCTATAAACACATCAAGGACAATCGGATAACGAGATTGTTTTTCGTTTTCCGTTTTCCGTTTTTTAAGATCAAAACAAAAAACGAATAATGGTTGTTTTCCGTTTTCCTATTTACTAATGGTAAACGGGAAACCGGCCGTTTTTCATTTGTCTTTTTCCTTTCAAAACGAAAATCCGTTGGCCGCCAAGTAGGCTACACGGACCGATTTGCTGCAGAAGTGAGTTTCAAAATATTAAAATGAGGCTTGAATTTTTTGCATCAAATAATTTTCTGAATATGCATTGTACCATTTTAGCTATAAACAAATATGGATACAATTATATCTTTAGAAAAGTAAAAAGTTTAGGCTAACAGGATTAACAATATTACACTTTAATGTAGTGTTCCTGTAGTAGAGTATGTTGGTTATTCCCAGGGAATGCATGAATGGATAAGACAATTACTCTGAATGCAATACAAGTCACTTTAGACCATCTGCCACATGCACTAATGTAATGAACGATCTGATGTAAAGTGTTGTGCAAAACAATGTGAAACTACAAGGTTCTGTTAGAAAGTCTTTAATGTTGATATTTGACAAACGTTTCAGCAGAAGTTCAGGAGTCTTCAGAAGAATCACTAACCTACAAGAATGAAAAATAATTTCAACTCCAGTAATAGACGGGATGTAAATGCCCTGACCATCCGGTTAGGCTTTATTTTTGTGATAATGACCAGCTGTATTTACAGATTAACATTACAACTGTTGTATGACATGGTTCATGTTAGTTTATCATAGTATGATTATCAATAATTACCATCCATTTGATCTTGCTTTTCTTGCCACACCTGAAAGAAATCAGATTTAGTTGATCTGCAGTGTGTCAGTCTGAGTTTGATTGAAATCACATCACCTTAATCACAGCAGAACATGATCACGTCATTGAGAGCGGTGTCGTCTCCACTTCCCTGTGGCGGTTCTACCCGGGTCTGTAAGCCGCAGATTCCTTTTCCTTCACACGTTGGACTCCAGTTGCCCCAGTTGCCCCAGTCTGTGCTGTCACCCTCCAGCACCTGACCTCCACTGCATTTGAACCTGAAAAAAAAAGAAAAAAAAAAAGAGATGTGACAATATTATGATAAAATATATTGTGCTGTTGTGTCAGTCACATGATCACCTGCAGCAATCACAATCTTGAACAGCAGCACAGCTGCAAGTGTGATATTAACTAAACTATTGATGGGGGAAAATAGTCCTTAAATAGCAAAAAAAAAACCTGGATGGGTAAGAGATGGTGTAAGAGGTTTACACTGGGTAAGAGATGTTATAACTTATAGCAGCACACACTCACTTGATGTTGTTTGCAGCCGTATCATCTCCAGATCCTTGGGAAGATTCAACTCTCAGCTGGAAAGCTGTCAAGTATCCAGAAGGACACCATTGGATAAGTCCCCAAGTACCCCACCTGAAGAAAACAGTTGCCTGATTAAATCAATTGTTATTCAAGAAAATCCTCAATTTACTTATCTAGCTTAAATGCAATAATTGTTAATAATCGGAGTCCATTACTTTGCTACGTTGGACTCATTTACAGTGTAGTCACGTGAGCTTGATGAATCTTTGGACCGATCGACACAGTGAAGACGAATCCCATTGAGCGCTGTATCATCACCAGCAAACACATATGTTTCCACCTTAAAACAACATTGAGACAATCTTCAATTCTGGAATTAAATGAATAGCAACTCTATAGTTTTGAATCTTTGAAGCGCTCATCCACCCCCATATTAGCCACAGAGTCAATGCCCAACTTACCTTCAGACTAAACCCTGCGGCGTATGTTCCACTTGGACACATGCTCTTAGGCCCCCACGATCCCCAACCCATTCCATTCGTCACCTTTAACTCAGATCTGTAAGGCCGGTCGGTGCTCACATGCCCAATAATGGCTAGCAGTGAAAACATCAGGGAAAAGAAGTGATGCATTGCTACAGCACTGGCCTGAACACTGATAGTTAGACTAATTTGCAGAGAATGATTAAGTAGAGACAGTATAGTACCATAACACTCTCAAGTTTAGTTAGGAAGAAGCCTCATATTTATACACAAGAATCATTAACCACAATGTCCATTCCATCCAATCATAGTACTCAAAGATCAACCCCTACCATATTTGGCATATTAAGAAATAATGTTTTATTAACAAAGTTTGGGAGGAGCACGTTCAGATAATTAACCCTAATTAAACACCTGTGGAGCACAATCAGTTCATCAACTCAATCAATGAGTTAAGAGGTGTATATGTATACAGCAGATAATCACACTTTGAGTCAAAGGAGTCGTCAACTCCGAGCTTGTTGTTTTTCACTTGGGGTTTATTTTCCTCAGCTCTGGGTATTGGTGGTTTAATGACATATCATTATCCAAAGAGGCAATCAACTCATCAGAAACCTGTTGTTTTCCACCAAATTTAGGTTCTAATCTTCACCTTTTCATGTCCCTGAACTCCAGTAAACTCAACCAAGATGGCTGATTTGATTCTTTTTAAGGTTCTATAAGTAGAATCACAGTCTTTTGTGTCCTTGAGCACACACACACTTAAAAACACAATTCGGCTCCTCCTTATGGGTATAGACACACATACATAAATAACAAACTATTACTGTATATCTCTGCCAATCCAGTATAATGCTTTTCTTCTAAACAAGATACATAACAACATTGTACACAATCCCTGGTGAAAAAAAAAAAAAAAAATGCTTAGTATACTTAGCCAGACTATTTATCAGTATATACTTCAAGTGTGTTAATGATTAGTTAACTTGAAGTCTGCTATTTTGAAACAACTAATTTTGTACCAAGTATATTTTAGTAGTAATTCAACTGTAGTAAAGCATATCTTTAAGTGTATTTAGTGTACTTGTGTGTGCTAAATTAGAACAAATTTAAGTATACTTTACTTATACTTTAAGTATACGCCTTTGTAAGGACTAATTATATGATTAGTGATATTAAAGTGTACTTTATTTGTGTTACAAGTACATTACAAATTCATTATGAGTGTCTTCGAAACATACAAGCAATATACTCAGTAAAATTTATTATTTTGAAACAACTTCAAGTATATTAAGTGTATTTTTAAGATATGCTTAAGATCAATTTTAAGCTATTTGCACTTTATTTTTAATATATTAAATTGTGCTAAAATGGAAGCACTTCAAGTACTTTCTTTACAGTTCATTATAAATATACTTTCATGTCTTAAAGTAATATATTTGAAGCTTAATTTTAATGTACTTGAACATTTAAATAGCATTAAAATGTATTTGCATTACACTAATATTTTATTATAAAGCTGTTTTATTCAATATTTAAAATGATATATTAAAAGTGCAAAAATAATTAAAGATAAATGTTAAGACATACAGACTTTCAAATCAAGAAAACTTTACTGTAGTTTATTTTTGTGTTCATAACAAAATACATAAGAGTACATTTAAAAAGTACAGCAGCATATATAATCTCTTGAACAAAATACATAAAGATCAGTGAAATGCAATGGCAGAGCTATATTTATAATTTTTTTGTAGAACATTTCACTTATACCTGCATTACTGAAAAGTACACTATGAATATTACATCACTATATAAATAAGCATTACAATGCAATTGTCTGAAAAAAAAATAAAAGTTACAGAAAAACAATGCAGAAGTGAATAATGCGTTATGTACAAACTTAGGCCTACTAATGGCTGAACCAAAGAAACAGAAGAGTTTGAATGCCACATCTTCATCTTTAAGTGGACGATCACTTCTTTGAGTACGACTCATTTTCTGCAACTGAGGGCTTGTGGTTCAGACACGGTAGTGTTTGAAGACTGCTTTATCACAGGTTATACCCATAAACAGTATATAAACTGGACACAGCGACCCCATAGGTTTCAACGGAGAGAAAGTGAAGCACATTAGAAGCCCTCATTTCCTGATTGCCAAGCGTACTGCCCAGACTCAAACTGAGCTTGACGACGTGGATGTGACGTGAGCAGCCTGCCTGACAGTTGTAAGTTTTCTAGTAGCTGTGCCAAACGAAATCTGAACCATTCCCTTCCGAATCTTGCAGAGATGGAAAGCGTGAGTAGGATCTGTCCATGAGCTAGGAGCAGGAGCAACGTCATTACTCTCTATGGGCTTCTCTCTTGACTTTATCGGACTTTATGCCTCCACGTCCCCCCGATTGCATGCGAGCTTCTCTTCCTGTCTCTACGGTAATTTCCAGAGAGTCGCGTGGTTATGACGCAATCGTTAGCCTACTTTTACAAAAAACTGCTTCTACGGGGGCATAACGTAAGATACAAGGTAATGGAGCCTTTTATACATTGTCATGTTTCTTTAGAAATAAACCATGGACAAATGGAGTCTTTAAACGCCTCAGATGTAAAGTTATTCGCTGTCAAAGTGACGCCAAAATGAATGGGAGTCAATGGGATGCTAACAGCAGGTGAAGGCTTGTTAGCCAATGGCGGCTCCCGGGGGTACCTTCAAAGTAATATGAAACCCTTACCCACTGGTTATACCATGGTCTGGGTGAATACTCGATTCTGATTGGCTGCAGGGTGTCCAATAGAAAGTGATAGAGGACACCTAGTAAAGGAGTTCTGGTGAAACTGACTGTTTACGTTCGAAATTAATAAATAAATGCGCTGGCTACATCAGCTGTGAGTAACCATAGCAACAGGCAGTCAAAGTATCTGTTTACAATTTAATGTATCAAAACAAAACTGAACGGTTCTACGAGCTGAGCGGACTATAAATATCTCCGAAACCAAGTTATTGTTTGTAAAAACTTTAGAAATTTCGATTGTAAAACTAATTCAAATATAAACTAATGTTTTAAAAATGTGTTATTTGGCAAGTGACCATGGTATAAGCGGGTTACATCTGTGAAAAGGAAGAAGAATTTATATCAAATTAACCAATTTGTCCCTAATAGTGAACATAATGCAGGGGAAACTGTAAAATGAACTTAACGACAGCCAACCGTTAAGTGAACACAATCTACTAACTATCTCATCACTCCTGCGAACAGGAAGGGGGCCAGAGCAAATTACAGTGCTTGACATCGTACTTGCGAGTTCACACACCTCTTTAATGTTAATTTTGGTGATCTCCGACTGGAGGAGTCGAACATCATTAGTGTCGACGTGAATAATGATCTTAGAGAATTTACGATTAGCATTTGCCAGCACTTTTAAATTTGCTTTGATGTCAGGCGCTCTGGCTCCCGGCAAACATGTGACTATGGTGGCTGGTGTCTCTATTTTCACGTCCCGTGTGATCGAATCACCAATTACTAGGGCACAATCAACAGGGTTCTCAGTGGGTGTTTCACTGAGCGGGGCAAATCGATTTATGGTAATCGGAACGAAAGAGTGGTTTTTTGATCCGCGACTAGAGCGATCCCTCACTGTCACCCATTTACCCGGCTGCGCAGGCGCTACTTCAGCTGGAACCGTTCACTATGCTAGGCGCATCCAAAATATTATCTAAAGCTCTAGCACTCTTACTATCCTCAATTAAAGTTTGGATGCGTGTCTCTAGTTCTGAAATCTTCTCCGTCAGCCTAACTGTCTCCTTGCATTTATCACATATAAATTCTATATTGCCAACAGAGAAGGCTATGCTAAACATGTGACATGAAGTGCAGGTGACAATAACAGGACAAGACATTACTCACCGTGTTTGTTGACTGATTCTTACTCACCTGAGCTTTTTATGAATGAGAAAAATAAAATAAAAATAGCTGAGCGCACGGGTGGAGCGTTAACAGGCTTGCGAATTACTAGCGTGTTGTGCTAGTTGTAACGGAAGCTAGCGATGTCAGGTTAATCTGAGATGTTGGGTAAGCTGTATTTAGTAGTAATATAAACAACTAGAAATTGTAGTAAATGATGGTTCAAAACAAAGAAATACGAGGCTAAGACGGAGCTTACAGCACCGAAGCAAACACACTCACAGGAGGCAGCGAGGCAGACAGGAGCACTGCACTCGAAAGAGAACTAGATTAAAGACGCATCTCTTTAGCCAAGCGTTCACATAATACTTACCTTTATTACTACAATTGAATCAGATCGAATGCATTAATATTATGAACAGCAGCTATGCTAATTATTTCCCATCTGCTTTTCTGTTGTTATCTCAGGACGCTAGTCCAAAGGTAAATAGAGTTTGTCTGTTCCAGTTTGTATCCAGCCTCTCATGGAGACTTCAGATGCCCCAACACCCGTGAAGAGACGACTCAACGCTGGCGATATGTTATGCCCTAAATTAATACATGATTAACTAACTGTATTTTTCCATGTACATTTCTGAAGTGCACTTTCTGTAAAGCTGCTTTGAGACAATATGTATTGTGAAAAGCGCTATACAAATAAATTTGAATATAATAAAAATGCAAATGTGAAAACTTATTAAAAGTATAAAATACAATAATCGCTCTTTGAATCAAAGGTGTAGTCAGCTAGACGTCGAGAGTTTAATGACGTATCAGTATCCAAAGAGGCAATCAACGCTGTCTTTTTCCGCACCATTTGTAACTTGTTTAGAAGACTAACTGAAACAAAGAAAACTGAGGCACAGAACTTAAACCTCAGAATATTACAGTCTTTGGTTACTCATTCATAACTGTTTCTTGAATCTGGCACCGTTTGTGAGACTTGCTGCAGAAGTGAGTTTACAATCTTCTCAAATATTAAAATGAGGCTTGTATTTTTTGCATCAAATAATTTTCTGAATATGCATTGTGCCATTTTAGCTATAAACAAATATATATGGATACAATTATATCTTTAGAAAAGTAAAAGGTTTAGGCTAACAGGATTGAAAATATTACACTTTAATGTAGTGTTCCTGTAGTAGAGCATGTTGGTTATTCCCAGGGAACGCATGAACAGATAAGACTATTACTCTGAATGCAATATAAGTCACTTTAGACCATCTGCCACATGCACTAATGTAATGAACGATCTGATGTAAAGTGTTCTGCAAAACAATGTGAAACTACAAGGTTCGGTTTAGAAAGTCTTTAATGTTGATATTTGACAAACGTTTCAGCAGAAGTTCAGGAGTCTTCAGAAGAATCACTAACCTACAAGAATGAAAAATAATTTCAACTCCAGTAATAGACGGGATGTAAATGCCCTGACCATCCGGTTAGGCTTTATTTATTTTTTGTTGTTTTTTTTTATTTATTTTTTTATGACATGGTTCATGTTAGTTTATCATAGTAGGATTATCAATAATTACCATCCATTTGATCTTGCTTTTCTTGTCACCCTCTTACACCTGAAAGAAATCAGATTTAGTTGATCTGCAGTGTGTCAGTCTGAGTTTGATTGAAATCACATCACCTTAATCACAGCAGAACATGATCACGTCATTGAGAGCGGTGTCGTCTCCACTTCCCTGTGGCGGTTCTACCCGGGTCTGTAAGCCGCAGATTCCTTTTCCTTCACATGTTGGACTCCAGTTGCCCCAGTTGCCCCAGTCTGTGCTGTCACCCTCCAGCACCTGACCTCCACTGCATTTGAACCTGAAAAAAAAAAAAAAAGATGCGACAATATTATGATAAAATATATTGTGCTGTTGTGTCAGTCACATGATCACCTGCAGCAATCACAATCTTGAACAGCAGCACGACTGCGAGTGTGATATTAACTTAACCTTTGATTGGGGAAAATAGTCCTTAAATAGCAAAATAAAACCAGGATGGGTAAGAGATGGTGTAAGAGATTTACACTGGGTAAGAGATGTTATAACTTATAGCAGCACACACTCACTTGATGTTGGTTGCAGCCGTATCATGCAACCTGGAAAGGACTGGAAAGTTGGTCTGGCTTTTATAAGAGAGTAGATTGCTTGATATGGAACAGGTGTGCTTGATTGACATGATGAACCTCAGGTGAGAAGACAGCAGCACTGGAGAACACGCCCACCAGCGATCTCAAATCAGCCAGAGCCAGGATCACGACCAGGGGGTTGTGACAGTACCCCTCCCCCGACGAGCGCCTCCAGGCGATCCTCCAGGCTTCTCAGGGTGAGAACGATGGAACGCCCGTATGAGAGCAGCATCCAGAACACGCTGCCGGGGGACCCAGCTCCTCTCCTCTGGTCCATAGCCCTCCCAGTCGATGAGATACTGCAAGCCGCGCCCCCGGCGACGGGAATCCAAAATCCGGTGAACCGTGAACGCCGGATGACCATCAATAAGCCGGGGGGGTGGAGGGGCTGGGAGAGGAGGGAGTAGTGGACTGATAAGCACAGGTTTAAGCAGAGATACATGGAAGGCAGGGTGGACTTTGAGAGTGGGAGGCAGTCGGAGACGGACGGTCACAGGGGTGATGACCTTCTCGATCACCAAGGGACCAATGTATTTAGGTGATAATTTCTTAGAGTCTGTCTTTAACGGGAGATCCCGAGTGGAGAGCCATACCTTGTCCCCCACGGAATAGGAGGGTGCAGGAGTCCGACGACGGTTGGCGTGGCGCTCATATTGGGCAGAGGTCCTCAGAAGGGTGGCACGGGCTCGGTGCCAGGTGCGATGACATCTGCAGATATAAGCTTGGACGGAGGGGACAGCCAAATCTCTCTCCTGAGAGGGAAACAAAGGGGGTTGAAAACCATAGACACATTGAAAGGGTGACAGACCTGTGGCAGATGTGGGAAGCGTGTTGTGGGCGTACTCCACCCATGGAAGCTGAGATGTCCAAGACGTGGGGTTGGAAGAAGCCAAACAACGCAGGGTGGTCTCCAGTTTCTGGTTGGCTCTCTCCGCTTGGCCATTAGCTTGAGGATGGAACCCAGAGGTCAGGCTAACGGTGGCCCCGATGGCTCGGCAGAATGACTTCCAAACGGCTGAGGTGAATTGTGAACCTCTGTCCGAGACGATGTCCAAGGGTAGGCCGTGGACCGTGAACACCACAGAGACTAGGAGTTCGGCAGTCTCCTTAGCTGTAGGCAGTTTGGGCAGAGGCAGATAACGTGCAAACTTGCTAAAACGATCCACCACAGTGAGAACCACAGTCATACCCTTCGAGGGTGGTAGCCCGGATACAAAATCCAGCGATAGATGAGACCACGGACGACGAGGTATGGGAAGCGGCTGCAGGTACCCTGGGGGGGGGTCGGTTGGAACCTTTGTTCTGTGCACAGACAGGACAGGCAGAAACAAAGGTCTGGACATCGGTCTTCATCTCTGGCCACCAGAACCGTCTGCGCAGGAAGGCTAAAGAGCGAGCCACTCCAGGATGGCATGAGAGTCTGGAGGAGTGACCCCACTGTAATACAGATGAACAGACAGAGAGAGGCACAAACAGACGACCTGGGGGGCCGTTACCTGGATCAGGCTGGTGCTGCAGGGCCGTTCTCACCTCTCCCTCAATCTCCCAAATGGCTGCCCCAATGACACAGGTTCTTGGTATTATGGTGTCGGGTTCTGCAATCCTCTCCTCCTTCTCAAACAGCCGAGACAGTGCGTCAGGCTTCACATTCCTGGATCCGGGCCTGTAGGTAAGGGCAAAATTGAAGCGACCAAAGAAAAGAGCCCACCTGGCTTGACAAGGATTCAGGCGTTTCGCAGAGCGGATGTACTCCAGGTTTTTATGGTCGGTCCAAACTACGAACGGTTGTTCTACGCCCTCTAGCCAATGTCGCCACTCCTCAAAAGCCAATTTCACGGCCAGCAATTCCCGGTTCCCGACATCATAGTTTCTTTCTGTGGGAGATAAACGATGGGATAGAAAGGCACAAGGGTGGAGTTTGTTATCCTCGGGTGACCGCTGGGACAGGACTGCCCCCACTCCCACATCCGAGGCGTCCACCTCCACAACAAACTGCCGGGATGAGTCAGGGTTTATGAGAATGGGAGTTGACGTAAACCTCTTCTTGAGATCCAAAAAGGCTCCTTCTACCTCAGAGGACCAGTGAAACGGTGTAGCTGGGGAGGTAAGTGCAGTTAATGGTGCAGCAATGCGGCTGTAATTTCTAATGAAACGTCTATAAAAGTTAGCGAACCCCAAAAACCTCTGTAGCTGTTTCCTTGAATCTGGTCGGGGCCAATCTAAGACTGCTCTTACCTTCTCCGGATCCATCCTCACCTGACCTCTGGCAATGACGTGACCGAGGAAGGTGACAGTGGAGGCGTGAAACTCGCACTTCTCTGCTTTGACGAACAGGCGGTTCTCCAGTAGCCGATGGAGGACCTGTCGGACATGCTGGATGTGTTCTGCTTGGCTCTGGGAAAAGATGAGGATATCATCCAGGTAGACAAACACAAATCTGCCCAGCATATCTCTAAGCACGTCATTGATAAGACACTGAAAGACGGCAGGTGAGTTAGACAGGCCAAAAGGCATAACCAGGTACTCAAAGTGTCCCAGGGGGGTGTTGAAGGCTGTCTTCCATTCATCTCCCTCACGAATTCGGACCAAGTGGTAGGCATTGCGGAGATCTAATTTCGAAAATACTGTAGCTCCCTGGAGAAATTCAAAGGCTGAGTTCATGAGTGGTAGTGGATATTTGTTCTTTACAGTGATATCATTCAAACCTCTGAAGTCGATACACGGGCGGAGGGTCCCGTCTTTCTTACCCACAAAGAAAAACCCGGCTCCTAGAGGTGATGACGAAGGGCGGATAATCCCAGCTGCCAGGGAATTGTTAATGTACTCCTCCAATGCCACCCGCTCTGGTCTGGAGATGTTATACAGACGGCTCCGTGGAAACGTAGATCCAGGCAACAGGTCTATGGCGCAGTCATATGGTCGGTGCGGAGGAAGTGAGAGAGCCTGTTGTTTACAGAACACCTCCGATATCTCGTGGTACTCAACAGGGATTAATGACAGGTCCGGCCGGTCTGGTTCAGGTTTCTGGCGGGTTACAGAAGAAGGCAAAGCAGACCGCAAACAACTAGCAAGACAGGCAGAGCTCCAATTATGAACCTTAGCAGATATCCAGTCAATATGAGGATTATGTTTGGTTAACCAGGAGTGCCCCAAAACTAACGGTATAAATGGTGAGTCAATAACAAAAAAGGAGATTTCTTCAAAATGATTACCTGACAACTGGAGCTGGACAGGGCAGGTACGGGTTGTTACTCGAGCAAGCAGCCTCCCGTCAAGTGTACTAGACCCAGTGGCTCCTTAAGCTTCTACGTGGTTAATGCCAGCTGACTTACTAATGTGGTGTCCAAAAAACTCTCGTCTGCTCCAGAGTCAATGAGTGCCTGGAGCTCCAGCGTCTGGTTCCTCCAGCAGATAGTGGCATGTAATTGGGTTCGTGGACGGGAAGACAGGGGTAGGGTTGCTCGGCTCGCTAGGATGCTCCCCCCGGCTAGCGAGCCCTCCGGTTTAACGGTCGGTTTGGACAGTTGGCGATGTAGTGACCTGGTTGTCCACAGTAGAGGCAGGCGTTGTTTCCTCTACGGCGTTCTCGTTCATCTGCACTGAGACGGTTCCGACCCAGCTGCATGGGTTCGCCCTGCGGGAACTCCTCTCGCCGCACAGGCTCCAGCGGAAGTACAGGACGAGGAAAAGATCTGGAGCTTACCGGACCTGGGGAGTGATCTCTTCGGGGAGAAATGACATCACAGCCAGGGTTGCGTTGTTTCTGCCGTCGTCGCTCCCGACAGCGATTGTCTATATGAATTGTCAAAGCAATGAGATTATCCAGGTTCACAGGTTCAGGATGTGTCACCAGTTCATCCTTCAATCTTTCACTTAAACCATTGATAAACACAGCCAGCAGGGATGCATCATTCCAGCCACTTTCTACAGCCAGCGTCCGGAACTCTATGGCGTATTCCGCCAAGCTCCGGAGTCCTTGGTGAATAGAGAACAGTCTCATGGAAGCGTCATTTCCTTGAACCGGGTGGTCGAAAACCTTGGTCATCTCCGCGGTGAATGCAACATAGGTGGTAGTAAACTGGTCCTGTCTCCTCCAGTGAACTGAAGCCCACTCCAACGCAGCTCCTCACAGCAACCCAATGAGGTAGGCAATCTTAGATCTCTCTGTGGCATAGGTGAGGGGTTGGAGAGCAAAAACTAGACCACATTGCATGAGAAACGTCTTACACTGACCTAGGTTCCCATCGTACCTCTCCGGTGGTGAAACCCAAGGTTCCCTGGCAGGGTTAGCTGCGGCTGATTCGGCCAGTTCGGGGGCTGGAGAAGGATTTTGCAGGGAATTCTGGAGGGTTCCCACACGGAGTGACAAGTCCTGAAGTCCTCCCATAATCTCCCGAAGCTGTGCTGATCCAGGATTGCTCCCTGAGTGGTAACCGCGTGGCGAACTGGCTCTAGATCTGCTGAGTCCATACTGGCCGGATCGTTCTGTCAGGACCGGGGACCAGAACTCAAACACAGACCAGAGTGTCAGTTCAATTAAAGGTGAATTTATTAACCACAATTGTAAACAGTAATGTAAGCTGAGAGGTGAATGTTCTCGTAGGACAGAGGGTTGGTGGTCCAGTTCCAGTGTTCAGTGTCCTGAGGTACTGGTGAGAGATCTGAGTCTGAGGTTCAGGCTTGAACTGTGTACTCGTACTGAATGGTACAACGGTCCGGCGGGGACTGGAAAGTTGGTCTGGCTTTTATAAGAGAGTAGATTGCTTGATATGGAACAGGTGTGCTTGATTGACATGATGAACCTCAGGTGAGAAGACAGCAGCACTGGAGAACACGCCCACCAGCGATCTCAAATCAGCCAGAGCCAGGATCACGACCAGGGGTTCGTGACAGCGACTCAAGTAATTATCCTCTAAACCATCAGGAATCAGCAGTTAGAAGAAGAAGCTATACACATGACAATGTTTATTTTAGTACACCACCACCAATGCCACACTACAAAAAGAATCGTGTAACCCCCAGTAAACCCTGAGATTATTACTAGTGACAATAAAACAAAATATATGGATATGAGAATGTGTATACAATATAAATAAATGAACAATCTCTTACATATTTTCTAATTTCACTAAACATTTCATTAAGTTTCGTGAACATTTTTATTAAACATGGACCTTTATGTCCATTAAAAATACTTTTTATGCTATTGTATGCTCATTTTTAAATGTAAGCAACTAATTTAGACGCGCAAACTGGGTGCCGGTGTGGTGAGAAGTTCGAGCTCGGCCAGATTCGGCTCGAAGTCGTTCATCTTATGCGGAGCCGCGCGCGTTGTTACAAAAAACGTCGCACACACCGCCAGGCGAAATTGGGTCTGAGTCCCAGTTCGCCTACTTATACTACGACCTAAAAGTATGTACTTTTTTTGTGATGAAAAAGTACATACTTTTGAGTGTGTAGCAAAAAAGTATGCACGTTCTGGGACATACTTCGATGACGTCATGCAACGTGAACTTAAACGTGGTTGCCTAGTTACGCACACCGCGACTGTTAACAAAACATTTTACATTTCATTCATTCTTATATATCCAATATAATTTTGTTTACTATTCCCATCTTTTTTTCCACAATACATTTACAATGTGTTTACCAAATTGAGGAGTGAAGCAGGGCATCGTCGTAGATCAACCAAACGCAGTTTGTGAGGCGGCTGGTTCTGACGTTCATGTGCAAATGTGTGTAACGAAAGCTAGCGCTACTTATTTTCTGAGTTAAAATATTTAAAGTTTATAGTGTAACTATTGTTTAACGTATTTTATACTTAGTCTTATACTTATGTATAATACTTAAAAATACCCCGATGAAAATGAACCATGCTTTTACTATAGTAAAAGTGTAGTAACCATGTTTCTTTGGTTGGACTGATAAAGTTAACATATGTACAGCCACAGTATTAATACAAATAACCCAGACAGAAACATCAAAATAAATACATAAAAAAAGACACTTGCATGACACTGTACTAGAGCCTTTTTATTTATTGTTTTGTAGCCTGCAATGAGGCGCTCAGTATCTTCATCGGACCCTACAAGATGAACACGGTACTTTTTTGGCACAACATAAACCCATTAATATTACGAGACAATAAAATATAACTTTAATTAGGGTTAAACATTTGAATTCTTACACTTAAAAACTGACGGCGCATCTCCGTTGCTGCATCCGACTGCCAGGTTTACATCACCATCATCACAGCAAAGCTCCCTCCCGCACGCAATGGGTTGTGGGCAATATTAGCCGTTAGAGTGTGCATTGATCTGCACTTCGAATTCTAACCGGAAATAGTAGACCATCCGGGTATCTTTGGAATACTCATTTCAACATGCTACGATTTGGGACGTACTAATTCTAGTTTCGCATACTATTTAGGACGGATAGTATGCGAATTGGGACTCAGCATGGGTCTTGCGAACCCAACGCGCACGACCGCCCACACCGCCGCAATGACGTCATTTTTGCCGCGCACACCCTCGCGCTCGTGCAGACGCGTCGAGTATAAACCAGGCTTAAGCGGGTTACATCTGTGAAAGGGAAGAAGAATTTATATCAAATTAACCAATTTGTCCCTAATAGTCAACATAATGCAGGGGAAACTGTAAAATGAACTGCAGCAGTGCTAAACTTGCATCATAAAACTACAACACTCCACTCAAACTTTAATGTAGCCTATGAATTAAACTCATTGAGACTGTCGACAGTTTCTTTTCTATGCATCATTTTATTATATCCATGTTTGTGGTTAGTTACAGTCAAATCATTTAAAACAACGAAATCACCCTCGAACTCTCCTGTCTCCTGCACTCGAGAGACGGTGACGGGAGCTGAGCTCCACTGAAGGGCTTCTTTCCTATTGGTTGTCGCTCGCGAAAATCGCTTCTCATTTGCATAAAGTTGAAATTTAGTTGCTGCGTGTGGTTGTTAAATAAAGTGTCTTGTGTTTATGCTCAAGTGGGCTCAGTGATATGTTAATAACAATATTATGGTGTTTTCTGGCTCAAGAGAGAAAACTCACTGCTCTAGGTCTCGAAAGAAACTAACACATTTTGTGGTGTGTAGATTACCTAGATATTACACTTTTTTTAAAAGAGACTCTTTAAATTGAGGGGATGGGGGGCCTACAAAACCTCTCAGCCTTGGGGCCTAAGGTTAAGGCGGCTCTGCACATTAGGGTTGGGTATTGTTTTTTTGTTTGTTTTTTTAATACCTTTGCCAAATCGATACTTTTAAAACAGGACTGGTTGTCAGGAACGTGAAGAGAGAACTCAAACGCAGAGGATTTGTGCAACAGTTTATTAGGCGCAACAGAAAATCCAATAAACAACGTCCATCGTGTGTAGTGACACACACACACGAACAGAAAGCTGGTGTAACAACTCCCGAGCCGTCCGTACAGACACCTGCGGATATAGGCTGTAGAGACCACCTCAGGTGCAATGCCCAAACGGGACGTGGAACGAGACTGAGGATAGCGGCACTAGGGATGGCTGACGCGAAACTGACGTTCCGAAGCTTTTCGAGATCCCGAAGCGCAGATGTTTCGTAACACTGATCCGATATAATAATAATTTAACCAATTTTTCATCCAAAAAACAAAATAATTTCATACGAATAAATAATGAATGATACCT
The DNA here is from genome assembly GCF_963993115.1 of Abramis brama. Lineage (NCBI taxonomy): Eukaryota > Metazoa > Chordata > Actinopteri > Cypriniformes > Leuciscidae > Abramis > Abramis brama. The sequence goes on along the minus strand of NC_139977.1, from coordinate 34,658,326 downwards.
CTGAAATTGCTGATGCATTTAATCAATACTTTACCAAAGGTAGTCCTATACCCTCTGACTTTTCTGATCTCAATTCTAATTTTATTACTCCTAATCATATTTGTGAAAACTCCTTCTCCTTTAGACTCATCAGTCCTATAGAAGTTCAGCAAGTTATCGACAGTTTAGAACGGTTCAGATAGCAGTGCAGGCCCAGATGGGTTGGAGATCACGTTTCTGAAAATGGCCTCACATGTCCTGGCTTACCCTTTGTCTGATCTATTTAATTTATCATTGACAACATGCACTAACCCATTATCTTGGAAACGCACCAGAGTTAAGTACTCCACTGTATAAAAATGGTAGTCAATATGACATTAAAGGCCATGTTGCAGGGTTTTTTTTTTCATCGAATTTGTGCAGTTTACTTGTTGGTAATAAACATTTAAACTGTTATCCATTGTATTTTATGTTGTTGGGTATCACAAAACGGAATATAATACGAAAAAGTAGGTACTATCTTACAGCGGCTTGCAATTCTCCTTTCCCCCACAATGCATTGCATTACGTCACGTTGGGGAGAGAATTTAATAAAGCCCGCCTTGAGAGCATTGAGAGTGACTAGAGAGACGAGTAACTTAGTAGACGAGACGAGAGTATTCAGATAGCGCAGAACGTCATGATCACTGCTTAGATATAAAGAAAACGTTGATTTTTCACTCGGTGCTATTCAATGACAGTAAAAAAAAAAAGTGCCGTTAGTGCACTGCTGCTCGTAGACTATTTTTTACAGTCTATGGTAGACTAGCTCCAGTGCTCATTTCTGCGTTGCTAAATGAACTCACCAGGACAATTCACCAACTCTCCATTCATTCTCCTCGGACCATGCATTTAATTATTAAGTATTTACGACATTGTGGTGGCGTTCAAGTGCGTTTAACTCGTAAATACGATCTATACGAGATGACTTGAACGCACCATAATGCTAGGCTGAGGCTACCTTTCCTCCACTTCTCCCCAACGTGACGTCATCACCGAAATGCATTTAAAAAAACTGTTAATACAAAAACGTAAAAAAATGGTCTTTAAGACCATTTTTTTGACATTTTAAAAATGATATACATATCTTGAGTGATTTATGTACCCATTAATCGACAGTGGTGGTTAACCTACAACATGGACTTTAATAATTATAGACCAATCTCAATAATTAATAGCGTGGTGAAAATATTTGAAAACAAATATTTTCAATCAATTATCAAAATATTTTAATGATTCCAATATTCTATCTCCTTTTCAGTCTAGCTTCCGGCCAAATTTTTCTACAACAAGTGCTCTTCTAAAAATTGCCAATGATATTACATCTTCTTTTGCCTCTAATAAATTAACTGGTGCCATATTTATTGATTTAACCAAAGCCTTTGATTTAGTTGACCATTATCTTCTTTTAGATAAACTGTATGCCATTGGCCTTTCAAGATCTTCTTTACTTTGGTTCAATTCATATTTACACCATAGACAACAATGTGTTTTATATCAGGGAAGTTGCTCAGACTTTAAAACTATTGATAGAGGAGTACCTCAGGGCTCATCTCTTGGACCGTTGTTGTTTTCTATTTTTATAAATAATCTCCCACAAGTTTGTTCTAACTGTCAAATTCAGCTATATGCGGATGACACTGTTATTAATTTTTCTAGCTCTCATATTTCGTACATTCAGCGATCACTGCAGTCTGATTTTGATGTAGTTCAAAACTGGTTTACTTTTAACAAACTTCTGCTAAACAAAAAGAAGTCTTATTATATCCTGTTTAAAACAAAACAAACTCAATACCGACTGACTACTCAATTAATTTTATAGATGGAACTCCAGTGTTAAAAGTTGATGAGTTTAAATATTTAGCTCTTCTGTTTGATTCTCAATTGTCATTTAGATCACATATTGACTCAGTTATTAAGAAAATATCATATCGACTTAGAATACTTTATTCCTCTATCAATTGTTTTAACCTTCAGGTTAGAAAAATAATTATTACTTAATACTCCCAATCCTTGACTATGCCGATATAATCTACCAGAACACCTCTGATACAAATCTTCATCCTCTCAATGTTGTTTACAATAGTCTTTGCAAATTTGTACTGAGGTGTCCATACAAAACGCACCACTGCCAAATGTATGAATTATTAAATTGGCTATCATTAAATTCAAGAAGGCATTTTCACTGGCTTCAGTTTATTTTTAAACGTAATTTCTTAAATTATCCTCCGTATCTAAAACAATATTTAATTTCATTTCGCTCTTCATATAATTTAAGCCACACCGATCAATTATTTTTTTACGTTCCCAAAATTAATAAAGAAGTAGGTCATCGGGCATTCAAATTTAAAGCTCCATCAGATTGGAACAATTTACCGAGTGCAATCAGATCCATTACCTCAGTTAATCTCTTTAGGCCATCATTACATCAATCATTTGCAGAATACATGCTCTTGCTTTTGATTATACCCACTCTCAACTGTCACGTGAACTTCATTATACTGAACTGTACTGAACTTGCATGTTATGTGTGATAACTGTATACCTATTGTATCAATGTAGGGCTGGTATGTGAGGAGATAGTTATGGAGAGCTGAATGTTGGTGTGAATGTGAAGTATTATGTGTTATACAATGTAATTTTGTTGTCTGTATTGTTGCTTGTTCTAAGGACCCCCTCGAAAATGAGATGGTGCATCTCAAGGGGTTATCCTTCAAATAAATAAAAAAATGTAAATATGGTGCGCGCCCCGTGTGAAAATTAAACATCCGAACGACGCATTTCGTCAACAGTTCATGTTTAAATAAGGCCAGATTGTTGACAATCATACACACTGCTCAAACATTCTAAAACTGCAAAACCAGTTGAAACAACTGAATTGAACACTCCAATTTTTTTTTTTAATGAAAAACCATTAAATACATTAGCTACAATATTTATAATCTAATGAAGATAGGGCCTATTTGGAGATTTATCCTGAAAGGAATTTTGCCTTTGCCTGTTCTCATTATTTAAGTTTAATACATGGGTATGTAGGCTACTGTAGCCTATATTTAATATATATACAATATGATTACATAGGCATTTCTTGTATAGATTTCATTATTTAACAAACATGTACAGTCATTCATAAATTATATTTATACACGTACAAATTCATAATTTCAAGTGTAGCTTAATGTTGTTGCTTTTTTGTATTAGGCTATGTCTATGATCATCGTTACTTGATTTATATTTAATTAAAAAAAATAATAAAATAATATAAAATAATTTCTAATATAAGTATTTTATTTAAATAAGCACAGCTGCATCACCTCCGACTTCTGGTTATTAGCGGCTACTTCCTGCTGCCAGCTGCCGATTTTTTGCTGAACCCCCTCTCCGAGGGGCACAACCGAAGGGAATTGTCTCCGTTTTTCAAAATAACCATGTACATGTAAACGGGGCCTAAATTTAAATAAAGTAGATGCTATTTTTATCAAAACCGGGCATGCTTTGACGGCTAATTCGGGCCCCGTTTACACGTACAAGGTTATTTTGAAAAACGGTGACATTTCCCTTCGTTTGTGCCCTTCGTTTACACGCAAACGGATAATTCGCCTCTGAAAACGATTCTTTCTAAAAACTCCGGCCAGAGTGGAAATTTTGGAAACCGTACTAGATCACTTACGTAACCTCGGTTCCCTTAGAGATAAGGGAACGAGTACTGCTTTGCAAACGCTGTGGGAAAACTCCTTTTCTCGAGAATATTGAAGCCTTTATTTTAAAACGCATTGCAGCTGCACAGCAAGAGCATAATAGCCCGCGAAACGGGCTGATTGGCTGTGCTGCGGCAACTGCACAAACCTATGGTGAGTGCCCGGGCGCGCGTGGTCCAATAGGAGCACTTGGTGCCCTGCCAACTTGAGCGCGCCAATTTGGACATGTCAGAAGAGTATAAATAGGGAGAAAACTCACCATACAGCAGATCTAAACGACTGAAGCGAAGCACCTGATATGGGCGAATAGCACGGCAAGGCAACGCAGTACTCGTACGAGAACGTTCTCTCGTACTGAGTTGCAAACGCTGTGGGAACCCAATTTAAAACAGTGTGCTATACGCTTTGACTATTTTGAGGATCCAGGAAGCCCCAAGTTGGGGTGGGTTAATACTTCTAGCTCCCTTGAGGAAGCGAACTATAAGGTCGCTCTTGCCTAAGGAAGAACCGTCCACCTGTACGTGAATAGCTGCCACATATACTTTGAGTGTGGAGAGGGAGTGTCCCGCGTCCAGCAGCTCTTGGAGGAAGGAGAGGACCAATGGTACTTTGCACGTATTTGGGTCGAGGTTCCGAGCTAAACCGTTCGATGACCTGATCCGTTTGATGACCTGAGGAATCATAGAGACTGGAGGGAACGCATAGAGGGGGAGGCTGGGCCATTCGTGGGCCAGCACATCCCTGCTCTTTGAGAAAAAGATTGGGCAGTGACAGTTGTCTTCTGAGGCGAAGAGGTCTACCTCTGCTCTGTCGAAGACCTCCCATAACAGGAGAACCGTCTGGGGATGGAGAGACCATTCCTCTGGGGAAACGTTGCCCCGAGAAAGCATGTCTGCTCCCACGTTCATCATGCCTGGCACGTGAGCTGCCCTGAGTGAGCGCAAGTTGGTTTGAGCCCATAGCAGTAGCTGTGAGGCTATGGCTAACAGGTTTGGGGACCTGAGGCCGCCCTGGCGATTTATGTTGTCCGTGCGGGGTGCGGGGCCCTTCGAGGTGTCCATTATCAGGTTTTAATGGACTTCGGCGGAGGCAAACTCTGCTGCGCGTCGGACGGTTCACACCTCGCCGTCGTCCATTAAAACCTGATAATGGACACCTCGTCGGGCATTAACCCTTACATATTCTCGATCTACATACTGTTTACTAACTTAGTTGGTATGCTTATTGGTTTAATTATTTCTTTATGTATTTGTAAGTCAATTAATGGCATAGGATACATCCAAGGGGGAATTGCTTCTTCTTCTTCGTTTGGTGTTTTATGGCGGTTGGCAAACCAACTTTCGGTGCATTACCGCCACCAACTGGACTGGAGTGTGAAGCACTAAAAAACAATAAGCAACTAAATAATAAAAAAAAAAAAAAAAAAAAAAAAACTTTATCCCCTATACTTCAAATTCTCCAATCTACTCCTATTGCTTTGAGATACTTCATTATCGCACTATATATTTTTACTTGTTCTACTTGCTTTCCCAATAGACTTTCCATACTGAATACTACCACATCCAATTTTCTTACTATCCTCTTAAGTACTAACCTTTCTTTTCCATATTTTAAACATTTTATTAAAACACATCAGCTATTGTTTCTGCCTGATCACAATAATTACATTTTCCCGTATCATGTTTTCCTATCTTAAACAAGGAATGATTTAATCATGTGTGCCCTATTCTAATACGAGAAACAATCGTATCCTCTTTCCTATTCCTAAAAACACTTCTTCCATTTCCTACTTGCTTCTGAATCCTATACAACTGTCTTCCCTTGACCTCATTATTCCATAGTTCTTGCCATTTATTGTTTATGAATTATTTTATTTTACTTTTAACTTCATTTTTGCTCAACGTCACTTACACATTTATCTCATTATGTTTTCAAAGTGTGATTCTTCTTCTTCTTCTTCTTCTCAAGTTTAATGGCGGTTGGCAAACCAAACTTAAATGGTGCATTCCCGCCACCTACTGGATTGGAGTGTGGATAATGTTATGGTAGTAGTAACCTAAATCCTGTTACTTAAATGAGTGTCTTTTAAAAAATGAAATACTTCTTCATATATTTTAAATTGCTTTGGGCCATTACCTAATAATGCTTTGATATAAAGGGTTAGACTTCCATTTCCATTTCTCTTAAAGGGATAGTTCACTTTGAAAATAAATTTTGGTATGTTTTAGCTTACCTCAAGGGCATCCAAGATGTATGTGTCTTTTTTTCCGCAGTAGTTTCAATTTTGATATTTTTAGGTCAAACCGTTCTTGTCTGTCAGTCATATAATGCAGGTCTATGGTCACTGTCTCAAAACACAAGCGACTTCTATGTATATATCTATACCCGCCCGCGCCGTCAGATCGTTTGGACGTGTGCTGTTTTCAAGAGTTAACAACGATATAAATACTGTTCATTTTCTCACACAAACCGCTCGTTTCGTGTCTTAGGCCATCAATGTGTACTTAGGATGGGGAATTGTTTCATTTGGACGATGGGGAATTGTTTTAATTTGGACAAAGCATGCTCTTTGAGACAGTGACCATCGACCTGCATTCTATGACTGACAGACAAGAACGGTTTGACCTAAAAATATCAAAATTGAAACTACTGCGGAAACAAAGACACCTACATCTTGGATGCCCTTGAGGTAAGCTAAAACATATCAAAAATTATTTCAAAGTGAACTATCCCTTTAATGCTTGAAATAATTGAAATCTTTCTCTTGCATAAGCCTCACATTTTAATAATACATGTTCTACTGTTTCCATATTTTTGGAACTACATTTGTCACAATACCCAGTCTGGTGTTTCCCAATCCTGACCATACTTTGATTTAGTAGACAATGGCCAATGCGCATTCTTGAAATTATAACATCCTTCCTCCTATTTCCAAAGTTTCTTCTTTCAAAACCAACTGTTCCTTGAATTTTGTATAAATGTCAACCCTTATTTCCACTGTCCCACTCCTTCTGCCATTTCTTCCTAATTTCCTTTGCTATTATACTTTTTATCTCAGCCTTACTCAATGCAATTTTAATATCAACTTCTTGAAATTTTATGGCCTGTTTGGCTAACTATCCACCTCTTCATTTCCTGCCACCCCCATATGAGCTGGTATCCAAAGAAAATTAATAATGATTCCCAATTGTCTGATTCTAAAAAGACTTTGTAATATTTCATAAATTAAGTCCTGTCTAGCTGTAGAAATACCACTTGCTAGACTTTCAATTGCAGATAATGAGTCTGTGCATATAACTGATCTGATTGGCTGAACTTCTTCGACCCAATAATATAATTGCTATTAATTCGGATGTAAATACTGAAATGTGATCTGATGTTCTTTTCAAAATGTTGACTTTAAATTGAGGTATAAATACTGCTGCAGATGTAGTACCAGAACCTGGATCTTTCGAGCCATCAGTATCTGGAGAGGCACTATAGTATTTATAATCTATTTCATCTTGTACCTTTACGCTATCCAGGATATTCTCCTCATTATGTTTGTCTTTGTGTAACTGGATATCTATAGAAGGCATTGGAGAAAACCAAGGAAGAATTGCTGGCAGAACCACACATGTAGCAATATTAACATCTTTAATTATTTCTCTTGCCTCCTCATTAATAAACCATCCAAAACTTGTTAGTTTTTTATAGTTATATTCCCAACAGTCACTTAAAACATTCTTAACTGGATGATTTTCCAATTGACCTTTTATGTTTGCCCAGTATCTCATTCTTAACTTAATCCTTATCATTCCTAGTGGCATTACTCCCGTCTCAACATTAAGTGATGACACTGGTGAAGATCTTATTGCTCCACAACATATCCTTAATGCTTGATTCTGAATTCCCTCAATCCTAGCAAGCTGAGTTTTTGAGGCAGAACTATACACCATGCTATCATAATCTATAGTTGCTCCAATTAGTGCAACATAAATACTTTTGAGCGATTGCCGATTTGCTCCCCATTCAGCTCCAGCAAGACATCTCATTATATTTATCACTTTTTTACATTTATCTATTATTTTCTGTATATGTACTCCGAAATTTAATCAAAGTGTGATTATCTGCTGTGTATATATATATATATTGACACCTCTTAACTCGTTGATTGGGTTGATTATCTGATTGTGCTCCACAGGTGTTTAATTAGGGTTAATTATCTGAACGTGCTCCTCCCGAACTTTGTTAATAACACATAATTTCTTAATATGCCAAATATGGTAGGGGTTGATCTTTGAGTATTATGATTGGATGGGATGGACATCATGGTTAATGATTCTGCTTAATCTTGTGTATAAATATGAGGCTTCTTCCTAACTAAACTTGAGAAGGTCATGGTCCTCTGCTTTATTATTTGTTGCAAATAGTCTATCTACAAATTAATCTAATAGTCAGCTTTCAGGCCAGTGCTGTAGCAATGCATCACTTCTTTTCCATGATGTTTTCACTGCTAGCCATTATTGGGCATGTGAGCACCGACCGGCCTTACAGATCTGAGCTGAAGGTGCCGAATGGAATGGGTTGGGGATCGTGGGGGCCTAAGAGCATGTCCAAGTGGAACATACGCCGCAGGGTTTAGTCTGAATGTAAGTTGGGCATTGACTCAATTTTGAATTTGCCAATATGGGGGTAAATGAGCACTTCAAAGGTTAAACTGGAGTTGCTGTTTGTCATTTAATTCCAGGTTTCTCCTGGTAACTTTTTAAGATTAAGTGTCTGTGTAATACTAAAGAGCATGAAAATAAATGTTACTACTATGGGTTTGGTTAGTTAACTTTCAAATGGAAGACTGTCTTGTTGTTTTAAGGTGGAATCAATGGTTCTTGCTGGTGATGATACAGCGCTCAATGGGATTCGTCTTTACTGTGTCGATCGGTCCAGAGATTCTCGGGCTATCCAAACATTTAACCGTGTGGAGTCCAGCTTAGGAAAGTAATGAGTATTAACAAATCTTGCATTAAGAGATGAGTAAATTGAGGTTTTTCTTGAAAATGATTGATTTGATCAGGCAACCTCTTTGTGTTTTCTTTAGCTTTGGTGATGGGTGGGATTTGATCAGATGGTGTCCTTCTGGATACTTTACATCTTTCCACCTGAGAGTTGAATCTCGCCAAGGAGACGGAGATGATACGGCTGCAAACAACATCAGGTGAGTGTGTGGTGCTATAAGTTATAACATCTCTTACCCAGTGTAAACCTCTTACACCATTTCTAACCCATCCTGGTTTTATTTAGCCATTTAAGGACTCAGTTTTCCCCCATCAATAGTTTAGTTAATTTCACACTCGCAGTCGTGCTGCTGTTCAAGATTGCAGTGATTAGGCCGTCGGCTTCAGGTGATCATGTGACTGACATTCAATCCAACAACACAATTACATATTTTATCGTAATATTGTCACATCTGAATTTTTTCCAGGTTCAAATGCAATGGAGGTCAGGAGCTGGAGGCTTACTGCAACTTATGGGGCTCCTGGGGCGACTGGAGTCCAACGTGTGAAGGAAAAGGAATCTGCGGCTTACAGACCCGGGTAGAACCGCCACAGGGAATCAGTGGAGACGACACCGCTCTCAATGACGTGATCATGTTCTGCTGTGATTAAGGTGATGTGATTTCAATCAAACTCAGACTGACACACTTCAGATCAACTAAATCTGATATTTCTTTCAGGTGTAAGAGGGTGACCACAAGAACATCAAATGTATTGTAATTAATCATCATACTATGATACACTAACAAACCATGTCATACAATTTTTTTTAAGTCAGCCATTATCACATGTAAGAAAGCCTGTCCTAGGAACTAATGTTTTGTTTATTGTTTCCTACACGTTCCTATATTAGCGACGCACCCCGGTAAAAGATGACGGTGAATCATTGTTTATGCTGGTGGTTTCGTTCTGTGTAAATGCGTTCATGCAATAACTGTAAGTGCACATATATATCTATAACTTATTAGTATGTGACGTGCATGTGATTAGTAATTTCTTATGTTTATATTGCTTGTATTTGACCATTTATTTCGGCCCAAATCTGCCGAAATAATCTGATGAGTCATCACCAGACACGTTAGTGTTTTTCTCCGACACAGCGCGATTGTTTGTTTACAGCGGTGCACTACTGTATTTTGTTTACTTCCTTGTGATTAATATTGATATTTAAGTGGAATATATTTTATGTTTGTTTATTTTCTGATTGGAAATAATGCAAGGAGACATGTATATTCAACGAATATTATTGTAAATTATTTTTCTTTATTTCTTTCTGTAGACCATATACAAGCACAGATGCATAACCCAGATGCATATACAAGATAAATAAACGCCTTATTATCAAGAATCTCTTCTCCACTCCTGATTCTCTGATCGGAATCTGATCCATATTTGGCCGCCTCAACCAGCTAACTTTCAATTGTAGTGATACTTCGCTACATTAATATGGTCCTTCGAGCCGGATTGAGTGCAAGATCAAACCAGTATGGATTCAGCAGAAAGTGACACATTAGAGACAATGGACAGACCTCGCCGCAGGACTAATCTGCCTTCTCACTTGGACGATTATGAGGTTGGCTATCGACCCGCTGAGGACCCTCCTCCTAAAGCTTCTTCCCACTGTCCCAGTCAACCAAGAAGCAGCTCGAGGAAAACGTCTCGTAGTGGCGTAAGCTCTCATTCCAGGTCAAGTAGGCGCTCTATTACCTCCACTGGCGTTTATCTTCCACCAGAACTCTCTAGTGTCCAGACTGCTATGTTGGAGGAGAAGATTAAACAGAGGCAGTTAGAAAGTCTCCGCCAGCAGGTCGTGGAGGACTCACTGGCCGATGTGGAATATCAGAGGCTACAGGCACAAGCTAAACAGGCCCAACGTGTTCAAGAGGAAGCTCTCACAGCTAAGGAGGCCTTATCCAAGCATCTAGAAAGACAGCGTAAGCTGCAGCAAGCAGAGACTGAGTTTGAGGTGGCGACGCTCGTATCCTCCATGCTTATTAAGGACTCTGGTCAAACAACTCCTGTGCCTCCAGGCTCACCAGACAGCCTTTCACCTCCACTTCAGTTTGTACATATTAGTCCAGCCTTAAGTCCATCTCATCAATCACCCTCTCTCCAGCATCCCTCTGCTCAGTCACCAGCTGTGACCTCAACCATACAAATTTGTTCAGCAGAACAGATTATTCCTGATGACTCGTGGGTGGCTCAGCCATCAGTTAAACCACCCGAATCCGGGAGTGCACCACACGCAGTGCTCAACATGTTACCACAAGCTGTCTCCTCACCCGTCTCCAATGTATCTCAGACTACTCCTATAACTGCACCAGCTCGTACGGTGTTGTCGACATCGACTATGGTACCCCAACCACACTCAAGAGCCACAGTCATGTCCACTGCTGCACACCCCTTGAGTACAAGCATGGCGGCAGTGTCACATCAACCTACAACGGCAACACTGCCCCTATCTACAATGCCATATGCTGTGCTGCAGACAGCCATCCCTCCTGTGACAACGCGCACACGTCTACTGCAGTCTCCAGTCACCAGTTATCAGGTTTCATCCGTGCCACCTCCTGGCCCTAGCCGTTCTCAACCACCTTCATTCTTGCCCTTTCAGCATGATGGTCATTCAGCATACCCTGGTACAGAGCTACTGTTTGCATCAGCCTATGGCATCCCACAACCCAAGTTGCCGGTGTTCGAAAGTGGTAATGAGAGTGACTTTGCCTTATTAAAGCTAGCACTGGACAACTTGTTGAGCAATCACAGCCATCTCAGTGAGCAGTACAAGTATCATGTCTTGCTTAGCCATTTGAAACTTCCCAGTGCTCAGCAGCTGGCTAAAGCTTATATGTACCATCCGCGTCCTTATTCAGCTGCACTGCAGGCTCTCCAAGACAAGTATGGCCAGCCAAGACAGCTCGTCCAGTCAGAGTTGGGTGCTATCATGAGTACTCCACCACTGAGGATGGGTGATGCTAACGCTTTTGACTCTTTTGCATTATCCGTTCAATCATTGGTGGGCATGCTGAGGACACTTGAGGGCCAGAACGGTTACGAGCTCATGTGTGGTTCTCACGTGGATCGTCTGCTAAGCAAGTTACCATCTGCTTATCGTGATGGGTTTGTTGAATACTGCCTAAGCAGGGGTATTCTCCAGATGGGTACTGACAAGACTTATACACTTCCTGATTTGGCCACCTGGCTAGAGATCAAGTCTCAAGCGAAACGCATCTCCAGCCGAGCTGCAACCTTGTTCCAGAGTGACTCGCCCAAGTCCTATGTTAAGGCTACGACATTCACTCGTCCCAGAGAGCGACCTACACCAGTTCTTCTGGCCAATGAGAGTGGAATAAGGCCCCCTCAATCTGCTGACCCGAAACCCAGTTCAAAACCAAAGCCATATTGTCCCCATTGTGACAACAGGGACCATTACCTCAACTATTGTGATCAATTCAAGAAGTTAACAACTTCTCAAATTGTCACTTGGATTAAGGATGGAAAACGCTGCTGGAGATGTGGTCGTTCACATGCAGTAGAGGCCTGTAACCTCAAGCGTCCTTGTAAGGTCTGTAAAGAGTTACATCTCACAATTCTACATGACTCAATTAATGACACCTCCAGGGCTGTACTCATGGTAACTCTGCCACCTACCAGGATCTACCTTGACAGACCTAACCGTTCTCCAAAGGTCATGTTGAAAGTGGTCAAAGTCCTTGTCCACAATGGTCGACACACTATGGAAACCCATGCAGTCCTCGACGACGGATCAGAAAGAACAATAGTGCTCCAGCCAGTGCTACAGCAGCTCCAGTTAACCGGCACTCCGGAATTGCTTCCCCTACAGACGATTCAGCAGTCTCACACTGAACTTGATGGGTCATCGATATCCTTTGAGATTTCTTCAGTATCCAAGCCCATGAAAAAGTTCACTATACGTAATGCATTCACTGCGACTGGTCTGTGTCTAGCGGAGCACACCTACCCAGTGTCTGCTCTGCAGAATGCCTATCGACACATGAAAGATCTGCCGCTGCCTCCTGTGGACAGGGTAAAGCCATTGCTCCTTATAGGGTCAGATAATCCCCACCTCCTGACACCAATCCAGCCCATACGCAAAGGCCCGATTGGGGGACCCATTGCTGTTTGCACACAACTCGGATGGTCTCTCCAGGGCCCGATGAGTCCGATGCAACCATCACGAGGGAATCAGCAGTGTCTTCACATCATGTCAGTTCCAACCCGTGATGATCTCATCCACCATGTAGAAAGGCTCTGGCAGGTTGATACTCTCCCTTATAACGAGAAAATGATCACCAGGTCCAAGCAGGATCAAGAGGCTTACGCCCTGCTGCAAAATGCCACAATCCGGGTCAACGTGGATGGTGTTCAACGTTACGCTACACCATTGCTGAGACGAACGTCAATGAGTCTACTCCATGTAGAAACAGACACTGTGCTTCCCAGTTTGCGCAGCACTGAGCGCAGGCTGGTACGGGATCCTGAGAGGGCTAAAGCTTACTGCAATGAGATCCAGAAGTTGGAGGCGGCTGGTTATGTGGCTAAGATCACTCTGGAAGAAGCCAACAAAAGTGAAGAGTCTTGGTACATCCCGCACCATATGGTGCATCACAACAGTAAAGACAGGATAGTCTTTAACTGTTCTTTTAAACATCAGGGACAATCCTTGAATGATCAGCTGCTGCCCGGGCCGACTTTGGGACCTTCCTTACTGGGTGTCCTCCTGAGATTCCGCCAGCACACGGTTGCCATCAGTGGGGACATCAAAGGTATGTTCCATCAGTTACGCTTGCTGCCTAGGGACAGGTCAGTGCTGCGGTTCCTTTGGAGGGACATGCGTCGGGACGTGGAACCTGATATATATGAATGGCAGGTACTTCCGTTTGGCACTACCTGCAGCCCATGTTGTGCTTTTTATGCCCTCCAAAATCACGCCCAAGGACATAAAGATGACATGGCTGACCTAGTTAACATAGTAGAACATTCCTTTTACGTTGACAACTGCCTTCACAGCACACCAACTGCAAACGAAGCAAAAGAAATTGTGGATGGACTGCGCCAGCTGCTCGCTGATGGAGGCTTTGAGATAAGGCAATGGGCAAGTAATGTACCATCTGTGATCCAACACCTTCCCACAGATGCCAAGTCCGCTAATAGTGAGCGCTGGTTGGCAAAAAACAGCACTGACCTCCAAGAACCCACTCTTGGGCTCCGGTGGAACTGTATCAATGACACCCTGGGGTATAATTTACGCTCTACGGAGACCGCTGCTCCTACCATGAGGAATATGTATAAGACATTGGCAAGTCAATACGACCCTTTGGGGTTCATCATCCCATTCACCACCAGGGCCAAGGTTCTCGTCCAAGACCTTTGGAAGAATAACCTCGGTTGGGACGACCCCATTGAACCTCTGCATCTGAGAGAACAGTGGCTTGCCTGGGTAGGAGAACTCCCGACTCTCCTTCAGTTGCAGTTCCCTCGTACATACACCTCGGCCTCAAATGACAACAGTTCTGTCATCCGAGAACTTCATGTCTTCAGTGACGCATCGGAAAGAGCTTATGGTTCGGTTGCATACTTGCGTACCACAGACAGTCAAGGACAAGTCACTGTAACTTTTGTCTTGGCCAGGTCTAGAGTAGCACAGAGGAAATGTCTGTCCATGCCTCGTTTGGAGCTGAGTGCAGCGCTGACTGGTGCCCAGTTGGCCAAGGTGATCCAAACAGAGTTGACCATTCCTATTCACAAGGTTACTTTCTGGTCCGACTCCACCACTGTGTTATACTGGCTGACATCGGAGTCTTGCCGCTACAAGGTGTTTGTCGGAACACGTGTAGCAGAAATACAGACCCTCACCGATATGGCTGAATGGAGGTATGTTGAGTCGGTTAACAACCCTGCTGACCACATCACACGAGGTCTTACACTAACTGAGTTGGCAGGTCCTCATAAGTGGAGCTCAGGACCATCCTTCCTGAACCAGTCAGTTGATCAGTGGCCATCCACACCTAAAATTGAAAAAGAGCCAGATTCCAGTGAGTTGAAGAAGGCTGCCTTTATTGGCACTGTTTCCGTGCCTAATAGTTCCCTTCCTGATCCAAGCCAGTTCCACACATGGCAAGAGCTTGTCCAGGCTACTGTTAGATCCCTGCATGGGGCGGCCGGCACAGATAATGACACTCTTGTCGGGGCTTCTGATTATATTGAAGCAGAGAGGCTCCTCCTGGCACAGGCCCAAAGTGATTCATTCCCAATCGAAGTTAGGGCTTTAAAGGCTGGACAGTCAGTTCCAGCTGACAGTCGTTTGAGCTCTCTTGCCCCCGAATATGATGGGCACACTGGTCTCATTAGAGTGGGTGGAAGGCTACGTCGTGCAGGTGACCTTGACCTTGATACTATACATCCAATTGTGTTAGACCCTGGCCATCCCATCACCAAGCTGCTAATTAAGGAGACCGATCAGCGACTTCTTCACCCCGGCTCAGAAAGGGTCCTAGCTGAACTGCGTCGCCAGTACTGGGTACTTCGAGGCCGAGAAGCAATTCGTAAACAGCAACGCAACTGTCAAGACTGTCAGCGGTGGCGTGCTAAGCCTCAAACCCCACGATTGGCTGATCTACCGCCCTGCAGGCTGAACCTGTATAAGCCACCTTTCCATTCTACAGGTGTAGACTGCTTCAGCCCATTTGCAGTCAAAGTTGGTCGCCGCCAAGAGAAAAGATGGGGGATTATCTACAAATGTATGACGACACGGTGTGTGCATCTGGATCTATTAGAGCATATGGACACTGACGCATTCCTGCTCTCTCTACGTCGATTCATAGCACGAAGAGGCAAGCCTATGGAACTGCTTTGCGATAATGGCACTAATTTCGTTGGAGGTAATCGAGAACTACAAGAGACCTTCACTGCCATGTCTCCAAAGCTCCAGGAGCTGCTGGCTGGGCAGAAAATCCGGTTCCGTCATAATCCACCAAGTGCTCCTCACTTCGGGGGAACCTGGGAGCGTGAGGTAAAATCAGTCAAGACAGCGCTGCGGGTAATCCTGCGAGAGCAGTCAGTCCCAGAACCAGTACTACAAACCCTTCTAGTGGAAGTTGAAAGCATCTTAAATGCCAAGCCGCTCGGCTATGTATCCTCAGATGTCGCAGACTTGGATCCAGTGACTCCGAACTTGCTTCTTATGGGTCGCCGTGATGCCTCTCTACCTCAGGTCCTGTACGACTCTAACAACTTGCTAGGAAGACGGAGATGGCGACACAGTCAGGTGCTGGCTGACTGTTTCTGGACTGCCTTCATTCGCCATTACCTCCCAGGCTTACAAGGTCGTCACAAGTGGAGGACGGATGGCAAAGAACTGACAGTGGGTCAAGTAGTGCTTATTGTCGATCCCCAACTTCCACGGGCGCTCTGGCCCGTCGGCACAGTGATGGAGACCCTGGCTGGGGCTGATGGTAGAATCCGTATCGCCAAAGTCAAGGTTAAAGAGAACCTACACCCGTCCAGTTGTCCGACTGATACTACTTCCTCATCTTGAGGATTATGACACAGACACTGCAGACAGACTTTCCTAGAGTGTTTAATTATCTTGACAGATAATTGGGGCGGCTGTGTAAGAAAGCCTGTCCTAGGAACTAATGTTTTGTTTATTGTTTCCTACACGTTCCTATATTAGCGACGCACCCCAGTAAAAGATGACGGTGAATCATTGTTTATGCTGGTGGTTTCGTTCTGTGTAAATGCGTTCATGCAATAACTGTAAGTGCACTATGGCAAGCCGATTTAACTTTTATTCATTTTCAGGATATGAATCCTTGATATCAACAATTCAATTTTCACTAGTTCAAATGATAATTCTTGATATCAGGAATAATGTTTCTACTAGTAACAATGGCAATTTTTGATATCAGGAATTACATTTCAACTAGTAAAAATGTTCATTCTTGATATCAACAATTGACTTTTAACTAGTAAAAACTATTATTCTTGATATTAACAATTAAATTTGAACTAGTAAAAACTATAATTCTTGATATTAACTATTTATATCCTGGGAATGGCAATAGGCAAGCCGTTTTGACTTTTAATCATTCGCAGGATTTGAATTCTTGATATCAACAACTACATTATCGCTAGTTAAAATGATAGTTATTGATATCAGGAATTAGATTTCTACTAGTAACAATGGCAATTTTTGATATCAGGAATTACATTTCCACTAGTAACAATGCTAATTCTTGATATCAGAATTTACATTTTCACTAGTAAAAATGATAATTCTTGATATCAACAATTGAATTTCAACTAGTAAAAACTATAATTGTTGATATCTGTAATTGTATTTTCACTAGTGAAATGTCACCATAGGCTGCCATTCAAAATCAATTGTTGATATCAAGAATTGATTTCTTACTAGTTAAAATTCCAGTTTCACATATCAGAAATACAATTCTTACTAGTAAAAACCTTTATTTTTGATATCAAGAACTCAATTGTCACTAGTTGAAATGTCTATTCTTGATATCAACAATTGAATTGCTACTAGTAACAATGTTCATTTTTGATATCAATAATTCCATTTTCACTAGTGACAATGTTAATTTCTGATATCATGAATGTGATTGTTACTAGTAAGAAAGCCATTTTAGAGATCTGAAATTATATTGATATCAGAAATACATTTTCAGATATCAAAAATTAACATTGTTACTAGTAGCAATTCAATTGTTGATATCAAGAATAGACCTTTCAACTAGTGACAATTGAGTTCTTGATATCAGGAATTTGCATTTTTACTAGTAACAATGTAATTCTTGATATCAAGAATTGAATTGTTGATATCAAGAATTGAATTGTTGATATCAACAATTCAATTGTTGATATCAAGAATTCAATTCTTGATATCAACAATTCAATTCTTGATATCAACAATTCAATTCTTGATATCAACAATTGATTTTGAATGGCAGCCTATGGTGACATTTCACTAGTGAAAATATAATTCTTGATATCAACAATTACATTTTTGATATCAAGAATTAAATTGTTGATATCAACAATTTAATTCTTGATATCAAAAATGTAATTGTTGATATCAAGAATTGAATTGTTGATATCAAGAATTGAATTGTTGATATCAAGAATTCAATTGTTGATATCAAGAATTGAATTGTTGATATCAAGAATTAAATTGTTGATATCAAGAATTGAATTGTTGATATCAAGAATTAAATTCTTGATATCAAGAATTCATATCCTACATGTGTTTTAAATGTTAAAAGGGCGACAAAACTATTACAGATATCTACAATTGATTTCTTACTGGTTAAAATTCTGAATACACATATCAGAAATACAATTCTTACTAGTAAAAACCTTTATTTTTGATATCAAGAATTCAATTGTCACTAGTTGAAATGTCTATTCTTGATATCAACAATTGAATTGCTACTAGTAACAATGTTCATTTTTTATATCAATAATTCCATTTTCACTAGTGACAATGTTAATTTCTGATATCATGAATGTGATTGTTACTAGTAAGAAAGCCATTTTAGATATCTGAAATAATATTGATATCAGAAATACATTTTCAGATATCAAAAATTAACATTGTTACTAGTAGCAATTAAATTGTTGATATCAAGAATAGACATTTCAACTAGTGACAATTGAATTATTGATATCAGTAATTGCCATTTTTACTAGTAACAATGTAATTCTTGATATCAACAATTATATTTCTACTAGTAAGAAATCAATTCTTGATATCAACAATTGATTTTGAATGGCAGCCTATGGTGACATTTCACTAGTGAAAATACAATTGTTGATATCAAGAATTCAATTGTTGATATCAAGAATTACATTTTTGATATCAAGAATTAAATTGTTGATATCAAGAATTCAATTGTTGATATCAAAAATTACATTGTTGATATCAAGAATTACATTTTTGATATCAAAAAATGTAATTGTTGATATCAAAAATGTAATTCTTGATATCAACAATTCATATCCCGGAAATGAATAAAAGTTAAAACGGCTTGCCATAAGTGCACATATATAACTTATTAGTATGTGACGTGCATGTGATTAGTAATTTCTTATGTTTATATTGATTGTATTTGACCATTTATTTCGGCCGTAATCTGCCGAACTAATCTGATGAGTCATCACCAGACACGTTAGTGTTTTTCTCCGACACAGCGCGAGTGTTTGTTTACAGCGGTGCACTACTGTATTTTGTTTACTTCCTTGTGATTAATATTGATATTTAAGTGGAATATATTTTATGTTTGTTTATTTTCTGATTGGAAATAATGCAAGGAGACATGTATATTCAACGAATATTATTGTAAATTATTTTTCTTTATTTCTTTCTGTAGACCATATACAAGCACAGATGCATAACCCAGATGCATATACAAGATAAATAAACGCCTTATTATCAAGAATCTCTTCTCCACTCCTGATTCTCTGATCGGAATCTGATCCATATTTGGCCGCCTCAACCAGCTAACTTTCAATTGTAGTGATACTTCGCTACATCACAAAAAGATAAACTGGATGATCATGTTATTTTTCACCCCGCTTATTACTGGAGTTTTTTTTTTTTCATTGTTGTATGTTAGTGATTCTTCTGAAGACTCCTGAACTTCTGTTGAAACTGTTGTCAAACATCAGCAATAAAGACTTTCTAAACAGAACCTTGTTTCACATTCTTTTGCAGAACACTTTACATCAGATCGTTCATTACATTAGTGCATGTGGCAGATGGTCTAAAGTGACTTATATTGCATTCAAAGTAATTGTCAATGGGGGATGCAGGTTTTTTATTTTGCATTACAATAAGTGTATTGTGATTGTCAATACATTTTAGTAACTAAACTGAATTTTATTAGGTTTAGAGACAACATGTTACAATGTTTATCGAACGATTTCTGGTAAGCTTTTTTTTTTTTTATTGCTTGAAACAAATTTCACGATTTCAATTCTTGTGATTTGATTTAGTATTGACTCATTTTGATAAATATTAGGTACACAAGATAGGTGTTAATATTTCTCAAGAAAAAAAATGCATAGACATCCCTATCAGCTGGTAAAAGGTTAAAAATGACTCAAATTAAATGTTTTTTATTATAATAACTTTCATATATAAAATTATAGTATGTAATATAGTAGGCTACACATATTTAGCAAAATACTCTCTATAGCTCTTTTTTTCTAGCCAACTAAGGTGCTATAGCCTATATTATGGTCATTTCCTGAGGTAAATGTTATGTGACATAATTGTTCTCCAGCTGTTTTATCGCCCCTTTCCGCAGTAGAAAAACAGATATATGTATTATGAATGTACATTTCGGTAAGTTGTACTGTATCTTTCAACAGTGTTCATTCGTGTTTATTTACAATTAGCTAGAGATGATCGGGTCACGTGCCGCTAGCGATCTGTCACATTTACAAACGCCAAAACAGTAGGGGAGAGCGGGGCACAAAGTAACACTTTTTGACTTTCTCAGTTTGTGTAAATCTACTTATGGTTCAAAGTATTTATTTATTCCCACATTAATTTCCCACATGTCTACTACAATTATGTGTTTGTTTTATTAATACAGTATATACTTTTTTCTTGATATACCCCGAAAGAATGGAAGTGAAATGTGACAACATGCCCCATAGGTGGCCATGACCATATGACAGCTTAAAATGTTATCCGATCTAATAAAAAAAAATACACAAAACAAACTAAAATATTTTCCAAATAAAATACAATTAAAAAACTTTTTCATATAAAATAATGGCAATTTTTAATAATTAAATATAAACTCATTTTTGAGTTTTGACTAAACACATGAAAACACAGCTATACAACATAGTTCAAAACAAATAAGTAATTTCTGAACATTGACTCTCAGTCTTTATTCACCTTTTTCTCACGTTTTCTCAATAAAACTCCATGTCCTCTTTGCTTCGCGATTTTTCTGTGCGTGAGAAAATGAATGTGGCATGAGAAAAGTGTCAATTGCGTGAGTCTCATGGTGAATGCGTGAGAGCTGGCAGCTCTGTAATAACCCAGAATACTGTCTAACACTTGATGGCTGTTCTGTCAAGTCTTTGTCGTCGGTTAGGAACCTGGGTGTGCTCTTTGATACCAATCTTTCATCTAAAAGTCACGTGTCTAGTATCTGTAAAACTGCATTTTTCCATCTTAAAAATATATCTAAATTGTCATATGCTCTCAATGACAAATGTGAAACAATTAGTTGATGCGTCATGACCTCAAGGCTAGATTACTGTAATGCTCTACTGGGTGGTTGCCCTGCACGCATAAAAAACTACAGCAGCTCGAGTTCTTACCAGAATCAGGAAGTATGACCATATTAGCCCTGTTCTGTCAACACTGCATTGGCTCCCTATTAAGCAGGGTATACATTTTAAAATATTGCTGATTACTTACAAAGCACTAAATGGTTTAGCTCCGCAGTGCTTGAGCGAGCTCTTAACGCATTATAGTCCTTCACGTCTATTGCGATCTCAAAATTCCGGCCAGTTGATAATACCTAGAATCTCTAAATCGACTGCTGGCGGTAGATCCTTCTCCTATTTAGCACCAAAACTCTGGAACAGTCTTCCTACCATTGTCCGGGAAGCAGACACACTCTTGTCAGTTCAAAGCCAGATTAAAGACGCATCTCGACTTTGACCTATACACTTAACTCATTATTTACACTTGACCCACACAGTGTGTGTTTTGTGAAGGGTATAACTGCTGTTGTACAGGCCCGGATGCCCTTAAATGGCTTGGATGATTTTGACCAATCACAGCGCACGAGGTTACTGTAGCTGTAGCGTCACCTGGGCTGAAACGGAAACCGCGTTAGAGAGAAGATGCAACGCATGTGAGAGTGTTAAGTTCGGGCAGCTTACGATTCAGGCCCCGTTTACACGATGGGAAAACGCAGATATTTCCCTGCGTTTTGGCCTGTCATATACACGAAAACGCCGTTTTTATCCCTGAAAACGATTATTTCTAAAAACTCCGGCCAAAGTGGAGATTTCTGAAAACGCCGGTTATGTGTTACCGTGTCAACTGGGAGAAAACATGTATGTATATACAGTATATATATATATTAGGGATGTAACGATACGCGTATTCGTATTGAACCGAACGGTTCGTTGGACCATTTTTCCTGCCGACCAAAATTTCGTAATTTCAAATGTAGGCGTGTTGCGTGTGGCAAGCGCGCTTATAATGTAAGAGACGCTGGCGTGACCACAACATTGCCCAACATCAAATGCTGATTTGCAAACGTAATGCAAGCGGAACGAAACTGCTTGTTATTAGCCGCTTTCCGACCAAGTAGTTACAGGAACTTAGTTCTAGGAACTGTCCACTTCTAAACAGTTATATGAACTACTCTCCCCCAAACTCGGGGGGGGGGGGGGGGGGGTCGAGGCCGAGGCCAGCATTTATCCCCTATAAAGTTACCATAAACTTCGCAGCTTTAAAAAACAATCATCATTCCTAATGCCGAAACATGACAGCCAATATGAGTCAGAGTAACGTTAGGGCAGAAATGTTTTCAAAGTCTTTTACACCGTGAGTCTGACAACTGCCGATCAAAGAACCGCACGTCGGAAAGCAAGCCTGAGGTAAGTTAGTTTACAATGTTAACTGTCCTGTCAGATACAGACAGCAATGTTGCCATTGGTATTATTTTTACATTTTGACATAGTGGGCGAGATGATATCGCGAGCGGGCGCGGGCGCCGTGATCGCTGAGCGAGCAGGAACAAGTAACAGTTAAGCAGTGTTATTCATTGCGCGGCTCGCGAGCCTCATGTGGCCAGCCAAGCTTTAATTTGTGGCTAAATCACCGGTAAATAATACGGTGATATGATAATGCATTCACTAGAGATATTTCATAAAAACATTAATAACAAGTACATAACCCGTTAAAAACTTAAAGTGTCAGCTCTATTACAAATAATTTCGATCGGATTGAAAGGGGTGGTTTACAGAGAGAACGTGAAAAAACTTGATCGATTGAAAACCGAAACTGAAAGGACGACGTATGACGCGCGGAACGAGCTGTTCTCCTGATGAATAAAGTGTCATATAAATGAGTATCCTTTCATTCTATAATTCTCCTTTCACTCAGCATCTGTGAAGTGAGGCAGGACAACGGCTCACCAGTCCTTGTTTCAGATTATCATACAGACGACTGGTTTGGGGCATTTTTAATAAGTGATAAATAGTAGTAAATAGTTTTTTTTTTCTCTGACACCCGATGAAACACGTAGATCAGCGGCCCATTGGTTCTTGATTTACACTGGGCTAGCCCAATCACATCTTTAATGTGAAGTATAGAAATATACTCTTTCCAGTATAGACATTAGTACAAAACTAATTATGAAAGTTTCCTCTATTTTTTAATGCATTTGTTTTACAATATATGGCTATTACTATCATGGGATTAATATTATAACTATTATTGTAGCAGTAATGTAGACAGACACTGTAACTAAAAGAGTTTTGAAAATTTCTTTGTTTAATTTGCACCAGATTGATGAATTTAACATTAAAAAGCACAAAATTTTCTTACGGGGGAGCATGCCCCCGAACCCCCCTAGAGTGCCAGAGGTCCACTCATCACAGTGATCCAAAAGTCCTGTGACAAACACTGGTAATACTATGCCAATGCAGCTTACTGGTTTTTGGGGGGCATTTATCACTATGGAGTATAATTCAATTTTATTAATAAGTCAGAATTTCATCTGTTCGAGTTAACTCTTACGCGTTACTCACTCATTACATTTTTGGGGGGTGGGGGGTATATATGCCGCATGCCCGCATCCTTCTCACCTTTTTTACCCCTGACCTGTTTTCATGCCTGTGTTTGCTTTCGCACTGGCCAAGTGGCCATAGGAACTGGTAGGAGGGGTAAGGGAGTGACGCAAGCACGGTGACTTTTATTTTGACGGTGTGACAGACCTTTATTTTGGCGGCGCTGAGAACGCCAGAGCAAACAATGCTCGCATTCTCTGTGTTTATTAGCGATCTGTCTAACAGTACTGTTTAAAACGAATTTCGTTTTGTATTAATTGTATCTTAATTTTAATATTATTTTTATTAACAAATTTCCTGGATTTAATACATAAAAAGCAATCACAACATAAGGGGCTTGAACTGGAGATCATCATTAACCAGACCGTAGCCTACTCGCCTCACAGCACAGGTCTAAAAAATGTGAAATATATTTACAGAAAGCTGGTTCTAAACAAAACCATCCAAAACAAAAAACTATGTAGCCTAATAAATGTGCATTTCTCCGGTGCGTTTACTACTGCTGAAGATCGCGAGTCAGCCTATCGTAAACTTCATCTTTGCCAGAAGTTAATAAACAATTAAAATGTCTTATTGCAATATTTTACATATTCATAATCATTACTTTTGATGGATCTTTGAGGCAGCTTTTTAGGTTTATGGCGTTTTGGAAAAGAGCTTCACGTAGGCTACAAACAACGTTTCACCAAGGCACAGCGGCCCTTCAGCACATAAGAAAAAAAAAGAGAAAAAGCACGGACTTACTCATTACGAAACTTTGATGTGGTTGAACAGGTGAAACAGTCACAAATTCCTCTGCAACTCAAACTTTCTCAGTACAAGCTATGAAGGAAGAGAACAGCATTACAGTTTTCAGCGCGTCCTCCTCTGATTGCTGTGTTCTGACTGAAAAAGTGCGTGAAGGAGCACATGCGCAAAACGTAGGTTTGTAAAATGTGCTTTTTTAAAAAATGACATATGATAAAATAAAAATAATTCATATATCATTATACAAAACGGTTTTGCGCATGTGCTTCTGCGCGCACTATTTCGAATTTATGTATGCGTTTTTAATGACACGGGACCATGGGCTGGGCCACTCGGAGGTTGCTTCCGGGAATAGTATTAAAAATCGCATATAATTTATAACATATTATTGTTTCTAAGGTTATAGTGTGCGTTATTTGTTTTCTCTTTAACTTCTTTCAGCTCTTTTCATGTTTGGGGGGTCAGATTGTACAAATTACTTTTGTTTATCGCTCACAATTGCTTTGTTTATAACAGACTGATTCTTTTTTTATTTTGCTCACATTTGATTTGCTTAGAGCAAATTTAGAACATTATGTTCCTCCACATAGAGGAATTAC
Source organism: Abramis brama (assembly GCF_963993115.1). Classification (NCBI taxonomy): domain Eukaryota; kingdom Metazoa; phylum Chordata; class Actinopteri; order Cypriniformes; family Leuciscidae; genus Abramis; species Abramis brama. The sequence continues at coordinate 34,633,360 of NC_139977.1, read as the reverse complement.
AATAAAACACACTGAAAAACAAAACCTCCTCTACTTCTTTGTTCAGGCTGTGATGGGCCATTAGTCATTGGGGGGGTGTCTATGTCACACCCTGGTCTGAATCTCATTAATATTTATAGCCATTACCACTCCCATGCATAAACCTCTTCTGACAAAAAAACTGTTTTACAACGTTTAAATCAATGTATTGTTTTATGAAAACGATTAGGCAGGATGATTTTCACATCATTTTGAAGAAAAAACACTAGGGAACAAGATCCATTAGTCAAAAGTATTGTGGACACATATTTACTATATGTTTTGTGGTGTTATTTCAGCAACTTTCATTTTTATTTTTTCAAATAACCACGCATAAACATTATTTTCTTAAAAACACAAAGATTTACAAGCATGTTGATCAGATATGATGGTAGCCCTGTTTGTGCTTTATAGAGTGAATTTACACCTTTGCCATTAACATGTTTATGAATAACTGAAAAAACAACAAATGTCAGAGCATGTCAGAACACCTCCAGGGCCCAGAAAACAGCTCAGACTCCAGAGGGTTAATATCTTATTAGATAGAACTGTTATAGAAAGTAGACAGTAGCCTATATGAAAAAAAGCTTATGCCGTGTGGTTGATGTCCAGTGTTGCTAGCTGGGCAGATAAACATAATCATGTTTGGCTTGGTCCCCTCAAAGTTGCGTTGGATTTTCTCTTCAGCATAAAGGTTTAGATGCCCATCTATCACTGTTTTCCATGTTTGTATAGTTAGTTTCTGGAATAAATATATTCTCTTGGTCGGCGTTACGTCACAAATCATGTGACTTGCATAGCAACAAGCCGCCGCCATGTTTGAAGGGTAAAACAAACCGAAGGCAAAGCCCGAGGCAAATCAAAAGGTATCTATTCACAGAAGTTTTGCTGTGGATTATGTCAGTTATGGATACTAACGGACTACTTTATCTATATCTGTGTATGCGAATGTATGTCGGTGGTGAGAAGTGAATGTAATAAAACACTCATGTAAAGCACTTTGTGACTAACTTAGCTAACGTTACATATCTGTGAAAGGCGCTAAGTTATATCAGGGGTCGGGAACCTTTTTGACCAAAGAGACATTTTTTCATTTTTGGATAATGCATTTTAGTCACAGTAAAAAAAAAAAAAAAACATGGTCCATAGACAACTAAAATCAAACAAATATTCAGCAAACAATAAATAAGTTGCAATATGGAATTAATTGTGCAGGGCTTTCACTGTGAGGTTGAGTTACCAAGTGATGAGCATAAATCCTCTTTTGTGTGCGTGTGTGTGTGAGAGAGAGTGAATGCACACAGTAACAGTTACTTACATCAGCTGTGTTTACGTGAATACTCGACTTGGCATTTTGAAATATTTCTGTTTATTTGGCCGTTTAGGCGCGCAACCGAAGACAAAGGCTACTATGCTTGTCCGTGTTGCGCTCGGAGCGCGCGCACAGCATCCTGTCAGTAGAATTCAGACTTTTAATATTTTCAATATAAAGCACATTCTTTTCTTTCTCATTAATTCATGTTTTGTTATTAATAACTTTAAACAGAATCGTCAACTGTGAAATCTGCGCGGATTATTACGACACATGTATAGGACATAAAGGGTCTCTGAGGCAAAAGTGAAAGTACCAGCGGTCAGCGAGTGAAATGTCTCTTTGCTCAGTAAAAGTACCCGTTTCAATAAAATTATATATTAAAATTTATAAAGTCTACTTTTACATTTTCGCCAGCAGGAGCTGTAGGTTACCAGAAACGTAAGTGGTTATCTGATTGCTGTGGTGCTCGTGACTCTCGCGAACAGCACTGAACACACACTTTTTCCGGTACAACTTTAATATTATTATTATCATAAACTTTTCATTAACTTTAGTAGGCTGTACTAGGTTACAACAAGGGAATTGTAATTGGTTGCTTTTTCTGCAGAGAGCCGATCTTTGTTGATGTGTCTTAATTGTTTCATCGATAGTTTGTTGGTAAAGGGTGAGAGACCTTGCGAGCCACATGATTTATGCCAAAGAGCCAGATGTGGCTCGGGAGCCGAATACAGATCTTCTTCTTCTATTACAGAATGTCTTCAGTATATAGACAACAACAGAACAGTTTTTCGGCATGATTTGCCGAAGGATTTGCGCTCGTTTGTCTTCCGCTTCGTGTTGCTTAATGGCTGGTGCTTGTTTGTTTTACCCTTTGCCGCGTTGCTATGCGCGCGCAGTGCATTATGGGAGTAAAAGTCCCGGATGTCCGACCTCGAGAATGGGCTATAATCTGTGTGTTTACATTCTATAGCTGTTTTAAAAATGGCGGGTGCTGGTGTTCCGCGTGCGTTCGGTCATCAGAGTAAACGTCACGGGTAGTTCCTATAGTGCTGGTTTAGACCCTGCTCTGAAGTAGGAGCTAAATTAGTTCCTCCAAATGGAGTTCCTAGAACTAAAATCGTTCCTAGTCGGCATGTTCGCACCGCAGGAACATCCGGGTACTTTAGCCAATAGTTCTAGGAACTGTGAAAAGGTTCCTCCGGTCGGAAAGCGGCTATTCGCTCCGTGCACAAAACGGCGACGTTTCCGTTGACGTTTCGAACTCGAGGGTGTGGGCCAGTACTTCCGGTGAAAACTTCCGGTGATTTGACAGCGAGAGCGGGAGACCGCGAGAGCGAGAGACAACAGCGACCAAGTTCCATTACCACAGCCATATTTTTCACAATGAGTGTTTTTAGGATTCAAGAGAGGTGACTTGCCTTTCAGAGGGTGACAGCCTCAGCACTTCATTGTTGTGTGCCGTTATGTATCATGTCGTCACGTTATAACAGAGAAGTCAGCTTTCATGCATTCCCCATTGACGCTGCGGTACGGGCTGAGTGGATACAGAAGATCCGGAGGGATGACTTAAACCCGACCAAATTTTTAAATGCATATCTTTTTCAGTGTATTTCACCTGTGCGTTTCTATGCTTTCTATTACTGCATTTATTTTGTGCAAGTGAGATGAGTAAAGACCATCTGTTTAATAAATCATTATCTGTCTCTGTCTGGTGTTTATATGCAGCACATAGGCTACAGTATTATACGTGTAAAATATACACAAACTTGCCCATATTAAATTGTGGTACCTATAGTTAAAAATGTAAATGTAAAATATGTGATAATAATATTGATCGAGCAATTGATGTAAGTAAGTAAAAAATATATGCGCAGAGAAAATAGTATTTATTGAGATAAATTGTAGGCAGCCTATCACAGCATGATGCATAAGTAAACTGCTCAGTTTTGTCTGTCGATCTCCATGTCCTCTTTGCTTCACGATTTTTCTGTGCCACGTGCACAGGTTTAGTACGTACGATCATGCGCCCGAACTCGACAATCGACTACTGTGGACTTCAACTGAAAACAGGATGTAAATACAGGTATGAGCGCTTGCTGAAATAACATCTTTTTTATATTTATATCTTTTACATCTACTGCAGTCAGATTCACCGTGTTCACTCTGAAGGAATCACTCACATGACCTGCACTTGTAATGACACATCAAGGATGTTAAGAGGCTAAAAGCAGGTTTAAAACTTGCCCCATTGAAGTCAACGGGGTGCAAATTTTAAAAAGAGGATAACATGGTGTAGGCAACACCGATTTTTGTCATAGTTCTCTGTATTGACAGCACTCCAAATTTACAAAAACAATGAGCTCAATGTTAAAATTGACCGGAGTTCTCCTTTAAACAGCCGACAGAAATAATCAGTTTGCAAAGACTGTATTGATCAAAGCTCAGCTAGCGAAAAATGTAAATGTGTATACTCTATACTGCATGAAAGAAATGTTTTAATATTTGACCAATTTAAAAAATAAATAAAATTGGATTAAAGGTATGCCAAAAGTTTTGAACAACAGAAAGTTTGTTCAGACACAAATCAGAGTCAACGTCAAGCTTATGTATAACCTATATATTTAGGTATGTTTGACTATTTGCCATAAACTTTACATACACTACCGCTCAAAAGTTTGGGGTTGATATGATTTTTTTAAATGCAAAGTCTCTTGGACTGCATTCATTTGATCAAAAATACAGTAATTAAAAAACAGAAATATTGTGAAATTTTCTTTCAAATCATAAAACACGTTAAATGTAATTTATTCCTGCGATCAAAGCTACATTTTTATCATCATCACTCCAGTCAATCATTTTAATACACTGATTAGCTGCTCAAGATCTTATTATTATCAATGTTGAATAGAAAGTTCAAAAGAACAGAATTTATTTAAAATATAAATATTTTGTAACATTACAAATGTCTTTACTGATCAATTGAATGCATTAAATATAGATAAATTTCACATTGGCGCTATTCTCTAATTATTATCTGAGTGTAAATCACTGTATTTATATTTGCATGTGGTTAATGACTGATGCGGTGTTTCATGGATATAGTCACATTGAGAAGCATGTTATGAATTAAGTTATTACATGCGATTTCATGTGTTATACAGATGTAATTATAACAAAGGCCAAGCGAGGTCCAGCAGAAGAGCTTGATCTGCTTTCCGCACATACCTATAGACTAAACACGTAATACGCATGTGCACGCCATCAGCGTTCTCACAGGTTTGCGTTTTTAAAGCTTGCGCAGAGATTATATCAGTACAGGTCAAAAGTTTGGAAACATTACTATTTTTAATGTTTTTGAAAGAAGTTTCTTCTGCTCATCAAGCCTGCATTTATTTGATCAAAAATACAGAACAAAATGTAATGTTGTGATATATTATTACAATTTAAAATAATTGGTTTTCAATTTATTATACTTTAAATTATCATTTATTTCTGTGATGCAAAGCTGAATTTTCAGGATCATTACTCCAGTCATGATCCTTTAGAAATCATTCTAATATGAGGATTCATTATCAAAGTTGGAAACAGTTCTGCTGTTTAATATTTTTCCATAACCTGTGATACTTTTTTAGGATACTTTGATGAATAAAAAGTAAAAAAAAATAAAAATAAAAATAAAGAAGCAAATGATTTAAAAATAGAAATATTTTGTAACAACAATATACACTACTGGTATATTTCAGTCATTTTTAGCCAATTATTTTATAGCCTTTCAAATGTTTTTAATTATTTTATATAGATTTACAAACCATGAGACAACTTGCCCCAACCTTTGATTTATGAAAATGTTCTTATCCTTAAAAAAAACTGGTTAAAATGAACAAAACTCGACTTTTTCCTTAATGTATACTTGTGTGAACAGATATTACACGAATATTTTAATATTCAAAATTTAGTTTGAAAGACAGAATTTACAAATTAACTGATTTCAAACAAATGTTTGAAGAAGAAATCAACATACAAAACCACTGTTAGAGAAAACAAGTAATAAAAACTCGGTGAGTGTTTTAGCGCAATTTTCTGACCTAAATACAAACTATGGACTATAATGTAAATGTTCTGCATATTACCTTTGTGACACAAGAGTTTACTGTACATGTGCATGATTTAAAAGAACAGTGCAACCCCCCTCGACTGAAGTGATTTATACGGTTTCTGTGCCCACGGCTCGTGTGTTTGAAACAAAAGAAGAAGTTTTGAACAGTAACTGGAACAAATCTCCACGAAACGACTTGTAGACGCAAATCTGCAAACGTTCATTCTGGATGGGCGACAATGCATGGTTAGAAAACATGAACCTCAAGTGTTTTGCTCAGAAAAATGTTGACATCGCTTATTAGTCTGAAAAATGCAATATTACAGCACTGCCATAGTCTTAAATAAAGAGAATAACTTAACCTAGAGTAAATATGTTGATATATTGGCGATTCAGGGAAATCTGGGGCTCGTTGTCACGTTTAAAACTGTTTTAAAAAGGGTTTTCATGACTAGATATTGAAGAGCAACTAGATAATTACATTTTAAATCATTAAATCAGTTTTAATCAATAAATTATTCTTTGTTTTTCTTATTTCCTATATGCACTTGTGATTATTTTATGATTTTTTAAAATTATTTTTATGCAAAGCACTTTGAATGACCATTGTGTAGGCTAGGCTATATAAATAAACTTGCCTTGCCTCGCCTCGCCTTACTAGTTTTAATGTAAAAAAGCAAAAGTGTTTTAACTGACTGGCATGAAGTTGGTTTGACGCTGGACGTTCGACAGTCTCACATTTATGCGATATTGCTATAAACGTTTCTAACTTCAATAGCATTTGAAGACAGTGACTTACAGTCATAAAACCAACTGTAAATTGTTCATCCAGGTCTCAGGTATGATGATGCACACCTTTTAGATTTTTGATATGTATGACAATAAACTGTTAAATCATATGTAAATATTGCTATGTATTTCACTACTGTATGGGGTATGTGTCTGTCTCTAAGATTCAATCCTCATTGCAATCTAACTTTAATGCTATTCAACTTTGGTTCCAATCCAGCCATCTTCTATTGAATGAGAAAAAGTCATATCGCATATTGTTCCCCACCAGATCAGCAGCACTGAATCAAGATATCAATATTTCACTCAAATTCATAGACCATACTCCACTGTTGATGAGTTGATGAACTTAAATATCTGGGCCTTTGGCTTGACTCAAAACTCTCCTTTAGCTGTCATATCAATTCTGTTGTAAAAAAGATTAATTGTAATTTACAAATATTGTATCGCTCTATTAACTTTTTCATTCAGCTGATTAGGTTAAGAATTGTGTCACAGTTAATATTTCCCATATTAGACTATGTGGATGTTTAAAGCACATAAAACTTGAAAGCATTAAATGTTGCTTTCAATAATGTAGATTTGTGCTGAGATTTGTCCTTTTATTACTCACCCCTGTGTCATGTATGACTTCACTGAGCCAGAAGACAGGATCACTGGTATCAGGTCATTTTTAAATGTGTGTATTATGATTATCCTCCTTACCTGAAGGAATATTTAATTCCATATAGACCCAGCTATAGATTGAGACACACTGAATATCTCTCCTTCACTGGGCCAAACATCTTCAAGGAGAGTGGTAGACGTGCCTTTAAATATAAAGCCCCTTCAGACTGGAAGAGCCTGGGTCTCAGATCTGGCACCTGCTATCGCTCTTTAATTACTCGCAAGCAAACTGTTGCTGTACATGTTTTCCTCATGTGTGACTGGACTTTTGTTTTCTATACCTAAATATACGGGATACTTTTTGTCCTTTCTTTTTATTTATGTGTATATATGCGAGAATGGGTGTAGGTGTGCGTATGTATGTATGTATGTATGTATGTGTGTATGTAAGGGCTAATGTTGTCATGCATCTTAATACTGCAATATGTTTTATACATGGGTTTGTTTCCAATAAGGAGTCAGTGGGGCGGGCGAGGGGGATGAGGGAGAGCTTTGGCCTCCTGAGACCCAGAAAAAAAAAGTTTTTTGAATTTAGTTTTTTTCATGTCACCACATTGTTTTAGAGCATAAGAAACAAATGGTAAAATAACTTTTTTGAAAAATAATATTTTATTCATATGTTATGCTCTTTCCTCTGTAGTGGACACCAGGTCTAAATTGTTTCAAAAATAAAATGACATGAAATTATATGTATAAGCAAAAACAATGGGTTTTTATTTTTTCAATCACCAATAACTTTTGGGGTTTCAGTATTTTTTTTAACCAAAATTTGTATAAAGATGATTCTCAACTATGTTATGAAAGATATAACGGAATGAATTGGTACAACATTTTACTTTATGCAATATGTGGGTAAAATGGCCATAAATTAATATATTTACATTCAATGCAATGTATCTATACACTTTATCTAATTTGCACATTAATGTGTTCTTGGAGCAACATTTAATGAAAAGAAGTGTAATAATTAGCAACATTTTAATAATATATCTAATATTTCATAGGAATATTGATGTATAATTTATTTCCATATTCACTTGCTGTGTCTCCCAGAATGCCTGATAAACATTATGTAAGTCCTGGTGTCCTCTACAGTGGACATGTATGAAATCAACGCCCTGTTCTGGAACAGAAAGTCATTTTTTGATTTGAAAGCCCATTACGTTTTCCTGAGATGTTGGTTTATGAAATACAATTTGAAAAGTAGTCAGATTTAAATTATAATTACAATATATTATCATATTTCCCACATTTGATCACTAAATTAATGTCAGACATTTTTAAAGGCCAAGGAGAAGTTGTTTTCATGGTGAAACCTCCAAACATTTGGTGTTTCTGAAAAGCCCTGAATGTGCTCTTTGCAGGTGTGACATGTGACATGTATGATGTCAGAGAAATTCACTAAAATATAATGTCCACTACAGTGGACAAAAGTCTATTCCTGGGTCCCACACTCAAAAAAATAATCTGTTGAACGAACTTAATTAAATTAAGGAAAGGTTTTCCACAAAATTGAATTACATTTTTCCAACAAAATCGAATTAGTTTGAAATAATTTGTTGTAATCTTGTTGTATGAATTTAAATTAATTTAGTCATTCCTGCTAGATAAAGTTTTGTCAGGTTAACTACATTTAGTTTTTGTCCTGCCTTAAATAACCAACATTATAATTTTAGTTAATTTGACTCTACGGTCACTTCTAATGATAGACACTACTAGTGTTCAGTTGAATTATTACTTGTGCAGAGGTCACTTCTAATGATAGACACTACTAGTGTTCAGTTGAATTATTACTTGTGCAGGTCTGCGAGTAAGGATTACACATAGTGTATACTGAGTGCCCATAGCCTGAACACGAGGTTTAATGCACATATAGTGTAATACTGAGCCCACAGCCTAAACACAGTCGCCACTCTTCTGCAAAATGGTAACCACAAAATTCAAAAACATTACAGAAAGTCCTCTAAGTTTCTAACATAACTGAACATTAAACACTAACATTAACTAACAACATCTTTCCATTTACTGAAAAACACATAAAATAACACTTTTTCCCTAAATTTACCCTCTTAATGCAGTCCCTTGCAAAGCATGCTGGGAACTACAGATCCACTGCCCAGTTAGATGTCAACAACCGTGATTCATGTAGTTTTCACACAAATTAATTAGGTTGATTGAACACAATTAAATTAAGTTGTGACAATATTAAACAATCATGTTACTTTTGCTTATTTTAATTCATTATTTTAACAAGAGGCCAAAATTCTTTTTTTGAGTGCATGAGGATAGTGAGTATGAATGTACATGTGCTGTATTATCTTTGTCTTTGTCTTGAGGAAAATGGTATTGAGCTTAAAATTATGTCATATTTTGTATATGACCCCATACAGTATAGCAATATTTACTTTGTAACTTTATGTAACTTTGGCTTGTATGAAGTTGAAGGGGAAAAGGACCTGGATAAGAGCCACATTTTATGCAAGTAGGGCTCCAGACTGCGACCAAATGGACGACAAGAGTTCGCACTGGTGTGACCATCACTGTCCCATTGATAAGAGCTGCAACTTATACAGAGAAATACGAGAAACATCAAACGGCAAACGAAACGAGAGTGAAACCGCTCTATTGGTTTGAGCTGTCAGAGCGTGACTCAGTTTATTGAGGCTACAATCGGTGTAATGCTCACGACGAATCATCCTGTTATATTTTACCAACGATGTTTATTCATTTGGGAAAGGGAGTTGCTTATGGGGAAAACTGGGCTGGAAAAAAATACGCACCGCATATAGGGCGTATATATACACTGCAGACGAGGAAGAAAAACATACTGGACTGTAAGATTTATATTTATTAATTTAGCAGATGCTTTTATCCACTTATGAGAAATATCACAAGAAACTTGCCACAAAGCCACAATATTTCTAGAATATAATATTAGGTTTATTAGAAAGCGAGATTATGAGACAAGCAAGAGCAGAGGAGAAATATAGAGAGATTTTGGTGTTGTTGTTGTGAGTGCCTTGTTGGTTTAATATTGTGTTGTTCAGTAAGGATTGTCTTCAGCATTTACTGGAATTCAAAAGTTGTGATGGCCTGAGCAGAGATGGAGAGAAACTCATTTCACTGAGAGATTCTGTAGTCAAATCAGTTATAAAACAGGAAGTGTTGGGGTGGGAGATTGTTTCTGGCTTCTGTAGAGTGTATAGCCCCTTTCACACAGAGATTCCGGAAAATACACGGATAAAGTGACCCGGGATTTGACCCGGGTTCGTTTGATTTTGGTTCATTCACACTGCCAGTGATTTTCCGGAATCAGAGAGTGCGTTCACACACAACCCGTAAAAATGCCGTAAAGACACGTGACATCGATGTGACTTGTAATCTCTTAAATTTGCTTATGAGCTGTGATCTCTTGCTGCGAGAAACCATGCTTGTGCATTTTTTTCTCTGATTCAATCATAAACTTGCGCATTACGTACCGTTACACAGCTGGCGAACGATCCCGGCTTCAGCATCATCACTACGACACGGCAATATTACGGCTTTTGTTCACACAGCGCGCGTTCCGGGACTGAACACGGCAATGTTACTAGGTCCCCAACCCGGCATCGATCCCGGCATCAATCCCGGGTCGTGTTTGCGTTCACACAGAAGGCACTCTGGCAATTTGCCGGCAATTTCCCGGGTTCAAGTGCTGTGTGAAAGGGGCTTATGATTCTGATATTGATACTGCCTCCACCTACAACAGTAGCACCAGTGGAGTCGTCACCACTTCTAGCCACTAACCACCAAATATATTGAGTCATCTCAGCCTTAAAGAGTTTAACCATATAAAAACTGAACTGACGGATCTCACAGAGATGCACTGCACTCAGCCAAGAGCAAAGAAATAAACCAGAACTTGACCTTATTCAAACCACCAAATAAATCTATTGAGTCATCTCAGCCTTAACAAACCTGCTAACCAGCAGAATCACTGAAGGAAAGAAGAGAACATGAGAATAGACGAGCAGAAACACAAGATCTACAACTGACGTCAGCCTCAGCCTCAGATGAAATCCCCTGAAGAGAAAAGACAGATCTCAGCAGAGGATTTAACAACTCCACAAACAGCTTCACTTATTACTAACCAGACTGACTTTATTTCTGTCAGGCGTCTAGAGAAGTTATTGATCATTAACAGGGTTTTAACTCTTTACACATTACATGATGTGAATGTCTGCATTCAGTCAGGGACACAAAATATGCAAACTAATAAAAACATTATAAACGGTTACGAAACGATAAACAATTGTAGTTTAAATTTGCGCTGAAACTATATTTACCTTTTTTGAAATAATCCATTAAACCTGCGGAGAAACTAAGAGCGTGAACTAATGAATATTCTGCAAGTGTGAAACTCTCATTGGATGAATTCACATCATGATCTGCGGATTGTCCGGGACTTCACATTTTTTGATGTGTTTTGCACCATATTCACTGCAGCAAATGTGTGTGTACGAGTTTCATAATTAGTGATTTGTAGAATAGGATTAGTCATTTGTGCTCCTGTAATGAAGAACTGTTGTGTTTGTGGGAGAGAGAAAAAATCTTCAAGTTTGCAGTTTTCTCTGTGACGTCAAATTTACTGATACACACGTGTGGGTATTCTCCACAACTACAGATTCCTCTGCAGGCGCTCAGTGTATTTGCACTAAAAATAACTTCATATGCAAGCTTAAACCTGTGATCATGGGCAGAAAAACACACACACCGCATCGGGTCTACACACTGCAGACGAGTAACAACAGCAAGATTACAGAACAAATCGACATAAACAGAGAACACACACATGATGAACATACATTTATGAGTTATATTATGAGTAGCAGGGGAATACCTCTAGCTCTTATAACAAGACGACAGAACGACAGAACAAATGGACATAATCAGAGAACACACACATCAACATATACAGACCCTTTCCAAAAAAATAGAATATCATGGAAAAGTTTATTTATTTCCATAATTCCATTAAAAACGTTAAACTTCCATAGATTATAGATTCAGGGCCCACAACTTAAACGATTTCAAGTATTTAGTTGTTTATTTGTACATAATTTGGGCTTCCAGCTCATAAAACCCATGAAAACAGGATTTCAAAAAATTAGAATATTACATGAAATCACACAGTAATTACACAGTGATACCATGGTCATTAAACCAGGTTTTGGTTATTTTGGCAGTGTGGGCAGGTGCAAATCCTGCTGGAAAATGAAGTCAATGTTCAAAGTAAATGTTTCTCTAGTCAGTTTTTCAGTGTTCTCACCCAAAGCTAAGGCTGGTGCATTTCTCCTGGATGCATTATCTTAGATATCTTGCTTCTTAACACTTCATTATACTTCAAGTGTGTTAATGATTAGTTAACTTGAAGTGTGCTATTTTGAAACAACTAATTTTGCAGGAGTATCAGGCAGTAAAACAGTGGGAGATCTTGAGGCTGGCGCGACGCTTTATAGGAGCCAACAAGCGCGCTCAATTATGAACAAAAAGAGCGAATAAAATGTAAGATAAGATGGTATTTTAATGTCTGTTTGCACATGTGCATCAATCGGAGTGTCTGGTAGATTTAAACATTGAGAGATCTTGAGGCAGGCGCAACGCTGATAGGTGACGTGACGCGCGCTCCATTATGGACAAAAAGGGCGAATAAACTAGATAAGATGACAAAAAGGTAAATAATAGCAGGATTGCACTGTCTGTGTGCTCTCGTGAATCAGTCGGAGTGTCTGGTAGATATAAACAGTGAGAGATCTTGTGGCAGGTGCGACGCTTAGGCTACGTTTACACGGAAACGATCTGAAGAGAAAACGCAAAAGTGATCACTTTTTATTCTGCGTTTAGACGAGCGTTATGGGGGGGAAATCTGCGTGCATACGGTGACGCAAAAGTGTGTGCAATTCAATGTAGGCTACATCTGATAAAATATTTTTACGTTTTCACCCGCAAGCGTTCTCGTGTAAACAGGGCCTTAGTAAGAGCCACGAGACGCGCTCCAATTTGGGCAAAAAGAGCGAATAAAATATAAGATAATATGACTCCTCAGGATTTGTATCCTGACTGATTCCGTTTGCCGACCTTTATCGCCCGGCTTTCGACTACGCTCCCGTCTGCCATGTAAATAACTCGGTTTTGTTCATTAAATGTTCTGATCTGCCTTTGCTTTTTATGTTTTATTTTATTATTCTTAAAATAAATTTGTATATTCGTTTATTTAGTTTTTTTCCACAAATGTATGACTTTTGGAAGTGCAAATTGATTGCCATATGCAGTTTTAATAAAGTTGAATTAACGTAACCATCTGTCATTTTTACTCTTCTAAGTGTACACTTGCAGGTGTTTTGTTTCTAATTTACTGTTAGGCCCATTAAATAATAATAAGGATAAACAATATTTAAAAAGTATAGGCTATAATTATCTAACATCTGACTAATTAAAAATTAACCTCAAAACATAACATGCTAAATGGGGGATATCTAGCATAAAAAATGTAGGCTATTATCAGATTGTCGTTACTCACAGTTGTTGAATGAATTTCGCCCAGACGTTGCCACAACGTAAATGTGTTTGTGCAGCCCGATCTCATTAAAGTGCAAATACCACGAATTGTATTTGTAGTGCTTATGATACGCAGTTTTCGCGTGCATATGATACGCACTTTATGGCGTGTAGCCTAATAGGTACGCACTCCGCACCCCTAATCCTAACCAAGGGGTTTACAGTACGTAGCATATGCACACAAAAAAACATTTTTGGCGTATAAATGGTACGAGAAGTAAAATTCGTGGTATAGATACGCACTTTAATGAGATCGTGTTTCATAATCTGCTACTGGGCCGGCCCTCTGTCAAATTTTAAAACCCAGAGTGGCCCTTGAGCCAAAAAGTTTGCCCACCCCTGCTCTTGACAAACTCAAAGACGTAAATGACATTTGTATGTATTCTAAATAAAAGACACAGGTTGTACTGAATGTCAGCTTGCTTATTTTGCTCAAGATAAGGATTTATTGAGTCCATGTCATGCAAACTAGAGACTGCTTCTAACCACAGGAGATCTGTCGCTCCAAACACACAACTCTGCGATGGTGTTTGTGAATGTTGGTTGGAACGATGGTTTCGGGAAACACAGACTCGTTGAACTGCTGATAACGACGGAACTTGCGAACAGTGTTGGCTAACGATGCTTTCGGGAAACGCACCCCAGATCATCAGGATCACATTATAGATTATACCAAGAGTTCACTATAAACACGGAGAGTCCACTTTTAGCTGTTAACAAATCACTGGTTTAATGTTGAGAAGTCAAGAAACTGTGGACAGAATTTATCTGCACTGAACAGAATAATGAACTCTTCCTAAACACTCAGTCACATTAAAGATTAACAGCGTCGAGTGCAGGTGCAAAAAAAGAAAGAAGAAAGGAACACAGAGGAACTGCTAAAATCCAAACACTTGAACATCTGTGTCCTGTTGAACCGTGAAAGCACATACTGGTTTAGAGATACTGAGAGGTTTGCCACATCACGTGATGCGCAGAATCATCTAAAAAAGTTTCAGATAACCAATATTCTTAAAAAGGCCTCATTATACTTCTGCGTTCAACTCACGTTGAACTCACCTCTACGCTGTAGGCAACGCGTTGGTTTTCATTTATACTTCTGCATCATTGTCCGCGTTGACGCGCATGCAGAGGGAGCGTGTGAAACCCGAGGGAGCGGTCCAAGCAGACCAATCACAGCGCTTGCGTCCGCGTAGAGTTGACACGTTGTTAAATTTTTGGAGAGGTGCACGTCAGCGTACGCCGAAGGGTACGCGCGCTACACACAGCCTACGACGTAGCTACGGCGTGAGTTCGACGCAGAAGTATAAATAGGCCTTAAGGGTAAAGAAGACCAATGAGGGTCTGGAGTCCCTTTTTATTATTTATTGAACATGCGGATATTAACAATATAATAGAGAAGCAACAAAATGCTTAGGTATTATATTCCTATGAAAATCTATTTTAGTTTGCCCTATATTAACCCTATTTTATTGCTTATATCTGTGGCTATTGATTGCAATGTATTGATAACTCGGACTTCCAAAGTACATACTGTATTATCCAATGTTGGTTTGTGCTATTGCACTTTTCATGTAATATGAGCTCTGGAGTTTGTTTGATTGTTTTTGTACATTATATGTGTTGTTGCAGACATGTGATGTAGGTTGTTGTGTGATTGTTCAAGAAAATGCAATACAAAAAAAAAACAGTATTAAAAAAACAAAAAACAATTCATAACTTTAATTAAACAATATGTGAATGTTTTGAAAGTAAAACTGAATGATTTTAAAGGTGCTCTAAGCGATGTCGCACGTTTTTTAGGTCACAGGTACAACAAACATCTCCTCTCCATCCGCTCGCTGCCTGTCTCCTGAACACACTGTAAGAAACGCGGTCTCTGCAGACATCCTAAAGCTAGTAGATGAGCTAACCCGCACCACGAAACATAACAAACTGTTCCAGCCAATAACTGACAAGGTGTGGTTTGGGGGGTTAGTGTGCGGATGAGGAGGAGGGAGGGTGGAGCTAACCTCCGTCTTTTTGTTTGACAATACTTTTAATGTCAACAAGAAGTGACGTCACCCATCATCACTTAGAGCATCTTTAAAGAACTCTGTAAAATAATGACACAGACATTTCTGACTAGTTTATTTTAGCACCAGTGACTTCTCTGTCTCATCTTAGTCTCCTACATGAATCAGTACTGATGGCTACAGATGTACAGTGCAGGGTTGTTTCAACAACCCAAAGTTGGGTCAAATATGGACTAACCCAACCGTTGGGTTAAGAAAAAATTCATCAAAAAATTTTAACCCAACGGCTGGGTTTGTCACATCAAATCACATTATTGACTCGACTTGTTGCTTTGCATCTCAAAACTGAAGAATATAATCAATATTTACTGTTAATCAGTTATGACTTTGAGCTGATGACATAAAACTTCAAACACGCACAAATAACTGAGTAAATAGTGAGCAGATATGAATAAAATAAATAAAAATAAAAATAAATAAAAATACAGCACACAGCAAAACCTCAGGAACACTAAAGTTAATGAGAATTAAGTGATTAATTGAGTGATGATTGACTTGTTGTCATTTATGATGTTGATTTGAATTACTCTCTGGATTAGTATGTTTAAGAGTATTTATGTAAATTGTAATTGTGAAGTTGAAGATGTGTGTTTTTTTTTGAGATGTGTATTTATGTTTTTGTAATAAATCAATGTCAATTTGAGTTCATTCAATTTAAAAACAATTGTGATATTCAGAAGCCGATATTTATAATGCATGCCGCCTGAGGTGTTTAAAGTTAGGGGTTCTGTAGAAAACGTGATGTGTCACATGACCCGGTTCAGTTTAGAGCGGGTCTGCGTTGTTTTGGGACACTCATTCGCTCATGGACTCTTAAAGACGATGCTTTAAATCTTTTGACAAAATAAGGACGTAAATGACATTTGTATGTATTCTTAAATAAAAGACACAGGTCGCACTGAATGTCAGCTTGCTTATTTTGCTCAAGATCAGGATTTGAGTCCACATGTCATGCAAACAACAACCCACATGTGTCTGGCCCAGCTCTGATCCACAAAACCTCTTTTCCCTCGGCCCACAAACCCTAAAGAGTGACGGCCCTGTAGTGGCCCAGATCTGGATTTAATGATGTGATTCCCAAAGTCAAGTCTCCTTTATTTCTATAGCGTTTTTTACAACACAGAGTGTTTCAAAGCAGCTTTACAGAGATAACAGGAAAATAATGCAACAAAGTTTGTTTCCAGGAGAAAATAGCGTCTCAGTCCAGCTTAAGTTCAGTGATGGTTCATTGTTGTTGTAAAAAAGTCATTAATTTAGTTCATTTATATATATATATATATGTATATATATATATATATATAGCCGCTCTGGAGAAAACATTGATGTCGTTGTCCAGCTCAGTTCAGTTCTCATATAATGCTGTCAATGCAGGCAGAGCAATAATGCTGTTGAATATTAAATTAAATGTTACATTTAATGAGTGGTCTTCTGGCCCAAATCAGGCTTGTGACCACAAATGTAGTTTCCCACATAGGAAATTATATCTCACAACATGCATTGTCTAGCAGTGCCAAACTGTGCTTGCTTGTTGTTATATGGAAAACTCTTCTTCTAACCTCAGCTCGAGATCTGTCGTCCTAAACACTCTCTGCGATGCTGTTTATCATTGTTTGTTATTGAACTATGATTTCTGGAAACACCGACTCGTTGAACTACGATAATAATGACGGAACTTGCGAGCACAGTTGATGCTTTTGGGAAACACACCCCTGATAGACACTGTGTCTGCGAGAACATGTTGGTTGAGGTTCTGCCCTCAGAGACAAAATAATACGCCTGAAATGCGCAAGACATGATGTGACAACCGAACTGAAAGTGATATTCAGAGTGATTACTCAACCTAAACCTGCACGTTAATGTCAGGGAAATGTGTGATGAATACACACTCTCGTTATTCGTTCAGGACGCTCATGATTTTGTGGTGCTGTGGAAACATCGAGCATGTTTGGAGTCAGATGGTCACCCTATCTTTCATGGTGAGTTGGTATTTAATTTGCTGGATGCCATGTTGTTTCCTGATTGAATTTCTATTTGTAAATGCACAGCGCAAACTGACAAAATTAAATATATTTTTTTTTTCAATAGGAAATGCATCATGACAGATGCAGCTGAAAAACCGCTGCCACACAAAGGAGATTGTGTAACGTGTGATCTGAAACCTCCCACGACTCCCAAGTTACTCTTTGTAGAAATGAAGTTTTATTCGCGGCCAGGAGATCACTGGCCACAACAAGAGTCTCCTGAATAGAAAGATATGTACATTTAAACGTGAATACATCTGTGAAGGAGTGCACGCCTGTACTGTGTATACAAATAGAATCGCAATGCTGACAACTTTATTTATTTATTTATTTTTTAATATTCTGATAATAAAAATAGTGATTTGAAAAAAAAATGACAATAATATATATATATATATATATATATATATATATATATATATATATATATATATATATATATATATGAATAAATGTTGTTTGTTCGGAACAGCGACGGATCAGTTGTGCTCTGCTCTGATTCTGTTGACTATTACTTGTCTATATTATGTTTCAGCTCAGCTGGTTTTTGGATTGATGGTAAAGGGATATGGAAGTTTATAAGTGAGATTATTAAAAAACAACGCTTAAAAGCTATAATATAATAATTTCTCCTGTTTTGTCTCCTTTATCTCTCTTTCAACACAGAAGCTCAAAGGGGATTCAGTGGATCCTGGAGACGGACGCCTTCTCCTTCAGTTTCTGATCCTTGGATTCTCAAGCCTTGTTCCTTATTTTTAATAAACCTTTTATAATCATTAAACTTCCCTGTGTTGGTCTTTGTGAAAAAGTGCAGATACACCGCAGTATGACAACCTGCAGTTTATTAGACATTTATAAATCCATTGTGCTAAATCAGTGCAAAACTCTATATAAATATAGAAAGCAAATAAAGTTTCAAAAAAGTGTTTTTTAAAGATTATTTTAAAAACTGATGTAATACATATTTTTGAGTCATGAACAATGCATTTAAACAAGTTTCAGTTGTTAACATTTCGAAGAGTTTACATTCACCTGACACGGAAAGTTTATCAACCAACCCGTACTTTATATGATCAGTTTTACCAGTGTTTGATAGAGATCTACAAATCTGATGCATTATCATCTGCACTGTAATTACCTTATTAATAAAAGAGCCATATTTGCAGCTCTGCCACCCAGACATACAAATCGCTGGACAAAAGTTTTTCAAAAGTTTTAAAAGAAATTATAGTCTGCCTCGACCCAGATTCAACTCCAAAGTATATATTAGAATGAGCTCATCCCCGAAATGTCTTAATTATAGGGTAGACTGCCCAGCCAGCAATGACACGTGGGGCCCAGATGGGTTAACTACGGGTTCCATGGGTACTGTGTGGGCATGGGCTTTGGCTGGGTGAAATCAGCGGGTCCCATGTAGGTTTTGTAGTACGAGTCCCACATAGGAAGCCCATATGAGCTGATTACATGGGCCCCATAAGGGACAGGCATGGGCCAAGTGGGCATGGGTTTGATCTGGGAACACATATATGGGTCTTGCATAACATATTTATGGGCCAAGTGGGCATGGGTTTGATCTGGGAACACATATATGGGTCTTGCATGACATATTTATGGGCCAAGTGGGAATGGGTTTGATCTGGGAACACATATATGGGTCTTGCATGACATATTTATGGGCCATGTGGGCATGGGTTTGAACTGGGAATGCACATATGGGTCCTGCATAGAATTTTTATGGGCCAAGTGGGCATGGGTCTGAACTGAGAACGCATATATGGGTCCTGCATGGTTTATTTATGGGCCGAGTGGACATGGGTTTGATCTGGGAACACATATATGGGTCCTGCATATAATTTTTATGGGCCAAGTGGCCATGGGTTTGAACTGGGAACACATATATGGGTCCTGCATGGTTTATTTATGGGCCAAGGGGGCATGTGTTTGATCTGGGAACACATATATGGGTCTTGCATGACATATTTATGGGCCGAGTGGGCATGGGTTTGATCTGGGAACACATATATGGGTCCTGCATAGAATTTTTATGGGCCAAGTGTCCATGGGTTTGAACTGGGAACACATATATGGGTCCTGCATAGCATATTTATGGGCCAAGTGGGCATGGGTTTGATCTGGGAACACATATATGGGTCTTGAATGGCATATTTATGGTCCAAGTGGGCATGGGTTTGAACTGGGAACACATATATGGGTCTTGAATGGCATATTTATGGTCCAAGTGGGCATGGGTTTGAACTGGGAATGCATATATGGGTCCTGCATAGAATTTTTATGAGCCAAGTGGGCATGGGTTTGAACTGGGAACACATATATGGGTCTTGAATGGCACATTTATGGGCCAAGTGGGCATGGGTTTGAACTGGGAATGCATATATGGGTCCTGCATGGTTTATTTATGGGCCAAGTGGGCATGTGTTTGATCTGGGAACACATATATGGGTCTTGCATGACATATTTATGGTCCAAGTGGGCATGGGTTTGAACTGGGAATGCATATATGGGTCCTGCATAGAATTTTTATGAGCCAAGTGGGCATGGGTTTGAACTGGGAACACATATATGGGTCTTGAATGTCACATTTATGGGCCGAGTGGGCATGGGTTTGAACTGGGAATGCATATATGGGTCCTGCATGGTTTATTTATGGGCCAAGTGGGCATGTGTTTGATCTGGGAACACATATATGGGTCTTACATGACATATTTATGGGCCGAGTGGGCATGGGTTTGATCTGGGAACACATATATGGGTCTTGCATGTCATATTTATGGGCCAAGTGGGCATGTGTTTGAACTGAGAACACATATATGGGTCCTGCATGGTTTATTTATGGGCCGAGTGGGCATGGGTTTGATCTGGGGACACATATATGGGTCCTGCATAGAATTTTTATGGGCCAAGTGGCCATGGGTTTGAACTGGGAACACATATATGGGTCCTGCATGGTTTATTTATGGGCCAAGTGGGCATGTGTTTGATCTGGGAACACATATATGGGTCTTGCATGACATATTTATGGGCCGAGTGGGCATGGGTTTGATCTGGGAACACATATATGGGTCCTGCATAGAATTTTTATGGGCCAAGTGGCCATGGGTTTGAACTGGGAACACATATATGGGTCCTGCATGGTACATTTATGGGCAAAGTGGGCATGGGTTTGAACTGGGATAATATAGGCCTAATATAAAAATATATTTTTGATTTATTTACCGGTATGTTGTGACATTTGAACATTTGTTTTTTAAAGATTATGTTTGTTGTTCAATGTAACAATTTTGTATTAATGTATTTTTTGGAGAGCTGTTTTTTTTTCAGAGATTTTTTTTAATTTAAATATATTTTTGATTTGTTTACCGGTATATTGTTGTGACGACCACAAAAGTGTTGTATTTGTGTTTTAAGAATATTCACAATTATTGTCTTTTATTTGAAACAAGTGATTGTATTTAAAAAAAACAAAACAAGTATCCCAATTGTTTTATTTTTAATGTGAATTTTCGTGACTTAAAGTGAATTGTGTAGTGTTTGCTCCAGGCCAGTAGGGGCAGTGTAGAGTGACGAGTTACTGTAGCTGCGTGAGTTGCGGGTTTCTCATTACTGCAGAGAGCTCGAAACTGATAACACTGTTTCCTCGTTTCTCTCCTGTTTTACAGGTGGGTAAATGTATAAAAACACCTCAGAAGTAGCATTTATCTATGCTGGAATGTATGTGAGATATGAGTGAACTGTTTTTAGTGAAATAAGTTTCGTTAGGGTCTGTTTTTGATTTAGTTTGAAATGAGTTGAAACGAGAGGGCACAGTCCTACAGAGTAACGGTCGAGAGACATTACTAGAGAGCAAGTCAGCTCAACACACACTTTCCCCGTGTATATGATGTTTTTTTGAGCTTGTAATGTTAACAGATATGTTTAGCTCACTGTATGTCAGTTTCCCACCATCTGTTGGAAATGTTTTTTTGCTCAATGAGTTTATACAAAAATGTTTACAGTTTAAAATGAGGTTAAAAGTTACACTTTAAGCACTTTATGAGTTCTGAGCATGCTTTTGCAGTACTGTATTAACATGATACTGATAAAATACTGTGAATGGAAGATTCAAAGTATCTAAAAAAAAGCTGGTGAATATTACCATTGTCTTTACATTTCATTTTGATAAATAGTATAAAATACAAGCATGAAGAGTAAGTGAACATGCATTTGGTGGAAAGAGGTTTATTTTAATATGGATTTTGCATTGACATGGACACTGAAAATTAATTGTAATGTTAAAAAGACACTGAACATGTAATATGTGAAACATACAATGATACTTAACAATAGAGATGTGATTGCTGAAGAAAATTCAGAAAATAAATTACTGCAGAGAGCTCGAAACTGATAACACTGGCTGAGTCCCAATTCGCCTACTTATACTACGACCTAAAAGTATGTACTTTTTTTGTGATGAAAAAGTATGTACTTTTGAGTGTGTAGCAAAAAAGTATGCACGTTCTGGGACATACTTCGATGACGTCATGCAACGTGAACTTGAACGTGGTTGCCTAGTTACGCACACCGCGACTGTTAACAAAACATTTAACATTTCATTCATTCTTATATATCCAATATAATTTTATTTACTATTCCCATCTTTTTTTCCACAATACATTTACAATGTGTTTACCATATTGAGGAGTGAAGCAGGGCGTCGTCGTAGATCAACCAAACGCAGGTCGTTTGTGAGGCGGCTGGTTCTTAAAATAAGCGCTACTTATTTTCTGAGTAAAAATATTTAAAGTTTATAGTGTAACTATTGTTTAACGTATTTTATACTTAATCTTATACTTATGTATAATACTTAAAAATACCCCAATGAAAATTAACCATGCTTTTACTATAGTAAAAGTGTAGTAACCATGTTTCTTTGGTTGGACTGATAAAGTTAACATATGTACAGCCACAGTATTACTACAAATAAGTCAGACAGAAACATCAAAAGAAATACATAAAAAAAGACACTTGCATGACACTGTACTAGAGCCTTTTTATTTATTGTTTTGTAGCCTGCAATGAGGCGCTCGGTATCTTCATCGGACCCTACAAGATAAACACGGTACTTTTTTGGCACAACATAAACCCATTAATATTACGAGACAATAAAATATAATTTTAATTAGGGTTAAACATTTGAATTCTCACACTTAAAAACTGAGGGCGCATCTCCGTTGCTGCATCCGACTGCCAGGTTTACATCACCATCATCACCACAAAGCTCCTCCCTCCCGCACGCAATGGGTTGTGGGCAATATTAGCCGTTAGAGTGTGCATTGATCTGCACTTCGAATTCTAACCGGAAATAGTAGACCATCCGGGTATCTTTGGAATACTCATTTCAACATGCTACGATTTGGGACGTACTAATTCTAGTTTCGCATACTATTTAGGACGGATAGTATGCGAATTGGGACTCAGCAACTGTCTCCTCGTTTCTCTCCTGTTTTACAGGAATTAATCTGTTATCCACGGTGCCGTTGCTACGGTACCCGTTACATTGTGACATTTAAATTGTTTTTTAAAGATCATTTTTGTTGTTCAATTTAACAATATATTTCTTGCAGTTCAAAGCGTTTTCTTAGATTGTTTCCTTAAAGGAGAACTCCGGTCAATTTTAACATTGAGCTCATTTTTTTGTACATTTGGAGTGCTGTCAATACAGAGAACAACGACATTGGTGTTGCCTACACCGAGTTATCCTCTTTTTAAAATTTGCACCCTGTTGACTTCAATGGGGCAAGTTTTAAATCTGCTTTTAGCCTCTTAACATCCTTGATGTGTCATTACAAGTGCACAGGTCATGTGAGTGATTCCTTCGGAGTGAACGCGGGTCAATCTGACTGCAGTAGATGTGAAAGATATGGATAAAAATGATATTTATTTAGCCAGCGCTCATACCTGTATTTACATCCTGTTTTCGGTCAAAGTCCATAGTAATCAATTGTCGAGTTCACGCACATGATCATAGGTACTAAACCAATGCGCGTGAACTCGACAATCGATTACTATGGACTTTGACCGAAAACAGGATGTAAATACAGGTATGTGCGCTTGCTGAAATAACATCACTTTTATTCATATCTTTCACATCTACTGCAGTCAGACTCACCCGTGTTCACTCTGAAGGAATCACTCACATTAGCTGGGCACTTGTAATGACACATCAAGGATGTTAAGAGGCAAAAAGCAGGTTTAAAACTTGCCCCATTGAAGTCAACAGGGTGCAAATTTTAAAAAGAGGATAACTCGGTGTAGGCAACACCGATTTTTGTCGTTGTTCTCTGTACTGACAGCACTCCAAATGTACAAAAAAATGAGCTCAATGTTAAAATTGACTGGAGTTCTCCTTTAAACCATTTGGCATGGTTGGGCTTAGATAGGCCTTGCATGAATTGCCCAGTTAGGACCCACATAAGACTCTTACAGAGCCCATTTAAAGCCCATCTGGGTAGCCATGGTTGGATCCCGGGTGCAAGCCCACTTTAGACCCATTTGGGCAGGTGGGGCCCAAATGGGTCTGACATGAATTGCCCAGTTAAGACCCACATAAGACCCTTACAGATCCCACTTAAAACCCACCTGGGCATCCACGGCTGGTCCTCATGTGGATCCCGGGTGCAAACCCACTTTAAACCCCTTCAGACTGGTGGGCCCCAAATGGGTCTGTCATGAATTGCCCAGTTAAGACCCACATAAGACCCTTACAGATCCCACTTAAAACCCACCTGGGCATCCACGGCTGGCCCCCATGTGGATCCCGGGTGCAAACCCACTTTAAACCCCTTCAGACTGGTGGGCCCCAAATGGGTCTGTCATGAATTGCCCAGTTAAGACCCACATAAGACCCTTACAGATCCCACTTAAAACCCATCTGGGCATCCACGGCTGGCCCCCATGTGGATCCCGGGTGCAAACCCACTTTAAACCCCTTCAGACTGGTGGGCCCCAAATGGGTCTGTCATGAATTGCCCAGTTAAGACCCACATAAGACCCTTACAGATCCCACTTAAAACCCATCTGGGCATCCATGGCTGGCCCCCATGTGGATCCCGGGTGCAAGCCCATTTTAAACCCCTTTAAGCAGGTGGGCCCCAAATGGGTCTGACATGAATTGCCCAGTTAAGACCCACATAAGACCCTTACAGATCCCACTTAAAACCCATCTGTGTAGCCATGTTGCAAAGCCCACTTTGGACCCCATTGGGCAGGTGGGGCCCAAATGGGTCTGACATGAATTGCCCAATTAAGACCCATGCATTACCCTTACAGGTCCCACTTTTAGTACGTCTGGGCTTCCACGGCTGGCCCCAATGTGGATCCCGGGTGCAAGCCCATAATGGGGCCCACATTTGCCGCCCATGAAGCCCTCATCTGGGCCCCACATGTCATTGCTGGCTGGGTGTGTACAGTTGAGACATAGGTACAGTTGAGACGCCTTAAATAACTTGCGTTCGCAGCAAGCACAAGTTGTGATTTTTGCTGTGCACATGCGTATTAGTGTCCTCTTTGATCGTGGGAAATTTGAACAGCGGACGCATCTCCGATCCGAAGAAATCGGGAAAGGTTTTTTTTCTAAGGTATGACGTTCACTTCACCATGCACTCTCCACAATGAATAGATTATTATCCTTGACTGTTAAACGTAACTGGTTTCACCACAAACGTTATTCTGTGCCCTAAAAACTGGCATATTTCATGGCATTGTGTCATGAAAGGTCATTGCAAAATCTAGAGAAATGTGCGAGGTGGCGAGGAGACACACATCTACTGTACCCCTGATAGAGCTCTATTAGGAAACACACTGTTTAGTTGTTCAGTGTTATTATGATCACAGGTTAAACGTCGTAATTAGCCAGCATAGGACGCAAATGAAAATAAAAAAATTATATTTGTGATATTTAAACTATGTATTATTAATAAATATTGTTTCATATCTTGTTCCTGCTTTATAAATTTAACCAGTGCAAAATGGTTATAAAAAAAATGAATATAAATGGATGAATAAACAAAAATGCTGCCCAATTGTTATTTTCTTTATTTGTCTTTATTTTTTATATTTGCAATGAACGGTTAGTTACCTTTACATCATTAAAAATGGGTGTCTCAACTGTACCATGCACTGTCTCAACTGTACCACATATGGGTACAGTTGAGACAAAGTTGAGACAAAAAGCACCATATATTTATGAGCTAATTGTGGAAAATATAAACTACTTGTGGGTATTTTTGATTGATAATATATTAGTCTACAAGCTAATGAAATGTCATGTGGCATGCCATGTGGAAATTCACTTCTTTTCAGTGTCTATTTTTGTGTGAAAAATCAAAACGCAAAAAGTGTATCAACTGTACTCAGTCTACCCTAATAGAAGTCAATAGTTATATTGTTTCTTCATCTGGGTTGATCACATTGCGCTCAGTCAGGACATGCAGAATCAGGACTGTATTCTCAGTGCGTAAATGATTACGGGTGTGTTTTCGTATATATTTCGCCTTTATTATTGATATTATTGTTCTGACTGTCGAGATTTTCTCATAAAATGAACGCATTTTAAACTGCGTCACAAAGTGAAACCAAACTGTTCATATCAGACTTTGAGCACGAACATGGGGGAGATCGGGGACAGTTGCAACAAGTCTTATTCCTCCAATCAGAAACAAGCTAGAGTGATGACATGCATACTGCACATGCACAGTTAGATCAGTGTGTCTAGCAGGCACACAAAGTCATGGCTGATAGGGTTGGGGACGGTTGCAACGAGTTATAAATAGCATGTTTAATAAAAGTTTGTTGCATTGCAAATTGTTCAATTCTTCCTGTCTGACACTGCAATATGGAGAGATTGAATAGCATCTGTAACACCTGCACACTGAATCTGTATTGGCCTATGTTCTACACATACACTAACAAAACTCAATAACTGTTATTTGATAAAGGCTACAATAATATTATTGTATAAATAAATAATACTATAATACTATAGTAGGTCTAAAACAGCTAATATTTTCATAATTCTATGCTCATTGAGTTAATTAGTGAAATTTAAGGTATTTTTAACATGTTGCAACCGTCCCTGGGTCAGACTCAGTTGCAACATCTGGCTTCTTCCATTCAGATAAATACTGTGAATGATATGTCATATGTAATCATCTTTAAATGGTATGGGTAATTAGCAGACAGATGCAAGTTTAATATATACAAATTTGGTTGGTCTAGTCCAAAAGTCTCTGAGTAACTGAGAGAAATACAAAAAGTGTTGTCTCCCCTAGTTATACTAGATTATAAGATATTATATTCATTTCCTAGTTAAATATCACCTGGTTTGTTCAATATTGTCTGAAATGTTGACTACACCCCTTGAGCGTCCCATACTCATATAACATAACAAGAGGAGGCGTGTGTATAAGCGAGGAGAAGAGCTCAGAGAACATTACCACTCTGAGCTGTGTTTCTCTCTGGACGCTTCCTCTGCTCTGCACAAGGTGACTAACACTTTCTCTTTCATTTTGTATTCATTTGTTTAAATATGGACATTTGTCTTTCTATATTTTAGTGAAGCTGAAGTGGAGTTTTTTCATGAGAAATGAATGCATTTGAGAATATAGGTTATAACACATATATCACAAACCACAGACAAACAGGCGAGAGAAAGAGAAAAATGGCAAGCAAAAAAAGACTGTGCAGAAGAAGACTGGCTTCTTTGATTTAGATAGTTTGTGGATCGTTAAGTAGAGCTCACAGCGGGTGATCGGTCAGAATCACGCAAGATTTCTTCATCGGAAGTATTTATTGAATTTACAACTGCATGATTGAATATGTACATTGATGTGTGGTTCTGAAACAGATAAAAGAAATAAAAAAAACATAATTAGTTGAATGCAAATGAATGATTATCATGCAACAATCCTCTATTTGTATTAACTGTATCCTATTCTAATAATATAGCAGGAATAAAATACAATAATATTTTAACATGGCCGAAACTGGCATTAAAAAAATGAAAAAGGCTGTTCTGTGGGTCTAAACAGCGCCAACCATAACAATGAGAAAGGATAAACCATTCACAATACAATGGCTCCCTCTGTTGGTCGCATAAATAACTACACCAGGCCGCGCGAGAGGTGTCACGTGACGACCAGTGTACATGCAGGAGGTACGTGCCCTATAGCCAATTAACTGGACTGAAGGCGAATATCACCGCGATAGCTTACAAACTATGCGCAGAGGGTGCTTAACTGGTATTCTACAATGTGTAACCAAAGAATAATGCCTGAGTGGCAACCTATACATCGATAGAAAGAAGAATCACGACACGAGGCCTAGCGGGGCAGGAAAAGCCTGAGCTTACATTTAGCAACACTAAACAGACCAAACACTACCAATCTAGCCTTAGCAATGACAGTAAAAGAACAACGAAATACCGATTCTTACTTGTAAAGATGCACACAAAAATAGGACAGTTGTATCAAGGCGGGTTGTAACGCCCGTTTCACACATACTCCGTGTTGCAGTGCGTGTTGCAGTGCGTTTGCAGTGCAGGAGCAGCACGCGCAATAGTGCTTTCACATATGCTGCGTTTGCAGTGCGTAACTGATCCGCTGCTGGCTATACCACAAATACATACTCTCAATTTGTATTTCAAATCAAGAAGTTATCAGCAACTTTTATTTAAAAAATGTTTTTTTGTCAGCATTGCTATTCTCTTTGTACACATATAGCCTACACTCTTTAATAGATGTATTCACGTTTAAACACAATTTAACAACATATTATTAAATGCATTACTTCTATATAATTATATATTAAGTTGCTCAAGCAAGTGGTAAAATATTTGACCATGTAGCCTACTTAAAATCGCAAAGCCTACATTTTAAATTAAAACGTAAAATTGACAAAAACAGCAGACTCATACCCTTTCCTTGCATAATGTAAATCTTTATATAATAAATCTTGCATGTCACAAAGAACTTGTTTTTCCACCTCCACGAATGAGACGAGTGTTGTTCATTATGTCGCCTTGTTGAGGTAAATTGTATTTTCCATTGATTTACCCCGGTCTTAACGTCTCAGCATTGCGATTCTCTTTGTACATACACTCTTTAATAGACGTATGCACGTTTAAACACAATTTAAACAACGGCAGCCTATTATTCAACACATAGCCTACTTCTACTTATATTAAGTTGCTCAAGCAAGTGATAAAATTTAACCATGTAGCCTACATATTAAATCGCAAACATTTTAAATTAAAACTTAAAATTGACAAAAACAGCCCACTCGCATGCCTTTTCTTTTTCATTTAAATTTTAATACAATAAATCTTGCATGTCACAAAGAACTTGTTTTTTTTTTTACCTCCAGGAATGAGACAAGTGTTGTATGTCGCGTTGTTGAGGTAAATTGTAGCTTTCCTTGCTTTACCCCGGTCTTGTGGAAAAAGTAGTATAATTAAATACATTTATGGTGAGATTACTACATTTCATTTCATTAATCGCATTTATGGTGAAATTTCTACATTTTCAGGTCAATATGTGTTCATTTTGACCACGAAACATGCGCTGTCACTTTAATTCAGCGTTTGCAGCACAGCAAAAATAGACTCGGTGGGAAACGATCTCTGCACTGCTGTATACGCACCGCAACTGGAACAGATCGACGGACTGCAACCGCGTGCAGTGTGAAAGCTCTAACCTGTTAACATGGGTACGGAAAAAAATACGCACCGCATACGCACTACAAACGGAGTATGTGTGAAACGGGCGTAAGTCTGTGCGGTTAGCGTACACTACTGGCAAAAAGTCTCGGACAGAATGCTACCAGCGTGCAGCGATCCTGAGTCAACTTGTGATTGGCTAAGAGTCCAGGTGAAGCGAGGCGTCTTCCAGTAGGAGAGAGAAAGTCACAGTAAAGTGTCTGATGCTTAGCGGCCACAAGGGGACCTTTTTTACAGCCGCCCCCAGATTACTGAAGGGAATCTGCAGAAGAAGAAAAGGCGCCCACTCGTCCGGTAGTGGTTAGTCTGACATCTCTGGAAGCTGGATGAGACGAGCCACAGGGCGGGTGTACGACCGGTCTCCTACCTTCACTTCAGCAGATCGTACTTTACCGTCGAGGCCGGGGGAGATGCTGGTCACTGTACCCACTGGCCACAAAGAGCGAGGGAGCTGCGGGTCGATGATGAGGACCGTCTTGCCGATGTGCAGGTCTGGGTTTTCAGCATTCCACTTCTGTCGGGCCTGGAGGCTGGGCAGATAGAAATGGATAAAATGCTTCCAGAAGTGGTCAGCCAACAGCTGGCTATGGCACCAACGCCTACTGCTAAGGAGCTCGGAGTCAGGATACACCACCTGCGGGAGAGAGGCATCTGGCCGCCCAATGAGCAATGAGTTGGGAGTTATTGGATTAGGGTCGGCGATGTCTGCAGATGTGTAGCCTAATGGTTTGGAGTAGAGAATCCCCTCAATCTCAACTATTAGGGTTATCAGTTCCTCATCTGTCACAAGCTGGGCTCCAAGGGTTACTTGCATGGCTTGTTTTACTGAGCATATCTCGCGCTCCCAGCAGCCGCCAAAGTGGGGGGCGTTAGGTGGATTAAACTTCCAGTCGATCTGCTGAGAGGCGAGTTGAGCTTTGATGTCTGGAGCAAGGTCGGCGAATGCTTCCCGGAGCTCTCGATCGCCAACTCTGAAGTTAGTCCCCTGGTCTGAGATCAGCTCGAACGGCTTTCTTCTGCAGGCGATGAACCATCTCAGGGCCATGAGGAATGAGTCTGCATTCAAACTGGAGAGCAGGTCGATATGCACGGCTCGGGTGGTCATGCATTTAAAGATTATTCCCCAGCGCTTTTCACTCCTCCTTCCAATCGCTACTGAGTATGGCCCGAAGCAGTCTACTCCTGTTGAGTAAAATGCTGGCTTGAAAAGTCGGACTCTGGATGGAGGCAGGTCTGCCATTTTAGGGATTTGTGGCTTTCCGCGCCATTTCTGACACTCTTGCGCTGAAAGCGGCGGATAGCCTCTCGCCCTCCTGGTAGCCAATACTTGCGGCGCATCTCTGAGAAGACCCTCTCTGGGCCTGGATGGTGCAGATGGCAATCATACTCTTGGATGAGCAGCTGCGTGACTGGGTGTTTGGCATCCAGCACCACCGGGTGAACAGTATCCGGTTCCAGCTGGTTACTATGGCGCAGACGTCCGCCAACACGGATGAGCTTGTCACTGTGGTCGAACTCTGGTGCCAGCTTGAGAAGTCTGCTGCTCTTGGCGACTGGTTTCCCTGACTGCAGCTGGGCATAGTCAATAGGAAAACTGTCTTGTTGGACCTGTTGTAGCAGAGCCAGCTGGGCTTGCCTGTAGGCTGTGACGTTGCCTGGGGCCGCCCACCTCACAGATGGGAGAGTCTAACTCACGGCCAGTGTAACACCTCGGGAAGTGCTATGCTCTGTAGGTGAGGTAACTCGTCCACACACTCTCTCCATGCGGCTAGCAGGTGATCCGGCAGAGCAGGGTCGTCCCAGTCACGCTTTTTGTCCCACAGGTGTTGGATGACAACTTTGGCCCTGGTTGTGTAAGGTACTAGAAAGCCAAGGGGGTCATATTGGCTTGCCACCACTTTGTAGATGGAGCGCATAGTGACAACTTCTTCAGTGGCTACAGCCTCCTGACACTTGAAGGACAGGGTGTCCTCTCGACAGTCCCACTGCAGGCCCAGGGCTGA
Source organism: Abramis brama (assembly GCF_963993115.1). NCBI lineage: Eukaryota > Metazoa > Chordata > Actinopteri > Cypriniformes > Leuciscidae > Abramis > Abramis brama. The sequence continues at coordinate 34,602,010 of NC_139977.1, read as the reverse complement.
TACTTCTTGACCTGGGTGACCTTGGGCGATCCACTTTTCAGCACTAGCCGATCTCGCTTCAGCAGGGAGGTGACGGATGGTGTCTGGATGGGTACTGGCCCACTGGCGTAACTCAAAGCCTCCCTCGGCAAGGAGAGTCTGCCGCTTGTCGATGATGGGCTTGGCATCTTCAACTGTAGGCACACTCTGAAGACAGTTATCCACGTAGAAATGTCTTAACACGGAGTCTCTCACTGCATCAGCTGGCTGAGTATGGTCAGTGACGTGCTTCTGTAGGGCATATGTAGCACAGCAGGGGCTACAGGTAGTGCCGAAGGGAAGCACCTTCCACTGGTAGACTGTGGGTTGTTCATCACGCTTGAGCTCCCTCCAGAGGAAGCGGAGGAGAGGCTCATCCTCCGGAAGGAGCCTGACCTGGTGAAACATCCCCCGTATGTCACTGCTGAAGGCCACACAATGTTCTCTGAAACGCAGGAGAACTGAAAGGAGAGGTGGACCAAGGGTTGGACCAGGGAGCAGGAGTTTGTTCAAGTCAGCGGCGCTGTACTGGAAAGAGCAATTAAAAACCACTTGGTGCTTGCCATTGTGCTCGACAAGGTGGTGAGGGATGTACCAACTGCTTGAGGTGTTCTTTGTGCCATGGGGTAGTTTTGCCACATAGCCAGCCTGTTCAAGTCTCTGGATCTCTGCGTTGTAGACTTGGGCCGTCTCAGGGTTCTTCGCCAGCCGCCTTTCCGTATTCCGGAGCTGAGGAAGTACTGCCTCCTTTGGTGCGCAGAGCTGGGGAAAGTTCTTCACGCTGAGGAGTAGCATAGCGGTGGACACCATCAACAACTACTCGCACCGTCTGTTTATCCAAGCATTCAAGGGCCTCCTTGTCCTGCCGTGACCTCGTACTGGCCTTTTCGCTGCGCCATGGGAGGACGTCCTGAAGGTGGTGAAAAGACAGCGTTGTTCGATAAGGTACTGCTTTAGATTGTTGGTCGGACCTTGCAGCGTCCACTCGTCTGCAGAAGATTCCCATTTGTCAGTGACTGACCATCGCGCTGGGCTGTGGTGCAGCTGACCTTCTGGGGATGCAGAGCGTGAATCAGGTCTACTGTGGTCCTCTTCGTCTAGCCGCTCTCTGGACTGTGACTTGACAAACCTGTGGTTTGAGATCTGGTCGGGAGATCAGACAAGTCATAATCTTGCAAGTAGTTAGGGAGGGACCGCTGCCTCCTGGATCGTGCACTAGACTCTTTATCCGAGGTGGTAGACATCTTGCTCCGCTGCAAGCTCTGGATCCAGCTTGAAGGACCACTTTGTGCATAAGAAGACTGGCTTCTTTGATTTAGATTAGTTTGTGGATCGTTAAGTAGAGCTCACAGCGGGTGATCGGTCAGAATCACGCAAGATTTCTTCATCGGAAGTATTTATTGAATTTACAACTGCATGATTGAATATGTACATTGATGTGTGGTTCTGAAACAGATAAAAGAAAAAAAAACATAATTAGTTGAATGCAAATGAATAATTATCATGCAACAAACCTCTATTTGTATTAATTGTATCATATTCTAATAATATTGCAGGAATAAAATACAATAATATTTTAACATGGCCGAAACTGGCATTAAAAGATTGAAAAAGGCTGTTCGGTGGGTCTAAACAGCGCCAACCATAACAATGAGAAAGGATAAACCATTCGCAATACAATGGCTCCCTCTGTTGGTCGCATAAATAACTACACCAGGCCGCGCCGAGAGGTGTCACGTGACGATCAGTGTACATGCAGGAGGTGCGTGCGGCGTGCCCTATAGCCAATTAACTGGATTGAAGGCGAATATCACCGCGATAGCTTACAAACTATGCGCAGAGGGTGCTTAACTGGTATTCTACAATGTGTAACCAAAGAATAATGCCTGAGTGGCAACCTATACATCGATAGAAAGAAGCATCACGACACAAGGCCTAGCCGGGCAGGAAAAGCCTGAGCTTACATTTAGCAACACTAAACAGACCAAACACTACCAATCTAGCCTTAGCAATGACAGTAAAAGAACAACGAAATACTGATTCTTATTTGTAAAGATGCACACATAAATAGGACAGTTGTATCAAGGCGGGTTGTAAGTCCGTGCGGTTAGCGTACACTATTGGCAAAAAGTCTCGGACAGAATGCTACCAGCGTGCAGCGAGCCTGAGTCAACTTGTGATTGGCTAAGAGTCCAGGTGAAGTGAGGCGTCTTCCAGGAGGAGAGAGAAAGTCACAGTAAAGTGTCTGATGCTTAGCGGCCACAAGGGGGCCTTTTTTACAGACTAAATATGCTAAACATGATCTAATACAATATATTGAACCAAAAACAAACAAAAAAGGCGCTGATAGTCCACAAAACAGCATTAATAGTGACAAACCAAACTGAGTATTTATGATGTTTAAGATCAAACACTGTTATATATCATTCATCATCATCATCAGTTTCATCTTCTCTGGTGTCTGAATGTGTAAAATCAATGATAAACTATAACTTTTCATTTATTGAATATAGGCTACAGGAAAAAGGATAATCTACCTTACTTTATCCATTACAACAACGGCTCTATCAAATGTCTATTGCGCTGCAACTGTGGCTTAGGAGAAAAAGACGTTGCAGAAAACTGTTGGAGGAAGAGAACTGAAAACACTTGCACTTTTCACATTATACGCCTCTTGGTTGTATGACGACAACCCTGAGCTGTCATTCAGAAGATCCACTTCATATCTACTTGAATCAAGGTGCCTTATAATCTTGGTTATCCAGAGTTACGATTTGGATAATCTATTGGGACAGTCAACGTCAGCTGGCTCATCTTCCTAATAAGGTACTCTTTTTTTTGGGGGGGGGGGGGGGGGGGGGGGGGATTGAGTTTTTATATCAGGGAGATTGTTGTCTTGACATAAGATTTATCAGCCCGATCTAATGAAAGTGCATATCTATACAACAAATTGTATCTCTCATGCTATTTATAGCCTAAGCCGAAAATGGTTTTGATATGATCATATGATACTGACACTTTATGACGTGCAATACGCACACACTCCTAATCATCCCCAAGGGGTTTACAGTGTGTATTTTTGGCGTATAAATGGCATGAGAAATAAAATTTGTGGTATATCATGATAGATAGTCCTAGTTGGTGTGGAGTAAACCATTGTAACCTCTTTATCAAAACCAAGTCTTTGATTTGGTTGCGGACATGTCTTTCTTATCATCACAGACTTCTGAAAATACTGTTTGAATCCTATCCCGTTTTGAAGTTCAACTGTTTAAGATTGATTTGGATAGTCCAGTCCTTTGTGCACATATTTACAGTGGTGGAAAGAGTACTAAAAAAATTTACTTAAGTATAAGTATTGCTACTTATGAAATAATAGAGTAGGCTACAAGTAAGTAGCTGGAAAATGACTCAAGTAAGAGTAAATAAGTAGTTTGCTGAAAACTACTCCAGTTACAACGTTACAAAGTACTTTAGTATATTTATGTATTTTTATCCAAAATGGGGCGATGTTAGCAATATGGAGCACTAAACACTGATGTGTGAGACACCCTTATATGTGTGATATTATCACTACAGCTGAATAACAAACATAGAGACGTTTTGGAGGAAGAGCGAGCACAAAATGCTGCATCGGTTTCTCAGGTTTATAACACCGCTGACCAGTTACATAATTTAGCGCAATATTTTTACTGTAAAAACTACATTTGAAAAAAAAAAAAGCATTATATATCCATCTATAGCCTATTTATATGCATGTATGCACGATTAACCATTAACAGATTGGATCGTGACATGGACACCACCTTATTTCTAAATGAGTAGGCTACGCAGTCTATTAACCCTTTCAGTCACAATCACATCCGAATTTCTCTGCCAGAGAAAACAGCGCTCATGTAAACTAAATGTCTGAAACAACTTCGCAAACAGAGTTTTACAGTGGTTTTACAGTGGTAAGTTTACAGAAAGAATAGTTAGAAAAGAATGAACGAAAGAAAGAAAGAATAGTTAGAAAGAAAAAGTTAATAAGAAAGGAAAATAGATAGAAAGATTAGTTAGAAATAAATAAAGATTAGTTAGAAATAAAGATAGATAGATAGATAGATAGATAGATAGATAGATAGATAGATAGATAGATAGATAGATAGATATGCATGTACATTAGAGGTATAGTACATTAGAGTACAGTGGTGTACAGTAGATGAAAGAGTACAGTAGAGTACAGTAGAGGTAGAGTACAGTCGAGGTAGTGTACAGTAGAGGTAGAGAACAGTAGAGTACAGTAGAGGTAGAGTACAGTAGAGGTAGTGTACAGTAGTGTACAGTAGAGGTAGAGTACAGTCGAGGTAGTGTACAGTAGAGCACAGTAGAGTACAGTAGAGGTAGTGTACAGTAGAGGTAGAGAACAGTAGAGTACAGTAGAGGTAGAGTACAGTAGAGCACAGTAGAGTACAGTAGAGGTAGAGTACAGTCGAGGTAGTGTACAGTAGAGCACAGTAGAGTACAGTAGAGGTAGTGTACAGTAGAGGTAGAGAACAGTAGAGTACAGTAGAGGTAGAGTACAGTAGAGGTAGTGTACAGTAGTGTACAGTAGAGGTAGAGTACAGTCGAGGTAGTGTACAGTAGAGCACAGTAGAGTACAGTAGAGGTAGTGTACAGTAGAGTACAGTCGAGGTAGTGTACAGTAGAGCACAGTAGTGTACAGTAGAGCACAGTAGAGTACAGTCGAGGTAGTGTACAGTAGAGTACAGTCGAGGTAGTGTACAGTAGAGCACAGTAGAGTACAGTCGAGGTAGAGCATTCCCCTTGAATCAGAATAAATTCTCGAATTATGTTGTACTTTAAAATCTTGAATTAAATATATTTGCAAACTTTCATGTTGGTTCTGTTCTGTTTACCCCAAGGGGGGTTATTGCTGCTCTCGCTGCTTTTATCCATGCTAGGCTGCATGGATGCACAGGGAGTTCTCACCCAGAACAGAACCATACCGCCAATCCAAACTGTATGCTAATTGTCAATCGCATTTGACAGTAGTGGTCCTGACAGAAATAAAAGATCACGTGATCCATCTAACCATTGGCCAGAGGTTTGAACAGGGCATGTTCAGGCTCAAACCGGTGCTACGGTTTCTGGGTTGAACGACATGTTTTCTGGAAATGGTGTGCAACAGGGTTTGAGAAACGTTTTCGTTTTGTGGGTGTGTCAAAAATGTCAGCCCAATCAGCAGCAACATGTAGCCTATATAAACGCACAATGGGTCCAACTGTACTTTTGCTGAGGGGAATGCATGATCAGTGTTTGGCCTTTATTTACCTTTATAAAGGCAGATTTTTATTTTTACCTTATTAAATATATGCATCATATTTCATGTCAAATTCTTACATTTGATCAATAAATTCAGTTACAATAATAAAACGGGGCTGTACAGTCAAATTAAATTATATATAATGCAAAATTCCAACTGCAATAAATAGCTTAATGTTATGAGATTAATGTTTGAAGTAAATGTTTGAATATACAAGAAAAAAATGCAATGATACTTTTAAACATGAAACTAAATCGCCAATAGGTGGTGGCAAGTGGCCATCTTAATAAGTGAATCATTCATTCAAACGATTCATTCAAAACGCTGAATCATAATCATTCAGTAACAAAACACCGCGCTGATTGTTGTTTTCCTTTGGAACTATTTTCGTCTGTGAAATATAAATTAAAATTGAATGTGTAATGTGTCTAAAATGTAAGTAACTTAATATTAAATAGGCTACTTATTTATGATAATAAAATGATACTTCAATAGGCTACTTGTTTGTGATCATATTCAGCAAAATGCTCCCTTGGTCGTGTTATGTAACATATATACATCATAAATCACATCATAAATAAATAAAAACTATATGTTTCTGGTGGTCTAGTTGTTGTCTTCTCATCTGAGGCTGGGACTCTATAGTGTTCAGAGCTCGTCTGACAGAACAGTTTCATGCTTTGCTGAAACTTTGCCATTGTGTTAGAACTGGTTCCACTGGTGTCACTTGCGAAACCAAATGGCGGCGCCGTGGGTGGAAACATACAGATTAAGGGGCGATAATATTATAATAAGATCCTCTTAAAAGAATTATTTATTATCATTTTAAAACAATAACATTAGTGAATCTGTTATCTGAACCTGTAGCATCAGTTCAGCCACTGTATTATAATTATGATGAAAACCAGTTTTGTGTCCAATCAGGACTCCTGATAAACTCACATTTATATATTTGTCATTTCTCATCATCATTGATTATTGTGAATATTGTAGAGTTAATCTGAGATGCTGTAATAACACTGAGCTCATGCAGATGTTGATCAGGAGTTGATCTGATGTCTCGTGATATGATGTTATATCGCTTTAATGAAACTCTGTCTGTGTGATTGAACAGATTCAAATGAAGAGGAGAAAGAAAATCAGCAGAAATCACAGATCAGCAGAAAACAAGAAGACTGAGAGAAAAATGGAGGACAGAAATGAGACACAAACCAGTGAATCACCAGAGGAAAGAGGACAGAGACGTGATAGATGTGACAGTATGAAGAAACTAAATCCAAAATGTGAGTGTTTGATCATTATTGAACTTTAATTCTTCAACACATTTTATTCTTGTTGTCAGATTTACAAATAACCCACAGTTGGGAAAGTGCTACACCAACCCATAGTTGGGTTACTTGTTGGGGTTATTTTTAATATAATCGTCGGTGTATGAATGAGTGAATGAATGAGTGAATGTGAGGCGATATGTAAAGCGCTTTGGTGGTCGTGGGTCTGTTGAAAGCGCTGTATAAATGCAGTCCATTTACCATTTTAACCCCACATTATTAAGAGAGTAGACTGACTATTCAAACTGATTCTTCAGACTTTCTGCACTATTAAAGCTATAGACTATTGAAGCTTGTGATTGTTGTGATGGAGAACAATATCCCATAAACTCAAAATATTTGTGATTTCTAGTGTCCTGTGATCCAGTCGAGCCTGTAAAGTTTGATTCTGATGTCAAAACTGAGGAGAGATTCTCATCAAACCCTTCATCATGTTCTCAAGAACACACAACATCTTCATCATCTTCATCATCATCATCATCATCATCATCATCATCATCATCATCACCAATGTCACTATTGGCCAACGCTGGTCATGTGTGAAGAGGGAACCCAGAAGCGCTGCGCTGTTACACTGTGAACTCACTCAGAGAAACACACACAAGAAAATTATATATTTGCGCACAAAAAGTATTCTCGTCGCTTGATAAGTTTAAGGTTGAGCCGCTGTAGTCACTTGGACTATTTTAAACATTGTTTAAAATACAATTAATTTTTTTTTTTACAAGGGTAGATGGAGTAATGTAATTTTACCACAGGACGTCTGTAATATTAATGGCCAGTTCACACTGGATAAGAGATCTCAGTAAAACTAGCAGAAGTTTACTTATACTTATACTTGCTCATCGCCGTCACTCCTGTCATCATGTGTGTATTACGCTGCTTCCTGATATCATGTGTGCAAACACATATAACATATATTTATATACACTCACCTAAAGGATTATTAGGAACACCATACTAATACTGTGTTTGACCCCCTTTCGCCTTCAGAACTGCCTTAATTCTACGTGGCATTGATTCAACAAGGTGCTGAAAGCATTCTTTAGAAATGTTGGCCCATATTGATAGGATAGCATCTTGCAGTTGATGGAGATTTGTGGGATGCACATCCAGGGCACGAAGCTCCCGTTCCACCACATCCCAAAGATGCTCTATTGGGTTGAGATCTGGTGACTGTGGGGGCCATTTTAGTACAGTGAACTCATTGTCATGTTCAAGAAACCAATTTGAAATGATTCGAGCTTTGTGACATGGTGCATTATCCTGCTGGAAGTAGCCATCAGAGGATGGGTACATGGTGGTCATAAAGAGATGGACATGGTCAGAAACAATGCTCAGGTAGGCCGTGGCATTTAAACGATGCCCAATTGGCACTAAGGGGCCTAAAGTGTGCCAAGAAAACATCCCCCACACCATTACACCACCACCACCAGCCTGCACAGTGGTAACAAGGCATGATGGATCCATGTTCTCATTCGGTTTACGCCAATTCTGACTCTACCATCTGAATGTCTCAACAGAAATCGAGACTCATCAGACCAGGCAACATTTTTCCAGTCTTCAACTGTCCAATTTTGGTGAGCTCGTGCAAATTGTAGCCTCTTTTTCCTATTTGTAGTGGAGATGAGTGGTACCCGGTGGGGTCTTCTGCTGCTGTAGCCCATCCGCCTCGAGTTTGTGCATGTTGTGGCTTCACAAATGCTTTGCTGCATACCTCGGTTGTAACGAGTGGTTATTTTAGTCAAAGTTGCTCTTCTATCAGCTTGAATCAGTAGGCCCATTCTCCTCTGACCTCTAGCATCAACAAGGCATTTTCGCCCACAGGACTGCCGCATACTGGATGTTTTTCCCTTTTCACACCATTCTTTGTAAACCCTAGAAATGGTTGTGCGTGAAAATCCCAGTAACTGAGCAGATTGTGAAATACTCAGACCGGCCCGTCTAGCACCAACAATCATGCCACGCTCAAAATTGCTTAAATCACCTTTCTTTCCCATTCTGACATTCAGTTTGGAGTTCAGGAGACTGTCTTGACCAGGACCACACCCCTAAATGCATTGAAGCAACTGCCATGTGATTGGTTGATTAGATAATTGCATTAATGAGAAATTGAACAGGTGTTCCTAATAAACCTTTAGGTGAGTGTATATATAAAACAGTTATGTCCGGTTGAACGATGTATTAATTAACTTCAGATTGGATTGTGTTGGTAATAGGCTCTTACCTAACGCTAAAAGATGTTTCGTGCCTCTAACAAGTGCTGTCGATCTTCTCTCTGATCTGATGGTGTGTGTGAAACCCTTGAGTTTTGCCACAGACTCGCTCCAGCGCCTAGAACACAACTGATGCTTCTTCAAGCGTCTCCATACTTGGAAAAACTGCGGAAAACTACTTTTAAACAGGAAATTATGAAATTTTTGCATACATATTTACAGCGGGTCTATTCACACCGGATTAATATTACCTGAGGTCATTTGTCTGAACCTTTTTACTGGAGGTAAATCTTTACTGATATTGTCCGTCATGATCACTGAGATGCACATTCGGACAGGACTAAAATCACAGAGAAGCTCTGATAATTATTACTCTTTAACCTACCTCTCCATGTTACACTAGTCCCGTCCGAATAGGGCTTTAGTTTAAATAATTTCTATGTGTGTTTGTAATTTGTAATTTACATGCTGTCGGTCTTGATGTTCTGTATTAGTATAATCTCTTTTTATGTCATGAATTCATCAGTTATTCACAAAAAGCCAGCAAAGAAACATGAGACGAATCAGGGCTGACAAGAGACAAGACACTGTCAGTCATCTTCATTTATATAGCGCTTTTAACACTGGTATAGTTCACTTTGTTTGAAGGGCTCCATTACTGATGATAAAAGTTGATTTTTTTTATTATTATTATTTTCAATTGTCTCAGTGACACACCCCAGAACATACAGCAAGTGTATGTGTTTGCTATTTTACTCAATCTTTAAACTGCAGGTGGATTATTATGAACACAATATTTCTAGATTTTGTTCCTCTAGCTTCCTCTGCTAGTTCTTTGGGTATTCCCCAGAGCTGTGTAACAAGAATAGTATATACGGTAAAACACGGGGAGACCAACTTCAACAAGAAAAGACTAGACAGAGAGACCTGAGACTCAAACTGAGCCTTTCTGACTGACTGAGGCATCAGCTCAACCCTTAAAGCTGATTATGACCAAATACCCTTTTGATTTTTATCAGCCCTGCAAATATATGAGCTATGCAAGAGTGCATTCTGTTACACTTGACTTTTTATTAGCTATTTTTTTTTTTTTTTTCAATTAAAGCAGTATTCCATGTTAAAATAGAGACAAGGCAATTACAATCCAGCTTTTGAAGGTATTTTTGAATAGTGTTTCAGAGTAAAGATCTCTTTGCTTGAGGTTGCTGCTAAATCATGATGCAAAACATTCAAGGTTTAGTCTGTTCTTTAGTGTTGGGTTTCATTTGTCTTGCAGCTTTCCCTTGCGGTACTTTTTTGTTTTATTATCATTCGGGTTGAACATTTTCTTTCTCCCATACTCGGGTAACAAAAATTGTTTTGTTTTCAGTGTTAGGTGGTTGTGTCATGTGTCATTATGAATATTGTTGGGTTATATTAGTACTCATCACTGTGAAAGAATAAAAGGGTATAGGTACATTAGTGAGCACTTGTGGTTGTTCCCTCACTGGATATTTACACCTTAAGTAAGCAAGAACGGATAACAGTGTAAATGTGTAGCTTGAAATGCAATCCCAGGGATTCCCAGGGAAAGCAAGAACTGGGAAGAATTTAAAATAACTTGTACAGTGTGATATATTAGTTGCTATATGAAGTAGCTTATGTCAAATATATGATTTATGACCCTTGATTTATGGTTTTATGACAGGATGTCCTTACATGGGGGTTTTATGATGCCATGTGACCTTTGACCCTGGTGTGTTTATGGATGTGTGTGTTATGACTGTAAGCTGCTCGGTGTGACAAGGAAGTGAATGTTTTTTCAGGGATGTTTTTATTATTGGTGGACACTGTCACGTTAAATAAAATGTCACATTTGATATGATAATAATTTTACATCCATTTAATTCTGATGCACTCAACGTTAAGATTTAAAGGATTGCATCATTACTTGATTTTAACAGGTTTTTCAAATATTTTCATTGTTATATCAAACACATGCTAGCGCAGACGAACTAACATCATTCAACATACTTTTAACAAACCTGATTAAAATAAATAAAACATAATCTCCTTATTTGTTGCACTATTATTATTTTCTGTAACTCTGACTACATGTGCTGAAAAAAATAGAACTAATATATTATTTCTAAAAACCTTTAATATTGCCAAAGAATTAAGGTAACACAAGTGTCAAAAATGGTAGGCCTACATGCAGTCTTTAAATAAACGCACAAAATATAAAAATCATTAAGCTGTCATTTTTGTGTATTCATAAAGTCAAAGGGTGTTCTATAATATGTTCTAAGTTTAAATGTTAGAAAAATAAATCTGATTTTCAAAAGCTGTCAGAATTGAGGTGTCATTTTTGGGTTTCGTCTTTCTTTCACGCGTTCTCCAAGAACATCAGGATGGGGGACAGCTCCTCCGGGAAGAGGACGATTGAGCTTATCAGAACAATCACTGGATAAGAGTAAGCTATGTAAAATGTAAAACTTCCTGGCTCTTTTGTTTTGAGCCCTGACTTTTCCTGAAGACACTGGTATAAACATCTGCTTATACTGATCTTACAGCCTGGTCAGTGTAGAGGTGTCAGAATGGGCACATGTTGGGTCTCCCTGCCAGACAGGAATGCTTCAGATAGGAGATTTTATGATTGTAAAACACCAGGTGTCCGGCCTATCTTTTAATTGCTTGATGTTTCCTGAAACAAACTGCATATGCTAATACACAGAGAGGAAGGGGAGGGCCTGTGCCCCTGCCATGATGAAAACAATCTTCATTTTCAATTTAGCAAACGGAGAGCAAACATATCCAGAAAACATGCTCAGAAATTCAAGGATCTATGATTTTAACCAGAGACAAAAAGACCTCCTAATTTCACCGATGGTAAGTTCACTTCAAAACATGTTTAAACCTTAAAATACTTGATAATTTAACATCTTATTTCAAGTAATATGAACTATTATTCACTATTTTATGGTTTATTTATCTGTGTAAGGCTGTATAACGTTGTGTATTAGATTAAAACACTTATAGTTGATAATTGTATTCTTATCTCTTATCTCATATATATTTTTTAAATGTTTTTATTTTTTTTAACAATAGCCTAATGGATTTATTTCTTAAACTCATCGAGGAAAAGGACATTGTCAAACAGAGTCTCATTTCAACATGGTGTTTAAAAGATTAAAACTAACTTTAAAAATAGTTATACTTAAATAAATATCATCTTATTTCATATATTTTTAAAACCTAATTTGTAACATTTCATCAGCTCCGAAAGATTCAAAGAGCTGTGGACGTCCGCAGTTAGAGACAACGAAGAGTCTCATTTCATCTCAGATAAGCACACTTCCACTCAAGATTAAAACTTACTTTTAAATGCATATACTTAAATAAATGTCATCTTATTTCATATGTATTATTTATCAGCAATTCTATTTCTCAAAGGTCACATGGCATCATAAAACACCCATATAAGGACATCCTGTCATAAAACCATAAACAAAGGGTCATAAATCATTTTTTGACATAAGCTACTTCATATAGCTACTTATATTTCCTGCAGTTGTGTACTTACAATATCCCAAAAGTTCCATAAGATTTTTAATTTCAGAGAAATCTTTTAGCGCTGCGGGCTGGGCGACACCAGCACATTCGCTAGAACAATAGCCCATGTGTCGAGCCGGTTGCTCTCCGTGGGCTCCCTTCACATGAAGCCAGCTTCACTGTTAGCCCGGCTCGTAGTGTCGGCTTGCTGCGCCATTCCCCTCCTGTGGACTGGATACGTGTGCCCAGTGGCGTAACTTTGTTTTAAAAAGTGGGTGGGACAGTTAGGGTGGGGGTTGCTAATACAATGCTAAATCAGATATATGTACAATAACATTACGATGTCCAGCAATCGATTTAAATAGTAGGCTACATTGTCAGAAAGAGAGTTGTAGATCCAATTGCAAGCAAGCAGTTTATTGGCGACAGGCAGAAACAGGGAAATACTCAAAACACCACGTATAGCAGGCGGGCGACAAGAATGTCACAATCCCAGGGGTGAAAGAATTACAGGAAATAAACCCAGCGCGGATGCAGACCGATGACTGGATGACGAGAATCCAAACGATCTCCAGAAGCCTGGATACACAGACGAGATCGAGGAAATAACTCAGGAAACTCAGGCACCGGGACTGGGTAAGAGAGCACAAACAAGAGTGACGAACAGACACCAAGCAATAATCACTCCCGCTAGATATAGGCAGCTAACAACAGAAGTAACTAGCTGCAGCTGCGGGCTGATTAAGTGATCAGCTGGTTACTAAGCAACAAACAATCACTACACACTCAGACCCCACACCCACAACAACCAACAGATACACACAATGAACACCCGGATCGATGAACCGTGACAATGAGAGGAAGCGCCAGTCGAGAAGAGAGCAGAGAAATACTGCATTTCATGGACAAGGGAAAGATACCCCCTCAGAAAACACATAAATAAAGATAGTTTTAGATGTTTAATGGCTATTTGGAGCATTGATATCGCTAGAAAACCTCAAAATTGACCAAAATTGACATTTTTCACTTGTTTTGCCTGTAATTATCCTGTGCGCATTCATACACATATATCATTCTAGTTCATATTCATCACAATGAAATCTAGAAATATTTGATTGCAATAATAAAAAGGTGCTGTTTTACTTGTTTAAATAAGTAAAACCCCTCTCTATTTCACCTCTTAGTGTGGTAATCTAGTTTTAGTAAACCCAGATTTCCACTTGCGTGTTTGTGATGTTCCTCATGAAAGTAACTGTGGAAAAACTCATATTTTACCCAGAGATGCTTCAGAAGTAAACATCAGAAATAATGACCTTTTGTACATATCTTCGTAAAGAAAAGGTATGAAAAGGTACATGATGTCACCGTGCAGTGTGAGAATGTGTGTGTGACACATGTGACGGTACTGTGGCATTTTACTCCGACTCACTAGATTCTGGTCAGTAGCCTAATAATTGACATTAATGATAAAAACGAATGTCAGACGTGCAGGTGAAGAGTTCAGAGACTCGTTGAGACTCGTGACCTTTGACCTTGCCATTGCCAGCGCCATGCTGTTGCATCATACGGTGAGGTACGACACATACAGTAATAACAGTAATACATTAATTCATGTAAAACTGTATCATGTAGGAAACCATTGAAACACAGTAATGTGTAGTTTTTGGTAAACCTGAACACTTTGCTGACAGATTGCTTGTGATGTTCCTCATGAAAGGATCTGTGTATAAAGTGTCTTTAACCCAGAGATGCTTCAGAGTAAACGTCAGAAATAATGACCTTTTGTACAATCTTCATAAAGAAGAGGTAAGTAAGGCACATTTCACTGTGTGTTTACAGTACACTGCGGCTTACACACTGATTCTGCTCTTTAATGAATCATTATTCACAGAACGAGTGTCAGACGTGCAGGTGAAGTGTTCAGAGACTCCTAAGACTCGTGACCTTTGACCTTGCCGTTGCCAGCGCCATGCTGTAGTATTACGACACATACAGTAATACTAGTAATGCATTAGTCAATAATGTAAACGGTATCACTTATGAAAATCATTAATACACAGTCATGGTGTACTGTAGCCCTTCCTGACTGTTTTAGCTCTGAGTCTGACATAAAATATGTTTAAGAAGTGACTTAAGATAGTGAAGAAGAAGAACTTGCAGGTTTGATGACAGGAACTGCTGCTTTCTAGAAAATGAAAACACACACACACACACACACTCACACACACACACACTTGTCAATATAATGTCAGAGTCATTCAGTTTTAACTTTATTTACTGTTTCCAGAGATCAACCTTCAGGGCGACATGATATTCAAGAAAAACTGTGATATGCAAAAACTTGTTAAATAATGCGATATTTGATTTGCAATATACGATAATCATAAGTAAATTACATTTAAATTAAATGGATAATTATATAACCAACATGCTGCAGGATTTACAGTCAATAGATCAATATTTTAATGTCATCTTGATGCTGATGCTGTTTTTTCACCATTTGAAATTTGGTGTTTGGCAAAAAAAAACTGTGCAGATGGATAGTCAAAGTGTTATCACACACGCTCTCTCACACACACACACACACACACACACACACACACACACACACACACACACTAACAGACCCCCTAAACCTACCTGTGGAAGACATGTTATCTTTAAGATGTGTGTGACCATCATCTGACAGTAAAAGAGCACACACACCTTCTTCTAATATGGGATTGTGTTGGACTGGTAAAGAGTGTTGGTCGTGACAGGAGAGCCTCCACTGAAGGAGACAATATGATGACCACCAAGTCTAAGAATGTTCCAGGTCTGGTTGAAACACCATCATTGGTCTATAGAAACACTGAGAGTCGAGACTATAGAGGAGGAATGATGTCCTCCCTTCACCGTCACTCTATAACTCTGTGTGCACCGATAATCATTGCTTGTCAATAAACATTGCTCAGTCTACCTTTTGTGATTTTATTTATTTATTTATTTTTTTTGTGCAAAACATACAGAGATGACGTTTATGACATACAACTTTGCATACAATATACAAAATTTATTAACAATATGTTCAATGTCATCAGAATACAAATGAGGAAAGAAGAGTTAACAATGAGCTGAAAAATATGATAGAGAAAAAGAACGAGGGTAAGATATTAATCTATACATCAGTTGCATTGGACAATTTTTGTCATGTTAAGTTTAAATAAGTTTCATAAGAAATGTTAGGTAATGCAGGGTCCAAAGATGAGAAGGCAAGTTTTAAATTTGAGACACTCACACACGGATATAACGCATATTTTATAAAAACATTAAAAGGAATGGAACTGAAATTATTAGTGCTCGCTCCTCTATAATCGCAACACGTTTAATGGATTTTTTATTTTTTTTTGCAAAAAGGTAATGAAGTTTCAACTGTAATAGTTCACATTTTCAAAACGATGAATAGTTTATTGGCGTTGGGTGACTACAGTAATCTACAGCAGTGTTGACAACAGTGGCTGACATTAACCTCTACAAACACATCTGTGTCCTAATAGAGTGTATATCAGCTATAAAAGCTATAGCCGGTGTTTCCCAGCCTCCACAGTCCCGTCAGTAATGCTCAAGTTCCCTTTATCAACACCAAAATACTCGTGTTCCTGTTTCCTGAATACAGGACAGTCTCTGACTCGATATGAGACATATATGAAACACTTCTATAAAGACACAACAATATTACAAATAACTCCTCTTCTGATTTCCATGCAAGCTCTGGTTAATATTTGCATATAAACTTATTATTCTTCTAATATACTTTGTGCACTTTAAAGCAAGTCTTTTTAGGGATAGTTCACCCGAAACTGTCCACTGACTTCTAATGTATGGACAAAGAAATATTGTCTTCTATGTTCCACAGCAGAAAGAAAGTTATTCAGCTTTTGATCGACATGAGGGCATATTTACATTATCAATTTTCATTTTTGAGCGAACCATCTTTTTAATACATTTACATTTAATCATTTAGCAGACTTACAAATGAGGAGAACAATAGAAGTTAAACTAACAATATTCAAGTGCTGTGAATAATAGCGTGAATAGTAGTTATTTGGTAAAAGAGTATAATGTACATGCATTAGAAACACAAGCAAGACTATGACATTAAACTACTTGATGTTGTTGATCTGTCAGTCTATCGGGGGAATTAATGAGAATAAACCGTGCTTTATACAACCCTCCTCTCCATCGTATGATAAAGTCCTGCTGATACAGAACGCCAGCAGAAGCATCAACGGCACATCAATACATCTTTAATAAAACTCTGTTTACCGTATGTGTTTACTCATACCCAAGGCGTCACTTTCAACCATGCTTCAATATCTGACGCTCAAAGCACCCTTTAGCGTCCATATGAGACGCATAACCCTACCACAGACCTAAACCTACCCAACCGAAGCGTCACATATTGACGCTAAAGGGTGCTTTGAGCGTCAGATATTGACGCTTCTGAAAGCGTCAGTTACATGACGCCTAAACCTACCCATAACCGAAGCGTCACATATGGACGCTAAAGGGTGCTTTGAGCGTCAGATATTGAAGCATGGTTGAAAGTGACAAAAAGTGACGCCTTAGGTATGAGAATGTGTTGGTTTAATGGACCGCAAGCAGAGAAATTGAGTTTTGAGTTTTATGAGTCAAGAGTTATCTCTAATAAACCTAAATATCATAGAAAGGAAGGGTGTGTGCAGTGAGAAGATTTATTGAGTGCAGATGTTTACACTGAACTGCAGGCGGTCTGTGAATGAGACGCAGGCTTTTGCATTGAAACACAGCAGGAAAACGCTGCACTACTGTCTCGAGAGTGTTCGTCCCGGCTGTGTGTCGAACTCTGATGTGTGTCAGTTCTACAACAGCAGAGAACAGACTTCATTAATCCTCCGACATCAGGCCTCAAGAAAATGTATAATACACAGTCAGCGAGTGGGTTCAGAAACATGAGAACACCAGAAATTATGTAAAATGTAAAAGCTACACTGTTGTAAACTACTAAAATTTCAATTATATTGTTCATGATTAGATTGGGGAGAATGAGAAAAGTGTAAGTCAGAAGCACCAGGAACAAACTACCCAAAATTTTTTTGCGCTTTAGAGGAGTAAGTGATATTGCGCGTGAAAGACCGCGACAAGTGCCAACAAAACACAGAATGATTATCGGGTAGGGGATTAAACAGATGATCAATATGGTCAGATCGCTAAAGTCTATGACTGTTAAGAACAGAGGAACAAGCCAGATGATCACAGAAACGACACAGCAGACTTTTAGTGAATGATGAGATCTGTACCAGATAGGATGAGAAACCAGAAGATATCGTTCAAAAGCAACACATGACATAAAATACACACCCACAGTCAAACTATACAAATATACGTTAATCACGTCCCTTATGAATATTCCTATTAATATACAAATAGTCTGAATGAAATCTGAAAGAATCAAATTAATAACAAACACTGGAGTGGAGCGATGAGATTTGATAAGAGCACACAACGCAAACAGAGTTAAGATCATGACTAGAAACTCAGTGCCTGAAAAGATCATGAAAAATATTACTGCTGCAAACTCATGTTTCATGATAAACTTTTTCAACTGACGGCTCCATTCATCTTCATAATCTCCACTTGATCTGTTGATGCTGGCGTTGGTATAATAATCTACTCCACTTGATCCATTGATACTGACGTTTTGTTCTGCCATTGTTTCATGAAATCTTGACAGGCAGCACTAAAATTAGTTTTAAAAAAATAATTTACTATTTACTAATTTATTAAAAACATTAGGGAAAATATTTGACATAACTTGTTTTCTGTGTGATTGTTGAAATAAAGTTTCCTCAGTTTGCTTTAGAGGAGATGTGTGTAATGTTAGAAAGCTTGAAATACGTGAAATGTAAGATTAAAGTTTGGAAATCCTCCATTTCAACAATATCACAGAAGCAAGAATATTCTGAATGCTGTTGTTCTGAATATTCAGTCCAGCACAGCTGCAAGTGTACAATGGTTTATTAAACTAGGAGTAAATCTTGAAGAACTTACGTTACTGACAGGAGTGTGTGTTTCGTCTGCAGGTCAAAGCAGAAGTTTGTCGAGCAACACACAGACTGACAGATGTTTCACAAGTTTCCACTGCCGTGTTTAAAGAGCTCTTCATTCACTGCTGTAGCGTCTGGACCAATCAGACACAGACAAATTATTCATTATATGTAATCAATAATCCAGCAAACTCACTCTCCCAACAAAGGTCTATGAAACTTCCCCCCAAAACTAACATCCCAAATGAAGCTAACACACTGGCAGAACCCGGTGTGCTGTTACAGGATCATTAAGACCTTTTACGACCCCAAAAAGGAATTTGCAGAGGGCTGTGACGCTCACTTAATTCTTGCTGAGGAAGAGAAATAAACCCTGTTAATCCAATATATTCTATATATAAACACTTGCAGTGTTTCCCCTACAAATTTTTCCAGCAGCGGTGCTGTTACGTTTTGTTACGAGGGCATGCACCTCCGGAAGATTTTTTTTTAAATAAATCAAATCAAATCAAGTATATTTGTATAGCGCTTTTTACAATACAGATTGTATCAAAGCAGCTTCACAGTATTAAAATAAAATAATACAACAAAGTTTGTTTCTAGTGGAATTTATTGATTGATAGAATAAAATTAAATATCCCCAAAATATCCCCAACTGAGCAAGCCAAAGGCAACAGTGGCAAGGAACCGAAAAACTCCATCAAGTGACCTAATGGTGTCCTAAAACTCCATCAGGTGACCTAATGGAGAAAAAAAAACCTTGGGAGAACCCAGGCTCAGTCGGGGGCCAGTTCTCCTCTGGCATTTATGAACTAGAGGCCGGATTGTAGTTTGAAACTGTGAGATTAACAATATTATATAAATGCCTGGCTGAAAAGATGCGTCTTTAATCTAGTTTTAAACTGGGAGAGTGAGTCAGAGTAACGAACAGTATCAGGAAGGCTATTCCAGAGTTTTGGAGCTAAATGTGAAAATGCTCTCCCTCCTTTGGTTGATCTGGATATCCTAGGTATGACCAAAAGCCTTGAATTTATTGATCTTAAAGAGCGTGATGGATTATAGGGTGATAGAAGATCCGTTAAATAGACTGGAGCTAAGCCGTTTAGGGCTTTATAAGTCAGTAGCAATACCTTATAATTAATACGGGACTTTATAGGTAGCCAATGTAGTGATGATAAAATCGGTGTTATATGATCATATTTTCTTGATCTAGTAAGAACTCTAGCGGCTGCATTTTGGACTAACTGTAGCTTGTTTATTGAGGATGCAGGACAACCGGCTAATAAAGCATTACAGTAATCTAGTCTCGAGGTCATGAATGCATGAACTAACTTTTCTGCATCAGAAACTGATAGCATATTACGTAGCTTAGCAATGTTTCTAAGGTGGGTTTAAAATAACCCCTTAAACCATGACTTCTGGCAAGTTTTGTGGATAGAAATGGACATTTATACCATCAAACAACAAATATACCATCAACAGATTCAAGGCATGATTATTGCAGCACGTACCTTGAACTGGTCACAAACCTTGAACTGGTGAATTTTTTTTTCACTGAAACATTTTAATATTCTGTAAAAATTAGGGCTGGAACGGTACACAGATGTCACGGTTCGGTTCATACCTCGGTTCAGACATCATGGTTCGGTACGAGTTCGGTACAATGGAGGGAAAAGCAAAACAAAAATGCAGAAGTCTTGTGCATGTCTCAGGCTGTACCACCAAAGGAAAATAAATTACTTAAGCCTTGTATTTTTTAAATAAGTTTTATTAATAAAGTAAAGGCATAGAACCAGTTTATTTGTAGTGCACTGACAATAGTTTTATATAATTGAAAAGAAGGTTCTCTGCACTTCTGTAATCCACAAACAATCCGGTGCAACCAGGGCAGGACAAAACAAACCGCCCCACTGATGTTTTGCCTCCATCAGAATTTCTTGTTAATCTTGTCGAGATCATTCTATCTAACAACTTTTTCAAATATTATGATAAATTCTATTTACAACTTCAGGGGACTGCAATGGGATCCTCGTTTGCACCCTAATAAGCTTGTTTGGTGATGGGTCTATTGGAAGAAAAATATATACAGAATACTGAAAATAACCCCGTTCCATTCTAAAATATCACTTTGGCGCAGATATATAGACGATATTCTATTAATATGGAAGGGCACACCTAGTGAGTTAAATAATTTTTTGACTTATGTAAATTCTACTACAGATTATTTGTCTTTTACTATGGAGTTTAATAAGCAGTCCATTGATTTCTTAGACCTTACCATTTCTAAGGACGCAAATAATATCTTACAATCTACTATCTACCGTAAACCTCTTAGCAGGAATACCCTGTTAAGAGCAGACAGTAATCACTCGCCTCATCTGATTCGCAATATACCAGTGGGCCAGTTCCTACGAGTCAGAAGAAATTGTAGTACCACAAGTGAATTTATGTCAAAAGCAGCCCACCTAGCGCGTCTTTTTGATCAAAGAGGTTATGATAAATCTGATATTTCTAAAGCATGGGATAGGGCTTTTAATACAGACCGTGCCTCATTGTTAAAGAAAAAACCTAAGCCTCACACGACAAAGTATTTTTTTCAACTAGCTACACTCCAGCAGCAGGAAGAATAAAGAACATCATTCGTAAACATCGGCACGTTCTTAACAGTGACCCGACACTTAAAGACATCTGCGTTGAGCCACCCAGGTTGATTTTCAGACGCGCCCGCAACATTCGTGACCGATTGGTTCACTCAGATATGATTATACCACCTTCTACTACTTGGCTTCCCAGCCCACCTCTGGGTTTCTATAAATGTGGCAACTGTGCGCAATGCTCCAATTCGACCAATGCGAAAGATTTTTCACATCCCCGTACTGGTAAGAAATATTCTTCATTTATCAACTGTAACAGTACTCACGTAGTATACCTTCTAAAGTGTCCCTGTGGACTGGTGTACAGGTCAAACAAAACGTCAACTTAAACTAAGGATAGCTAAACACAAAACAGCAATTCGTACCCAGAACTTAACATATGCCATGGCGAGGCACTATAAGCAGGCCAATCATGGTTCCCCTGCATCTTTGAAGTTTTAGGGAATCGAGAAAATCATACCTCCACCCAGAGGTGGTGATATAATCAATAAACTCCTATGCAGGGAAGCGTTTTGGATACATACACTTAACACTCAAGAACCTTTAGGTCTAAATGAAGAATTGAGTTTAACATGCTTTCTCTAAACACCTAAGCATATTAAAATACAGTATTTAAGATGAATATACTTTTATTCCCATTGTGAACTTTATATTACTTTTTTTTTTTTTTTTTTTTTTTTTTTTTTTGATCTGTATGTGGGTACTTGCCCTTTAATGATTGATTTATGAGTGTGACACCTTGGTTTAGAGGGGTGTATTTTTGGGTGGCCAACGCCCCCTTAATCACACCTGTTGATGACCCTTATTAATGGCTTCATTGCTCATTCTCTCCAAGGACTCTGATGAAGATGTAACTTTACATCGAAACGTTAGTCAATCATTGCTATGCACCTTAAATAAATATTTTAATTAGTAGACATCTGTGCTGCACCGGCGATTCCTTTTGAATAGTTTTATATAATTAGTTTATTAATTAAATTAATAAAAAAGACCTTGAGATATATTTGGTAATTGTACCTGAATGAATTGAAAATTTATTTTCTACATTTCAGATTAATATATTTGTTTTCCTTAAAATTTTAATTAACAGTAACTTAAACACTTTGCAGTTTGAATGATGTCCTGTATAAACAAAATGACGGAGTATGTTTTTATGTTTCCACTGTTCGATCGCGCACACACACACACGCAAATATAAGTAAACACTTTAGCTGCTACGACTTTTCGGGACTTTTTCGCACCCGCGCCCCTCTCTCTCTCTCTCTCTCTCTCTCTCTCTCTCTCTCTCTCTCTCTCTCGCGTCTGTCGCTCACGAACACGAGCTGGAAAAACGAGCGTGGTAATTTGCTACACTGCACACACTGTAAAAACACACGTCTTAAAGCTTGTTGATCTTATGTAGGAAATGCCTGAGATTACAGACAAACTATTTGATCCAACGTGTGAAACTGTAATTACCTTAAACACTCAATTAACTAACAATGGTAGTTTGAGTGAAAAACCAGTCTAACTTTCACAAACGCTTCGGCTCAACCACGACGGCTGAATCTGAAAATGCTTTATATCTGATGCTTTCATTTTTAAAGTTCACTCAGAGTTTATTCATATCCTCAGTAGAATCAGAAACCCATGAATGATCGCGAGAGAAAGCACATATACTCTGATCTTTATTAAATATTGATTCTTCTGCTGCTCTGCAAGCCTGTTTTCTTTAAGAAATGGAAATCTGTGTTGCTGACTGACTGAAATCACACTCAATATTAATTAAAGGAACTAGTTTAAGTGCAAATGATCACAGTATCAAACTCACGAGTATACTCACAAGTATATAAACTCACGGATGAGATGATCTCATGATCTTGAATCATAATGAACATCAAACTACAAGACAGATGATGAAGTTTATGAGCTGATCACATCATCAATAAATGAATCTCAAGAACCTAAAATGGGAAGTGGTTCTGAGAGAAACTTCCAAACCTGCTTTAAACAATTCCATCTTAATTTCTTTATTTTCTTCTACACATAATCAAGCACACTAGAGAGTCAACAAGCTGAACAACATGTGCTATCATTTGAATAAAGGCTGAAACACAACGACACAATAATTCCCACATGAGACGACATGATCTTACCGGGAATCAGACGGAAGACTGAAGACGCTGCTCATCAGGAGATGCTGGTGTTTATGAGCTGCTCACGTTCTTTTATAGCCTGAATTAACTCCAGAAACACCAAACACAGATGCATTAAACATCATTAGCAGTTAATGAACATGCAATCGCATCAGCACTCAGCCAAACTCCACAATATAAACCCATTTAAAGCCACAAGTGTTATAGAAAGGAAAATGTGAATAGCCAGAAATACAGTGATATAATACTCAGATTTTGTCATACTGTACATTAAATTATGATTAAGCAGTAAGGGCTAAATAAAAACATCAGTAAAGACAAAATATTATAACAACTTTTACTACTGAAAACAAAATCACTACATGTTTATTTGCAGTTTCATTCCAGACACTGATGTTTGTGAATCACCGCATCAGTCCGTCAGTAAACGTTGAGTTAGTTTGATTCTGCACTACGCTTTAATAATGTTCCACTATTGTGTGTTATGTAGTGATAAATGTAAAGTATACTAACTGTATCCAAACGAGAAATGGGCATTTCTGTTAAATATTTACAAATATTTACAAAACGTGCGTTCCAAATGTTAAATTATATTGTGTTAATATTGGTGAAAAGCTAATTCAAAAAGCTAATATTGTGAACATTAGACTTTTTCACAGTACGGTACACATGAGGAACAATCAAACAGCATCTCAGCTTATGGTAAATAATGACAGTAATGAACACTTTCATGAACATGTTGATAGTGAACACAAAAGTGATGTTATGCATATATTTCACATATGATGAATTAAAAGATTATATAATAGCTAAAATGATAACACAGTTTTTGTGCATTATTTAACCTTTAAGTCATGAAGGATGTCACTTGAAGCACTTCAACTGAGTATCATAATTGATTTGGTTTCTGCCATTAGAAAACACTTCCCTATTGAGTGGATGTGGGTGATTTTTTCCCTCAATTTTTAAAAGCTTGTCATTAAGAGATTCAGTATGATTGCATATTTCTTCACTTCCCATCAGCATTAATTCATTATGAATGTCTCAAACCACCTCTAATATAACACTAATGTTAACTGTTTCCTACTGAAAGTATCTGCACAATATACTGTACTATCTGTGAGTTGTTATGTGGACATAAATCCAGACTAGCATGAATTTAGTCGTTGTTTGATTTTTGAAACAGATTTTGGTGAACAAAAGCGAGGTGACGGCAGCACTCGGGTCGCAGAAGTCTCTTCTCCAACTGAAAAATCACACGCCTGTCATCAGTTATCATGCCAATTAAAGACATTAATGTGTAACAAATGCCCGCACCTCCCCGGGGGTCTCTCATCTGCCCACACCTCCCCTGGGGTCTCTCACCTGTCCGTACCTCCCCTGGGATCTCTCATCTGTCCTCACCTCCCCGGGGGTCTCTCATCTGTCCGCACCTCCCCGGGGGTCTGTCATCTGTCCGCACCTCCCCGGGGGTCTCTCACCTGTCCGTACCTCCCCTGGGATCTCTCATCTGTCCACTCCTCCCCGGGGGTCTCTCATCTGCCCGCACCTCCCCTGGGGTCTCTCACCTGTCCGTACCTCCCCTGGGATCTCTCATCTGTCCACACCTCCCCGGGGTCTCTCTCATCTGTCCACACCTCCCCAGGGGTCTCTCATCTGCCCACACCTCCCCAGGGGTCTCTCATCTGTCCACACCTCCCCGGGGGTCTCTGTCTCTCATCTGCCCGGACCTCCCCTGGGGTCTCTCACCTGTCCGTACCTCCCCTGGGATCTCTCATCTGTCCACACCTCCCCTGGGATCTCTCATCTGTCCACACCTCCCCGGGGGTCTCTCATCTGTCCGCACCTCCCCGGGGGTCTCTCATCTGCCCACACCTCCCCGGGGGTCTCTCATCTGTCCGCACCTCCCCGGGGGTCTCTCACCTGTCCGTACCTCCCCTGGGATCTCTCATCTGTCCACACCTCCCCGGGGGTCTCTCATCTGTCCGCACCTCCCCGGGGGTCTCTCATCTGTCCGCACCTCCCCGGGGGTCTCTCATCTGTCCGCACCTCCCCGGGGGTCTCTCATCTGTCCGCACCTCCCTGGGGGTCTCTCACCTGTCCGTACCTCCCCTGGGATCTCTCATCTGTCCACACCTCCCCGGGGGTCTCTCACCTGTCCGTACCTCCCCTGGGATCTCTCATCTGTCCACACCTCCCCGGGGGTCTCTCATCTGCCCACACCTCCCCTGGGGTCTCTCACCTGTCTGTACCTCCCCTGGGATCTCTCATCTGTCCACACCTCCCCTGAGATCTCTCATCTGTCCACACCTCCCCGGGGGTCTCTCATCTGTCCGCACCTCCCCGGGGGTCTCTCATCTGCCCACACCTCCCCGGGGGTCTCTCATCTGTCCGCACCTCCCCGGGGGTCTCTCACCTGTCCGTACCTCCCCTGGGATCTCTCATCTGTCCACACCTCCCCGGGGGTCTCTCATCTGTCCGCACCTCCCCGGGGGTCTCTCATCTGTCCGCACCTCCCCGGGGGTCTCTCATCTGCCCACACCTCCCCTATGGTCTCTCATCTGCCCACCCCTCCCCGGGGGTCTCTGTCTCTCATCTGTCCTCACCTCCCCGGGGGTCTCTGTCTCTCATCTGTCCACACCTCCCCGGGGGTCTCTGTCTCTCATCTGTCCACACCTCCCCGGGGTCTCTCATCTGTCCACACCTCCCCGGGGGTCTCTCATCTGTCCGCACCTCCCCGGGGGTCTCTCATCTGCCCGCACCTCCCCGGGGGTCTCTCATCTGTCCGCACCTCCCCGGGGGTCTCTCACCTGTCCGTACCTCCCCTGGGATCTCTCATCTGTCCACACCTCCCCGGGGGTCTCTCATCTGTCCGCACCTCCCCGGGGGTCTCTCATCTGTCCGCACCTCCCCGGGGGTCTCTCATCTGCCCACACCTCCCCTAGGGTCTCTCATCTGCCCACACCTCCCCGGGGGTCTCTGTCTCTCATCTGTCCACACCTCCCCGGGGGTCTCTGTCTCTCATCTGTCCACACCTCCCCGGGGGTCTCTCATCTGCCCACACCTCCCCGGGGGTCTCTGTCTCTCATCTGTCCACACCTCCCCGGGGTCTCTCATCTGTCCACACCTCCCCGGGGGTCTCTCATCTGCCCACACCTTCCCGGGGGTCTCTGTCTCTCATCTGTCCACACCTCCCCGGGGGTCTCTGTCTCTCATCTGTCCACACCTCCCCGGGGGTCTCTCATCTGCCCACACCTCCCCGGGGGTCTCTGTCTCTCATCTGTCCACACCTCCCCGGGGGTCTCTCATCTGTCCGCACCTCCCCGGGGGTCTCTCACCTGTCCGTACCTCCCCTGGAGTCTCTCATCTGTCCACACCTCCCCTAGGGGTCTCTGTCTCTCATCTGTCCACACCTCCCCGGGGTCTCTCATCTGTCCACACCTCCCCAGGTGTCTCTCATCTGCCCACACCTCCCCGGGGGTCTCTGTCTCTCATCTGTCCACACCTCCCCGGGGGTCTCTGTCTCTCATCTGTCCACACCTCCCCGGGGGTCTCTCATCTGTCCACACCTCCCCGGGGGTCTCTCATCTGTCCACACCTCCGTGTGGTGCGGAGATAGAAGGTTGTTCTAATGTGACGCATTCTAGCTGACAGTCGGCAGTAGTTCTCTCGGTGTGTTCAAGCGCAGCTTTTTACCCAGACACGAGGCGACAACACAGTCGGCTTTCATCAGCGCTAGTTCGTCTGTGTCGGCTTGGTCTGTTCCAGGCTTAAGAAGACTCAGTACAGTTTACACGACTCATGCTTAAAGTCATCTATCCTTGTTTTGAGGCAAAATACATGCTCGTTCATACCTTGTCTATTGATGTATGCCTTTTGCTTAGTGGATAAGATGTCAGCTTCCACCAACCAAGGGAGAACTCTGGCCAGTATGCATTTCATGAACACCTGGTAGGGAGAAGGGATATATCGCTCCAAGTCGATGGTTCATCAGGAATGTTGTCTTTTTTTGGAATACAATGGATTAGTGCTCCTTTCCATGAATCTGGTATTCTCTTATTTTCCAAACAGATGCGGTTGTTAAAATCTGACATGACTGTATGGTTTTAAGAGTGTCATATGTCCCGCCATCCTTACCACTGGCTTTGTTGTAAGGGAGGTTTTTAAGACCGTCTCTACTTCCTTAAATTTGAAGTGCGTGGTTTCAGGGAAAAAAAGTTGGTTTCATTGGCGGCACGTTCAAATACCAGGGTGGGGGTGGTGATCATCATTACGCCTCTGATTTAGGCATTTTAGTATCATAATTCATCTGTAGCTTCTTTAACTCTGCTGTGATTCTGATGATCTCCTGTAGAGGGAGACACGAGACTGCATTACAGGATCAAAGGTCAATCTGGATCCGCTTTATTTCATGTTTATTTTTATTTTCACTGTTACGTTTATTTGTATAGTGCTTTTCACAATACATATTGTTTCAAAGCAGCTTCATGGAAAATTAATTTCTGAATTAAAATTAAGATTGATCTGTTATGAGACGTGACTCAAAGTAATGTCCATATATCAGAAATATACAAATATACATACACATTAAAGATGATTAAAGTATATTATCTCAGTATTGTACAGATTACAGTATATAGCTGATAATGTGTTGACTCAGAGTTATGATCATCTGATGTCTTCATAACTCAAACTGGTGTGATCTCTAGTTACTGAGACTGAACACACACACACACACACACTTCTGTCAGAGATCTAGTGTTCTTGAGTTATTCAGACTGAAGGTGGCGCTATAGTGATGATTGACAGGCTTTAATACACATGACAAGAACTGCTTTAATCTAGTATTTACTTTCTTTCGAATGTTGATTCAGAATATTTTAAGTTGTGGATGAATTCGGGTGAGGAAAAGAAAGTCAAGTCTATTCTCAGAACAAACATAAACACTGCAGAACTACTGTATATAAAGGCTGTTCACACGAGCACTAAAGGTGTAATACTTTCATTAATCTGATATGCTACTTCACATAGGAAGAATAGATTAGTGACTGATCTGATGCCGACTGTAATACACACACACTGAAGCGGACTGATATCAGCTGATATAGACTGAGGTTTACTTCACGCCACAACCACCTAAAATATTAGTTGCTGGATTTTGAACACATATTTGATTGATCACTGATTCAGTTTTAGTCCAGTCATCATATTGCCCCTTACAGCAGTTCTCCAGTGAACTGAACACATGAAGATGAAGATGATAAAGATGTTGAGGTCTTCAGCTGCTGATGTCAGTGATGTTGTGTTGCCCGTCTAGATCACAGGAGACTATAAATCACAAATATATATTAGATTTGTCAGAAGAAACCAAGGATCCAAGTGCAAAGGCAAGTTCTTGCAATAGTCTTTACTGAAGAATTAACATAGGCAGTCTGTCGTGCAACGACACAGAACTGGAATAAACTCAATGTTAGTGTATTTTACAGAAGCTCAGCAAAACACGGAAGACTCCTGTCTTGGTAATAGTTTGCAGAGCTGGTAATTCACGTGGCAGTAACACAGTCCTTGTAAGTGTCCATAAAGCCGCAGAGAGAAGACTAGAAGGCCACCAGCAGCAGGATGACAGGGCAGAGAAAGCACACAAGACGAGCACAACTCCTCTAGACTAGACAAGATAAAAGGTAAATCTGTGTCACAAAAAAAAACAAAAAACAGGTGTCACAGAGAAGCAGCGTGAGCGCTAATTGCAATGATGAAAACGTGAGAGAGTGACTTTGGTTAAACGGCCGTATAATAATTTGGGTAAATGTGTAAGCTAGATTTATGCCTATTTTTTCACATCTTCATGGACACAACAATGATTTCCTTCGTGTGTTAATATTTTTCCTTGTAATAATGTATGGTTTGCAAAAATGATAACGGCTGCCTCTGTGTGTAGATGAGATAAGCAAAGTCTATGTGTGTTGTGCACAAGGTACATTATGGACAAGCATTCGCCCTTAAAATAGCATCTGAATAACATGTGCAGTACAGTACAGTAGTCTTTGTTTTATTACCAAAAAGATACCCAGAAACAGGACAACTTACAACGCAAAGTAGAACTGACACTGAACAAAATCAAAGAAATGTGAAAAACCTGTGACAACTTAAAACCATTTGTAACTTGTCTAGGAGCCTAACTGAAACCAAAAACTTGACAATCTTCTCAAATATTAGAGTATTAAAATGAGGTTTGAATTTGTTTTGCATTAAATCATTTCTTGAATATGAATTTTGCCATTTTAGCTAAACAAACATTTATATCTTTAGAAAGGCAAAAAGTTTACGGTAACTTTACAATTACACTTTAATGTAGTGTTCCTGTAGATTACGTTGGTCATTCCCAAGGAATGCATGAATGGATAAGACAATTACTTTGAATGCAATATAAGTCACTTTAGACCATCTGCCACATGCACTAATGTAGTGAACGATCTGATGTAAAGTGTTCTGTAAAACAATGTGAAACTACAAGGTTCTGTTTAGAAAATCTTTAATGCTGATATTTGACAACAGTTTCAGCAGAAGTTCAGGAGTCTTCAGAAGAATCACTAACCTACAAGAATAAATAAAACAATTTCAAAACCAATAATAGTCCTGATCATCCAGTTATGCTTCATTTTTTGTGATATGACCTACTGACTTAATTACATTACAAAACTGTTGCATGACATGGTTCATGTTAGCTTATAGTATGATGATCAATGATAACCCTTTAATTTAATCTTCTTGCTGTTCTTGTTGTCATCCTCTTATACCTGAAAAAAAACAGATTTAGTTGATCTGCAGTGTCATTCTGAGTTTTTTATTGCGATCACATCACCTTAATCACAGCAGAACATGCGCACGTCATTGAGAGCGGTGTCGTCTCCACTTCCCTGTGGCGGTTCTACCAATGTTTGTAAGCCGCAGATTCCTTTTCCTTTACACGTTGGTCTCTAGTCACCCCAGTCTGTGCTCTCACCTTCAAACACACCACCTCCACTGTGTTTGAACCTGGAAAAAATTCAGATGTGACAATATTATGATAAAATATGTAACTGTGCTGTCGGATTGAGTGTCAGTCACATGATCCCCTGCAGCCGACGGCCTAATCACTGCAATCTTGAACAGCAGCACGACTGCGAGTGTGATATTAACTAAACTATGGATGGGGGAAAACTGAGTCCTTAACTAAATAAAACAGGATGGGTAAGAGGTATACACTGGTGCTATGAGTTAGAACATCTCTTATCCACACACTCACCTGATGCTGTTTACGGCCGTATCATCTCCAGATCCTTGGGGAGATTCAACTCTCAGCTGGAAACCTGGAAAGTACCCTTATGAAAAAGAAGTATACTTCAAGTTAATTTTATGAAGTATACTTAAGTAATGTTCAAGCATATTTTAAGTATACATTATGTAGTAAGTATACTAATGTCAATATGTACTAGTAGTAAACTTGTAAGTGTACTATTTTAATACCGCTTGGGACTAAATTGGCCCACTTTTAGTATATAAAAGTATATGTTTAAGTGTACTATAAGTGTAACAGTAAGTGCACAACTAGTTCATAATTACGTTTCTCATTTGTACTGCAAGTGAACTTATGGGTATACTAGTATACTATTTTAATACTTGTAGCAACTTTGAAGTATACTCTCAGTAAACTACTAGTTTAGTAGTTTTATACTGCAAGTTTTCTTTAAGTGAACTTAACATTATACTTACAGTTTACCATTTATATATTATTCTTGCTCTTTTAGTGTACTCTCAATAAACTATAGTTTAGTAGTTTTATACTACAAGTTTTCTTGAAGTGAACAACATTATACTTATAGTTTACTATTTATATAATTCTTTTGCACTTGCAGTAGGCCTAGTCTATACTACGATGTTCAAATGTTATTTTTTATACTTGAAAAATACCTTTAACTGTACTTTAATTTTAAAAACATTTTATTAGCTTCATGCATCCTTTTTTATCAACACTTGAATGTTGGTAAGTTTCATAAATAAAGGCAACATTTTAAACATAAAAGATGAGAAAATCAAATTCAGAACGATGATCAAAACACAGATGGAGTGGATCGAGGCCAACACCACCTAAGCTTCACAGTCGTTTTGTCTTCATGGGTTACACTTAATTTAATTTGGTAATATTATGCAGTTTTGATTTGCAAACTGTTTAATGTTTGATGATCACGTTATTTTACATTTGAGTGAGCAATCTTCTATCACTTGTTTAAGCTTCTTCTCCTGTGTTTTGATCCGGAGATTCTGTAGAAGATGTGTCATAGCGTCCCCTACCGTATAACATTGAAAACATGGATAGCTGGAAAATTCACTCAGTGGTGGGGAAAGAGTCAAGTAGAATTAAAGTAAATTCCTTTGTGCACTACCAGTGGACTAGCCTACACAAATTCAGATATGCAGAATTAGAACTTTGAATAATTAAACTTTTGTATATCAAAAGATTGAGTACAAGTATAGGCCAAATATACTTGAACTTTTCTCTCAGTATAAGTCAAGTACACTTAAGTGTAATTAAGTATATTACTGAGAAGTACATAAAGTATATTTTATAGAAATGTATAAAATGTAGACTGAAAGTATGCTTTCTTCTTTTTGGTTGAAAAGAATGATACTAATAGAACACTTGAAAAAACTAATTTTTCATAAGGGAATTATTATCGCTGTGTACAAGATCAGGTTCAGTTCCATGCTTATTTTATTTACTCTATAAGCTATTCCTCCAGAAAGCTTGTTACTATATAAACTTGAACATGTTAGTTTATAAGACAGTGTGTAATATTATTTTTTTTTAAAAACTATTTAATAAGCTTCTCAATCAAAATAGTAAACACAAGTACAAGCCAAAGAATACTTAGAATACTTAATCTCGATCAACAAGTATAGCCCAAAAATACTTAGACTTTTCTGTCAGTATAAGTCAAGTATACTTAAGTGGAATTTGAAGTAAATTTCTGAGAAGTACATAAAAAGTAGACTGAAAGTATACTTTCTTATTTTTTAGTTTAAAAGAAGTATACTAATAGCACACTTGAATAAACTTCTTTTTCATAAGGGTATCCAGAAGAACTAAGTCTGAGACTTGTCCACTGACTCCAGCTGAAGAAAACACAAAGCTTGCCTGATCACATCAATTAGTATTTAAGGAAATCCAGTTTACTTATCTATCTTAAATACTTAATGCAAGAATTGTTAATAATCCGAGTCCATTACTTTCCTACGCTGGACTCAATGTAGTCCGAAAGTTTGACAGCATGAAGGTCTTTGGACCGATCAGCACAGTAAAGACGAATCCCATTGAGCGCTGTATCATCCCCAAAACCAGCGTCTCCTTCCACCTTAAAACAAAGTCAAGACAATCTTCCATTTGAAAGAAGAAACTCTAGCCCAACACTCAGGAACATTTATCTTCATGCTCTTTAGGATTACAGACACTTAGATCTTAAGCAGGAGCAGTTCCCTGGAGTACCCTGGAATTAAATGACAGCAACTCCACAGTTTTGAACCTTTGAAGCACCCATCCACCCCCATATTAGCAAAATAGAGTCAATGCACAACTTACCTTCAGATCAAACCCTATGGTGCACATTCCACTTGGACAAAAGGTCCTTTCCCCCACGTTCCCCAGTTCATCCCATTCGTCACCGTCAGCACAGATCTGTAAGGTCGCTCAATGCTCCGCTCAGAACGACCTTCTGCAGACGTAACGCTCACATAATGGCCAGCAGTGAAAACATCATGGAAAAGAAGTGATGCATTGCTACAGCACTGGCCTGAATTTAGATAAAATAACTGCAGAGACAGTATAGGACCATAACACTCTCAAGTCTATTAAGGAAGAAGCCTCATATTTATACACAAGAATCAGAATCATTAACCATGATGTCCATTCCATCCAATCATAGTACTCAAAGATCAACCCCTACCATATTTGGCATATTAAGAATTTATGTTTTATTAACAAAGTTCGGGAGGAGCACATTCACATAATTAAACCTAATTAAACACGAGTGGAGCACATTCAGTTAATCAACCCAATCAACGAGTTAAGAGCTATATACCCAGCAAACACAAAGGCTGTGTTCGAAACCGCATACTTCCCTACTATATAGTAGGGGAAAAGCAGTAGACGAGCGACAAGTATGTACGAATCCTCTGTATTCATACAAGAGTAGGGGAGAATTACCTGGGGCCTGTACCATGAAGCCGGATTAGGTGGCTAGCCAGCTATGTTTCAGTTTAGTTTCCGCCAACCCTGGGTTTTAGGTACTATGAAAGTAGCTCGGCTTTAATCGGTGTTCGTTGCCATGGTATCTTACGCTGCACGGCTAACCTGCTCCGGGGCAGGTTATGTTCTGGATTCAAGATCTCAGACTGAAGTTTGACCAATCAGCTGAGAGCAAAGAAACATATAGGTGACGTAACTTATTCCAAGTGTCTGTTGCAATGACTTCAACGTTTCTTCCAAACCCGGTGGACATCTCAGCGCAAATTGTTTGACGAGCACTTCGTAGAGAGAGTTTTTAGCCAGACAAAATCCCCTTGCCTTATAGTTACTTATGAAAGATACAGATTTTCCGCGGAAGGAATGTCTTATCTTTGCGAACTTCTTGAGCCGCACATAAAGAATTTAACACGTCGAATCCATGCACTTACTGTACCGCAAATTGTATTACGTTGCCTTTTTTTTTTTTTTTTTTTTTTTTTGCAAGTGGTACATTCTTGCACGGCGGGTGACGCACAGAAGCTAGGGGAAAACATATGTTTGTCGAACCATTCGCAAGGTGGTCCTCGCTCTGCAGGAGTACATGAAAAGTTTCATTAATAGTGTTCCCCGGACATTTATCGACCATGTCCATAAAAGAGGGCTTTTATAAAATTGCCGGTAAGATATTGATAGGGTGACATCACATGAACACTTTTTTTTTTTCTCAAAAAGCAAATTTCACAAATGTACTATACAATATAATACATGTTAAGAATTATTTTGAATCTTTTTTATTCTTCTTCTGATAATCTTATGATAGGATTCCCAAGTCATTGCAACATGTATGCAGTCTATTGCTCCAGTCTCCACTGCTCTAGGGGAACATGAGGCAGATTATGTTAATAGGAAGTCCTATCACAGCCTTAATATTCAGGTAGAGATGATGTGAATATGTGAGATGATTATTTTTTGTGAGATGAATCTTTAAATTAATAGTAACTTTAACAGATATAACAATGATCTACTAAACATTTCTAAACTACTAAACACGACTTGTGGTCATATGATCAAGTTTGGATGCCAAATGGCCTGGCTCCAGTGCTTGTCTTACAAATTTTCCATGAGTCTGTGTTGTGTCAGCGCTTTGAGGAAAGCAAGTTAAATTTGTTACAGTACAAAACACTGTTAATTTGAACTGAGATAGAAAAACCTACACAATAACCCCCTATCATGACCCTCAGACAGGGCCACAGCACCGCTTCAATGTGGCCCTCAGAAAAACCAGAGTGAAGATCGAGATGACCTTTGGCCTCCTAAAGGCACATTTCAACTGTGTTCGGCGCTTCAGAGTCACCAGAGCGGGCATCACAGATAGTGGCTGCATGTGCCATTCTGCACAATATAGCCACCAGTAGAAAGGAGCGAGAAACACCATAAAACCAGCTTCTCCCCGATGAAACTGACCCGATCACACTTGACCACCCAGCTGGTGCAGATGTAGATGCAATCACCATACAATATTACACTTAATAAAAGCACATTGAAACTGCAGATAGGTCTCAAACTGTTTTATTGGTTTTGTGGGATAGGAGGGAGAAAGAGAGCAAGAGAAAGTTGCATTAATAAATATTCATACTATATATATATATATATATACTATATAACTATATACATACTGAGATCAGTTTTATCCAGCTGTTTGATTTTGTTTGGAGCCTCCTCAGCTCACAGTCAGCTCCTTTAGTGTGCAGTCTAGTTCAAGACTCCTTTAGTGTGCAGTCTAGTTCAAGACTCCTTTAGTGTGCAGTCTAGTTCAAGACTCCTTTAGTGTGCAGTCTAGTTCAAGACTCCTTTAGTGTGCAGTCTAGTTCAAGTCTCCTTTAGTGTGCAGTCTAGTTCAAGACTCCTTTAGTGTGCAGTCTAGTTCAAGACTCCTTTAGTGTGCAGTCTAGTTCAAGTCTCCTTTAGTGTGCAGTCTAGTTCAAGACTCCTTTAGTGTGCAGTCTAGTTCAAGTCTCCTTTAGTGTGCAGTCTAGTTCAAGACTCCTTTAGTGTGCAGTCTAGTTCAAGACTCCTTTAGTGTGCAGTCTAGTTCAAGACTCCTTTAGTGTGCAGTCTAGTTCAAGACTCCTTTAGTGTGCAGTCTAGTTCAAGACTCCTTTAGTGTGCAGTCTAGTTCAAGACTCCTTTAGTGTGCAGTCTAGTTCAAGTCTCCTTTAGTGTGCAGTCTAGTTCAAGTCTCCTTTTGTACAGGGCCCTGACTGAGTCTGTTTCCACCTGAAACATAATTCCACCACAAACATGATCATTACAAGTTTTCTGGAGGCTCATCAAAATCACAAAAAGTTCCTTGACTTCCTACAAACACAGCACTGCCTGTAATTTATGTCAAGGGTTTTAAATCCTTACACATTTCTTCTGAAGGCCATTGAGGTAGAGGCCTCAGTTTCTGGGGCAGGTTGTGAAAAATCCTACAATAAAAGAGATGTGTAAGGGCCAGTCCCTTTTTTATGCCACACATTCAAATGTTTGCCATAATAAAAAGCCCAGTGCATTCACATCAGCAACTGAACACACAGACAGAGTGTCTTCATCATTTGCTTCACCCTAATAAATAAAAGTAGGCCAATGTAAAGCATAACTGTTGTAAAGCAGGTTATGTTTGGTGTTCTGTCTGCTGCATACTGACCTCTGTGTGGGAGACTGTGTGTGTGTGTGTGTGTGTGTGTGTGTGTGTGTGTGTGTGTGTGTGTGTGTGTGTGTGTGTGTGTGTGTGTGTGTGTGTGTGTGTGTGTGTGTGAATGTGTGCTAGCTTCAACAGGGACACTGTATTTCCCTGCAGAACATACAGTCAGCCATATTTAAAACTTAAAAAAAAGTAGTAATGTATTGCACACGTACCCAGTGTTACTTGCTTAGAGGAGCCAGCACCAGGGTCAGATTGTACAGCTCCTGTAATCCCATCCATAATCGGCCGTCCCTTATTGCCTACTCAGAGCCAACTCCTCCGCCAGTGTATTCTGGTTTTCTGAATTTAATTCTTTATTTCTGTTTGCAGCAAACAAGTGTGATAAAATGTTCACAAAAGTAATAAAAGGTTGTGGTAAATACTCTTTGAATTAACTCCTTGAAATAACCACTTTGAATTATGTTTTTATATTTTGTCTTTATCTGCTGCCAAGAACATTTGGAGTCGGGGTTGCATCTAAAAATCTAAAAATCAATGAATATTAATCTTTCTTAGTACATACATGCACATTTTTTATATATTATAAAAATAGGCTATTGGCTATATTACACATATAGGCTACACATACATATAAACATAATTTTACATAAATATAGAACGTAGGCTATTTGTTTAACTTACACATTAACAATCAGCAATCTTTCTCCAACAGTCTTCTCTTGCTTTGGCGGCAAAGACCGTATTTTTTCGAGGTTGAAATACATATTTAAATTCATCGTAATTATGAATGATTATCTCTTGCTCCTCTGCGGAAAAATATATCGCTCTCGCTCTACCCGCGATTGGTTGTTCAGTGTCGACGTCACTCTTTTATGTGCACGCGCGCGTGGAGTTATCATAGCTTGAGGATCAAAGCCTGAGTTGACAGAGAAAGTCGATGAGCTGCATCATGGTACCAATAAAGCCTGATTGCATCGGTTTGGTTTTGTCAACTCAAAACTAATCCTGTAACCCCGAGTTCAGCTACCTTCATGGTACAGGCCCCAGGGTGATGTTCTAACTCGCGAGATTCAGACGTATATACGTATACTAATAGTGCGTTCGAATACCTACTTTCATACTATATAGTAGGAGAAAACAATACATGAAAGAAGTAGTACGTTCGAAACATCAGCATTCATAAAAGAGTAGGCGAGAAGTTCCCGGATGACCTACTGCTTCTGCCCAGATTCTGAAGCACCCATCGACGGATACTTTTCTATCAATGTGCAGACATTACAAACGCTGAGGAAAACCATTCTAGGTAGGGCTGTCGAGTTACTGATGTTGAGGTGTTAGTGCACCTGTCGCTCATATCATTTTTAAAATTGCAGAACTTATAGTTACATACAAGATCAGGGAAAGATATGATGGTTGTATCTTTAACAATGAACAACCATAATGACAGTGTTGTGTCAATTCATGGTTACAAGTTGTACTGAGCACTCCAGGCTAGATTCACCCAGGACAATCAGAGCACTCCCAAACTGCAGGGGGCAACCATGCAACCGGAGTTGGTGGAACCAGCTTCTTGGAAGTGCTCTTGGGACCATTGCTGCGTTCCAGTCCAAAATTGTCATGCCCTTCACTCGCTAACTTCCCTTCGTCTCGTTCACTCGGATGTACGTCATTGCTTGCGTTGCACAAGTGCCCACTACTGGCGGAAACTGCAATGGGCTGAACTGGAATGTCCTAAGCCCTTGATCACTTGGAATCAGCTATGTAGTTGATTTATTATTTACATTTTTTTTATCCTTTAAGAATTTGTTTAATGCAGCATCCAAATGTTTATATGTGTTTGGGTTTTAAATAAAATAAAAAATATAATTAATATATCATAGAGTTGTCTGTTGTGGTGGTGATTAGACGAGATATGTGGTGACGTCACAGTCGTACTGCATTGTGGGACATATAGGTGCCTGAAGTGTACATTTGAAGTAGACTTGCTCCCTCGGTCAAGATCGAGGGAACGAGGGTCTGTCCATATAAACTTCCCTCGTCCACTTCACGAAGTGGAAAGCACTTCAAAATGGTTGCAGGGATTCCCCCAAGGGGAAGTGCTTAGGGAAGTTCGCAAGTGCGTGTCTAAAAGTGGACTGAAACGCAGCACAAATTTACCAGGGGGTCAATCCAGCGCTCGAATTCCGTACCACCCCCAGGAGCCGCCATTGGCTAACAAGCCTTCACCTGCAGTTAGCCCATTCATTTTGGCATCACTTTGACAGCGAATAACTTTACATCTGATGCATTTAAAGACTCCATTTGTCGACTGTTTATTTCTAAAGAAACACGACAATGTATAAAAGGCTCCATTACCTTGTATCTTACGTTATGGCCCCGTAGAAAAAGTAGGCTAACGATTGGGTCATAACCACGCGACTCTCTGGAAATTACCGTGTAGACAGGAGGAGAAGCTCGCAGTCAATCGGGGGGACGTGGAGGCATAAAGTCCGATAAAGTCAAGGGAGAAGCCCATAGAGAGTCATAAAGTTGCTCCTAGCTCATGGACAGCTCCTACACACACTCTCCGTCTCTGTGAGATTCGGAAGGGAATGATTCAGATTTCGTTTGGCACAGCTACTAGAAGACAGACGGGTTGCTCACGTCACATCTACGTCATCAAGCTCAGTGTGAGTCTGCGCAGTCGCTCAGCCATCAGGAAGAAGTGCTTCTAATTTGCTTCACTTTTCTCCGTTGAAACCTATGGGATCGCTGTGTCCAGTTTATATACTGTCTATGATATTTACCTGCGCACCCACAGGGAGTGCATGGCATTGAAATGTTTGGTAAGAGCTCAGTTGGCCCTCTCACCCGTTCCTGAAAAAAGATACTATGACCACAGCTCCTGATCATCCAAAGACGCAACTGGTAGGACAGAATGTGTTTGAATGTGTTGAGTTCATGCTTCTATATGACTTTTGCTTAGTTGTAACATGCAATTTAAATTAAATAGTGAAGACTTTATTATGTGAACGTAGAACTTGACAGAAGTAACGTTACTCTAAGCATGTGTATTGTTTAAATTATATAAGTTTAATTATGCGATTGGTATTTTAATTATTAACTATTAGAGATCCTAGGTTAATCTAAATGACTTTGTTTGGTTTGAGGATTCAGTAACATTTATTTATTATTACTTTGAGAAAGTGGTATTGAGATTTATTTGTGATTTATTTGTAACTAATTCATGTTTTTGGTTTGTGTATCTTAAGGTTATCAGACTATTCTGTTCCATCCCAAATCTATCAAACCATCTTTAAGAAAATAAAAAATCATAAAGTGAACAGATTTGAGTTGTCCTTTGCGTTCATCAGAGATAAAGCAGTTTTCAAGTTTGAGCAGAGCTGTGGTCAGTCAGAAAACACACAGAACTTGACAGACAGAAAACATAAATATCATGGGTTTACATCCATCAAAATATGAGATTATATACACAGGGGAAAAAAGAACAATGAGAAGTTTAATATCTTTGAATAATACATAAAAAATGATTTTTTTATTGTTGTTATTTATAAGCCAGAGGGATGAAACATTCAACAAGAAAAAGAGGAAACCATAAAGGACAGCCCTTGGGGGCCCAAAAGGGCTTTTTGCTTGTGGGTGAATATTTTGGATATAAAATAAAAAGAATTAACAACATATACAAGAGATGATGATTTGGGGGTTTTTGTAATAAAAAAATATATCTTTAAGAATAAAACTGTGGGTCACATATAAGCAGAGTTAAAATATAAGAACTTAAATCGACCCTAAATGTGCATTAGAATGACATCATCACCTGAGGATGACATCATCTCTAACCTGTTTTCCAATGTTACTGTAACTGTGTGTATTATTGTATTGTGTGTTCATTTCCAGAGGTGCACCAATATGTGTTTCAGTGACCGAAATATAATTTTACAGACCATTAAATAGGCAAATATCAGCTGATTTATCAGTCAATATTTCATACAGTCACTGTATACTCAAATCATCACAATCACCGTGATCTTTATACAGTCTGTGCAGTATTTTATTATTTGTTCATATTTGTGCTTCTCTGTGCATTTCTTTATCTTTATTTGAGTGTGTCTGTTTTTACACACAAGCTCTCTCTTGAATTTGAATTTGAATTTATTTCAGGATAACCCCTTGAGATGTATCATCTCATTTTCAAGGGGGTCCTGCACCAATGTACAGACACAATAGTTAATCACACACTAAAAAAGACACAGATACAAACATATAAACAAAACAAAACCTCGCTCACCTGCCCTTACCCACAACTAACATAGCACACATATTAATGGATATTTAACAAGTAATCAGAAAATCAAAAAATGTTGGGCATTGGAGGTTTCTAAGTGAATACGTTGAGCAATACGGTATTAAGTGCTGTTTAAGGTATGCAGGACAATTAAAATAAACACATTTAAAAATAAACAGAATCCAGTGGTAATCCCTTCGTGATTTAGGTTGCAACCAATGAAGTGAATCATACATAAAACAATGATGAGTTTTAAATGGACAGTTCAATATAAATCTGCAAAGAGAATTGAATACGACATTAAGGGGTTTGAGATTGGACTCAAAGGTATTAGTATAAACTATGTCTGCATAATCAATAATTGGTATTACCAGCTGAGAAATAATTTTTTTTCTGACTTGAGTTGAAAAACAATTAATTGATCTGTACAGAGTGTTAAGACATCCATATACTTTCCTAATTATATTATCAATGTGTATCTTAAAAGTAAGGTTAGAGTCGAGCCAAAGGCCCAAATATTTAAATTCTTCCACAATCTGCATAAGGGACCCATCTAAAAACTTTAATTCA
This sequence comes from Abramis brama, assembly GCF_963993115.1. Classification (NCBI taxonomy): domain Eukaryota; kingdom Metazoa; phylum Chordata; class Actinopteri; order Cypriniformes; family Leuciscidae; genus Abramis; species Abramis brama. The sequence goes on along the minus strand of NC_139977.1, from coordinate 34,560,953 downwards.
AAACTGGAAGCACAACGGCGATTTTGTATCGTGGAAAACACCATGCAGCAGGACTTCTTCATGTTCAACAGAAGTTTATTAATAAACAGCCACTGTTGTACTTTATCAAAGTCAGATTGAAGAATTCTTTGAACTTGCAGCAAATCCCGATTAGAGGTAAAGATGACAGTGTCATCAGCATAAAGCTCTAATTCACAATGAGAACAAACTTGTGCCAGGTCATTGATAAAGATTGAAAAAAGCAGTGGGCCTAAAGAAGAACCTTGAGGAACACCTTTATCAATAATTAAATAATCTGACTGGAATCCTTGGTAAACAACACATTGACGTCTATTATGCAAATAAGAGTTGAACCAAAGTACAGCATGTTTATTCAAACCAATAGAGTAAAGCTTATCCAGTAAAAGGTAATGGTCAACCATATCAAATGCCTTTGAGAGATCAATGAAAGCAGCTCCAGTGAAATGACCATTATCAAAACCCGAGAAAACATCATTTGTAAATTTTAACAGAGCAGTTGAAGTAGAAAAATTGGATCTAAAGCCAGATTGATGTTGAGATAAAATATTATAATTATTAATGTACTCAGTTAGTTGATTAAAAATTAATTTCTCAAATATTTTAGCAACTGCACAAATGATAGAAATCGGACGATAATTGTTCATATCAGATTGGTCTCCACCTTTGAAAAGAGGGGTCACTCTTGCAGCTTTCCAAATTTGTGGCACAGTACTAGTAGCTAATGATAGGTTAAAAAGATCTGCTAAAGGAAACATCAATATGTGAGCTGCAATTTTGACAAACTTAGCTTCCAAATCATCTGGTCCTGTACTACTCTTTAATTTAAGGTTCTGTAATACATTAAAAACATCACTGGGCATGATCTTTTTGAATGAAAAAGAACCAGCAGGCATAGAAGAATAGGAAGACCATGCCAGACCATCAAGGCAAACAGATTTTGAACTACATAAAGACAAAAAATGATTATTAAAGGCATGAGCTATAAGCAAAGGATCAGATAAAATGTCCTTATCCTTACATATTTGTTTCACAGAAGTCTTTTTATTTTTGTTAAGAATATTATTTAAATGATTCCAGAAGTGCTTAGGGTTATTGAAATCACGAGAAAAACAGTCTCTATAATAATTAGATTTGGCATTCCTAGTTTCAGTTTTACATTTATTCCTTAACTGCCTGTATATTGTCCCATCCGATTCAACTTTTGATAAACGATATTTAACCCAAGCTTTGTCCCTTTGTTTGAATAGTTGAAGTAAATTAGAATTTATCCATGGTAAATGTCTACCTTTGTTAAAAGTGTTCACACTGAACAGATTTGCTCAAATATTCTTCAGACTTATTTTGTTTTCGTAACCTACAATATTCTCAAACCCTCATGAACATTTTACATCACAAGTGTATTATTATTATAATAACTGGCTGCTCGCTTTATTTCTTTACAATAGTGCATATTAATTTCAGCTGGTTTTAGTGTTTGAGTTCCATATTTAACAATCCTTAAGGGTATAAGAAGGAGAGGTAACTGTTGACATTAAATAAACCTGGATTCCAGTCGAAACATGTGATTTAACAAACCGGTTATGCATACAGATAGTTGACGCACCTCCTCCCATTGACAGTTCCTGGGATTTTAAAGACAATTCCCCTACATTCAGTAGGTGCATGAATGGCAACATGAATGAAGTGTTTTTCCAGGTGTACACACACACCGCTCTTCTGCATAGCATTAACTATTACAAGTGTTTCAGTACAGTATGTTCTTCAATTCTACTGAGATCCTGATTGGAGCATCTTTAGTGTTTCGTTTCGTCTCTAACAGAATAAACGTGTCAAAGTCAGTCAGAATGATCTCTATGTTCATGAAACTATTTATTTTTCATTTTATTCTTGCTTTGAGAAAGTGCAGAAACTGCTGAAGCTCAAGAAGAATGATGTGAATCTGTTTCTGAACAAAAGATCTGTGTGTAGATTTGAGGGATTCATCAGATGATTCATTTCTATTTCTACACCTATTATTTCTCTATTGATCATCATAGATCTGGTGCGTCTTATTGAATCTCTTCTATCATTTGAACATGAGTCCTTATTTTACATTACAGTGTAACTATAATTGTTAAAACTGTCTTTATTGTTTTACATTGACTTTCAGCCGTTATTCTGTTCACACTCATCTGATATGAATCAGTTTATATTGTGAAATGTAATGATCTCTCTGATGAATGTGATTATGCGACTGATCCTGTAATATAATCTGATCAGATGAGAGTCTCTTTCTGCTTCATATGAGACACATGATGATCCTCATTGAGCTTCAGATCAGATTCTCTGATTTCTCTTCACTGTCTCTGATCCTGAAACTAAAGGCCTTTGAGTTTCACCTCAAATCTACTTCGACATCTAGTGGACAAAGATGAAAACTGCAGACTGATGCTTCTAATTTTCCTCTTTGCATTGGAATTTAAATGCATTGCCTATTTTGTGTTCGTACAATTTTGTTTAATCCAAATTTTACTTACACTGTTAAAAAAATCTGTAGAAATTACAGTATTATTGGCAGCTACTTGCCAGTAACTTACTGTAGATTTAAATTGATGTTATTTATTGGCAACAGTTTGTTCAAAGTTAAATGAACATTAAACATTAACAAGTCTTTATCTTTACATAATAAAACTAAAATAACAGCCTCATGCAAAGCATTCTGGGAACCAAAATCTGAAGGAAAAAAACAGAAAAAGGTTGATGAAGATTTCTGGTTCCCAGAATGCTTTGCATTAGGTTGTTATTTTATAGTTTTATTCTGTAAAGACAAAGACTTGTTAATGTTTAATGTTCATTTAACTTTGAGCAAACTGTTGCCAGTAAATAACAATTTATTTAAATAATTTTAAATCTACAGTAAGTTACTGGCAAACAGCTGCAAAACTACAGCAATTTTTTTACAGTGTATGTATTAAACACATGCATGCTTTTCTGTGTTTTTTTAGACATGTTTCTTATATTTATAAAATAAACAAGAGGTTCAGAACAATCACGCTAGGATAGATTTAAAAACTTGATACATTTATACATTTATAAGTTTATTTCAGTTATTGCATTCAACGATTGAGAACAATTAGTAAAAGACAGTTTTAAAGCATTGTGAGGTACAAAGGAAAAGCACAACGAAATTAAATCAATGTATACGAGTGGAGGTTTGCTGTGCTTTATTCTAACGTTACACAAAGTGAATGCCTGCAAAGGGACAACTGCGCAAAACGTGCTGCTAACTTATATATATAGGATATATAAACGGTTACGAAACAATAAACGATTGTGATGTTTTCGTGATTGTGATATCGACATGATATTTTCATGATTTATCACAACTTTATCTTTTGTCAAATCAATGTGGTTCAGATAACATTTTGAGTTTCTATTTTTTAAAACAATCTCATTCATTGTCTTAATTCAAAATTAGAATTTGAATGAACTAAATGTTTGAAATGTTTTAGGCAACCAGGTAACTTACTTTTTCAAGATAAACCAACATTTTTTTTTTTTTTTTTTACAGTTTATGCATTGAAAACTACAGTAAATGTACCTTTAAAAAAAAAAAAAAAAATCCATTAATCCTGCTGTGATACAAGGAGCTTGATTCTCAGTTCCGCGCATGGATATTCATGTAAACCCACTGAAACCGAAAATCTCGTGACACCTGAATCTGATAAAGACCACATGTATCATCACAAGCTAGATTGATAGACCACACCCCAATACAAAGGGCAGAAACTGAATTAAACTTTAAAAAGCCACAGGTGTGAGAGTCAGCTGTACTCGTCTTCCCATCCGAGCACAATGTTCACGTACACCGTCGCTGTCAGCACTGGGAAACAGGATTTTGCTGGGACGTTAGATCATGTTCACCTGACGCTGATCGGCACGGAGAGCTGCAGTGATCGGACTCTGCTGGACAAATCCTTCTTTGAACGTTTTGCAAGAGGAACGGTAAGATTTCTTTTTTTTTTCCTTGACGCGCGTATTTAATAACATAAAGTTTATCACTTATCAGATCATTAAATCCTTTTTTGTTTCCTCACAAAATTGAGAAATCAAATCTCTAGTATGACTGTTTAAAGTTTCTCCAAACTGCATTTCTGTGACCCTACTTTTCCCTACCAAAGCTTCCACATATTTCTTCACTTGTCCAGTTATTCCCAGCAATATAAAGCACTCTGATAGATAGTCCAATTTAACATATTATGTTTGAAAATGTATGGAAGCTTGTTTCTGACAAAGTATAACAATTAAGAAGATAATTGTGACCTTTTTATCTTACCAATTCTTATTCTTTTTCTCAGAATTGCGTGATTTATAGTTTTTAAGTCAGAAATGCATGATATTAACTCACAATTCTGAGGAAAAAGCAGTTTTCCCCCCTGAATTGGACTTCATAACTCACAATTCTGACTTTTAGCTTAAATTGTACCCAGGGTTACTCATCCTAATTGCACTTTTACTAGTAAGAATTCAATTAGAGATCTCTACAATTCAATTCTTACTAGTAGCAATTACAATTAGAGAGCTCTACAAATTAATTTTTACTAGTCATATGTCTCCATTGACTTCCATTCATTTTTAATTACAGAGCTCTCCAATTCGAATTGTTACTAGTAGTGATTAGATTAGAGCTCTCTATTTAAATTGTTACTAGTAAGAATTGAATTAAAGAGCTCTGCAATTGCGTTCTTACTAGTAACAATTCAATTGTAGAGCTCCGTAATTAAAAATGAATGGAAGTCAATTGAGACACATGACTAGTAAAAATTCATTTGTAGAGCTCTCTAATTGGATTTGTTACTAGTAAGAATTGAATTAGAGAGCTCTGTAATTGTAATTCTTTCTAGTAATTGAATTAGAGCTCTCTAATTGTAATTTTTACTAGTAATAATTGAATTAGAGAGCTCTCTAATTGTAATTGCTACTAGTAAGAACTGAATTGTAGAGCTCTGTAATTGAATTCTTACTAGTAAAAATGCAATTACGACAAGTAACGCTGGGTACAATTTAAGCTAAGATGGCTTGCCATAATCCTGACTGCAGTGAAAATTGTGTGGTATCTTTTGATTAGTTTTCCACAATTAAACTCTTTAATGTTTGCACACCCTGTGATGTCCAGTCGAGGCCTGTCTCACCAGTTTTACTGGAAACGGGCCTCGTAACAGAAGGGCCCTCCGTTGCACTTGAAACGGGCCACTGAATTGCAAAGGCTCTGGTTATGTCTAACAGAAGCTGTCATTAAAGGTGATGCCCATCGACGTCCATGTGAAGGAGAAGCTGGGAGAGATCGTGCTGGTGAAGCTTGAGAAGAAGAACTTGCTTGATGATCAGTGGTACTGTCGAGACATCAGTGTGACGTCTCCCTCCGGAGATCGCTTCGACTTCCCCTGTTATCGCTGGATCGCGAACGAAAATGCAGTGGTTCTTCGAGATGGCATTGGTGAGTCCTGTCCCGACTCGGATCACTATCCAGTCCTGAATCAAACACTTCACAAATACTGTTTGTGTTCTTTTAGCTCGATTGTCTCACGAGGATAACACCGATTTGCTAAATGATCACAGACGCACGGAACTGGAATCCAGACAACAACTGTTCAGGTTTGAGGACACAGTTACAATCCTGGACAATACTCTATCATTTGGTGGTGTAAATGTTGTCTTTAGTTTCCTCCAGATGTTTTAGTTTAAAATGCTGAACATACTTGCACCATTTCACTTATACTTTGACACCAAATATAACTCACTGAAAGATGAATGTTACCTCTTCTTGAAGGTGGAAGGAGTGGCAGCCTGGTTTCCCCATGAGCATAGATGCCAACTTGCGCAGTGAACTCCCTCTGGACATTCAGTTTGAAGCTGACAAAGCTGTGGACTTCGATGAAAACTTCAATGAAGCGTAGGTTACACAGTTTGCATTCATCCCTTCGCCTGTGTCCCTAACAAATATGCTGTTACTGGTTTCCGATGAATTACCCTGTTTGACTGCTGAAAATGACAGTTCACTCCAAAAGGAAAATTCTGTCATTTACTCATGTTGATCCAAACCTGAATGAACAAAAAATATATATTTTGAAGAATGTTGGTAACCACTGGCAATTCTTCTTTTTTTTTTTTTTTTTTTTTTTTTTTTTTATTATACATGGACATCAATGGTTACTGTCAACCGTCTGGTTACCAACATTCTTCAAAATATATATACTTTAGTTCAACTAAACTAAATGATTAAATGAACTGAACTAAACATTAAACTAAACATTAAATGAACTAAACATGTTTCCAACATGAGTAAATGGTTTTTGGGTGAACTCTCTTTAACCAGGGAATATCCTAAAATACATTGAGAAATAAGTGAAGCTGAAACTGAACCAGAATATCTGATAATGCGCATTCAGCTGTGTTCCTGGTGTGATCTCTTTCAGGATCAAAAATCTTCGTCTTAACAAACTGAAGAGCTTGTTCCATTCGTCTTGGACAGATATTGAAGATTTTCGAGAAATATTTATGACAATCAAGAACACTGTGTCAGGTTTGAACAGTTTCTTCCTTTGTTAAAATGTTTTTTTTATTTCTAATACAAAAATGAGCTGTCCAACTTGGTGTGGGGAAAAAAAATCAAATAAACCAGCTGAGAGACACATTGTTTGCACTCCCCTAAACTCACTGGCATTATTCCCTCTGACAGAATATGTGATGGAGAACTGGGAAGAGGACTTCATGTTCGGCTATCAGTTCTTAAACGGCTGCAATCCTGTGGTGATCAGGAGGTGCACGAATCTTCCAGACGGGTTCGCAGTCACGCAGAAGATGGTGAAAGGCTCTCTGGATCGAGGTCGCACACTACAGGAGGAGTTGCAGGTCAGAAGATAATGCTTGGTCCTCAGTGGTGTAGACGGGACAGTTGCAGTGGTCAATTCTGGATGTGAATGAATAATGATTTTCACTCTAAATGCCTCTCTATTACAGGAGGGAAACGTCTACATCGCAGACTATGCGATACTGGAGGGAGTGCGAGCTAATGCCACCGACCCGGACACCCAGCAGTATTTGTCTGCTCCCTTCTGCCTTCTGTACAAGAACAGCCAGAATGAAATCATGCCGATCGCTATTCAGGTGCCTGCAGAAATCATTTAGTGAAATATTACTTCAAAGTAAAAAAGTTAGTGCTTGGAGTTTTTACCAAATATTCTATTGGTTTACTTGATCTGAAACAGCTCAGTCGTCAGACCTCTGCTGGGGAGGCGAACACCGTGTTTCTCCCGAGCGATGATCGCTACGACTGGATGCTAGCCAAGATGTGGGTGAAATCCTCTGACTTTAATGTACACCAGCTGGTCACACACTTTCTCAGGACACATCTGACATCTGAGGTTTTTGCCATAGCCATGTACAGACAGCTCGCTGCTGTCCATCCAGTGTACAAGGTAGATTCTGAAACTCATGGCTTACTGATTTACTGAAGGCCGTTATCATTGCAGCCTTTATGTTCTCCTCACAGTTGCTGATACCTCATGTCCGTTACACCATTGCCATCAACACTGCGGCTCGAGAGACACTCATCTCTAAAGATGGGATCTTTGATAAGGTATCCTGAACCCTGGATAAAGTTCCTTTGAACAAAAGTTTTTCTTTTAATGTTTATTCCTGGTTCTTTAACATGACTTTGAGGTCAGAAGAGGCATATAGTCATTGACTTGATCTTATCAAGCTCTGGTTCCCGTTTTGTAGACTTCACTGCATTTCTCTAAAAAAGTGTCTACAAAATTGTAGTCTGAGACTCAAAGATTCACTCGTGTCCTTGTGTTTCAAAGGCTATTGCCACTGGTGGAACCGCAATTGTGGAAGTGATTCAAAAGGCCATGAAGACTTTAACCTATAAGTCCATGTGCTTCCCTGAGGCCATGAAAGCTCGAGGAGTGGAAGATCTGCCCAACTACTACTACAGAGATGACGGCATGATGGTCTGGAAGGCAATCAGAAGGTACTTGATAAAATACATAATTCACAGATGTTCAAATTACGGGGTGTGATGGTTTGAATTACTCCCGGTTTGGTTAGGGTCACTGTTTTGTTTTTATGTGCTTGCATTGTAATGAATAAGGTTATGACAAGTTTTAGAGACCAGTGAAATTTCACCATTCTCTATTCCAGTTTTGATGCCATAACTAAAACTACAAGCCTAAATAATATAAATTTCAAACATTATTAAAGGCAAACATCCGGTAATAAAATAAGAACAAATTATATGTATGTGATGAATCCTTATTAAAGTTATTTTCCCCTTATTTTCTAGTTTGATAAACATTAAAAACCGACACCAGCAGAAATATATTAGGCTGCTGTCACTTTAAGACATAATGCATGGATCAATGTACTGTACACATGTGCTGTCTTTTCTCGACTGTTTACGTTCAAGACATAACAGACTGTTTACTGGGATACTCGCTAAGATGGGCATTTTGATAATTTTGTTTGAATTTGTCCATTCAAGCTCAAGACATAACTCAATTTAGTATTCACGCACAAAGCTTTTAGCGCGCATGTTCTCTTTCGAGTTTTCTTGTACTTCAATGTTTTAATTGGCAAGCCTTAAACTGAATAGTTACATCCCTAGTTTTAATGCTAATGGTGAGAATTAAAAAAGAACAAATTAAAGCATTTGACACCAATGTGTATTTTTTTTACATTTGCTGATTCATTTAACTTGATCTTCCTCCAGTTTTGTTTCTGACGTGGTCAAGATCTGCTATGGCAGTGATGAGAATGTTCAGAAAGACAAGGAGATTCAAGCATTTGTTCAGGATGTTTGCTTCTCTGGTCTGAAGAATTGTGGTGAGTACTGGATCATTTAACTAGAATTGTTAATGTGTGAATGCGTTACCGTCTCAATGACCCTGCGAGAAGTCCCGGACGAGCCCCCAATTCTCACATGCCTTCCCAGTCTGGGGAGAGCGTAACAAGGGAATTCATGGAGGGGAAAAAAAAGCTCTCCTGTCCCAGCATTACAAAAAAAGACATTACAAATTAAAGTTTATTTTGTATATTCAAAATACAAAAAGGGAAGCTTCAAATAGACTCCAGGAGGGGACCAGGCCAAAATAACTAACAAAAGTTCTGACTTTAAGGGAAGAACTTTCTAAACTATTAAAATGGGGTAAAAATACCCAACTTCCTCTCCAACCAAAGACAAGAGAAAACATGGACATTAACCACAATGGCATCCGCCTTCCCATTACTTCCAAAATAACAATCACATTGTAAACAGTTTAAAATTTAAATCCCTCAAGTGTCAGTGAACTTAACAAAACTGAGTAACTAAAGTCTTCAGTGAACTGTTGTACAATAAGATTAACACACAACACTGGCACACTTGCTAGCGTCTGGTCAGGAGAAAACGATCCACATAAAAAACAAACTAAAGTAATTCACTTTTTGCAGGGAGTTTGATAGGCAGTCTGATCAATCATAAGGTCGAATTGCCTGTCTTTGCGAACAGTCAATTACGCCCGGGATGTAATATGTTTGTATGCTAGCATATGCAGTGTTTACATCACTCCTAAATGCAAGCGTGTGCTAAACCTGTAGTCAATGTTCACAGAGTTCCCGGATTCCCTGAACACTCGGGAGCAGTTGGTCAAGTTCCTGACCGTTGTGATTTTCACAGCTTCAGCACAACACGCTGCAGTCAACTTTGGACAGGTGCGTTTACACCCTCTTCATGATGAATCTAAACCATATATATACTGATGCTGATATCTGTATGTCTGTCCTGTGTTCCAGTTCGACTGGTTCTCCTGGATCCCCAACAGCCCTTCCACCATGCGGAAGCCCCCTCCCGCTCAGAAGGGCCAGGTGGATATGAAGTACATCATGGAGAGTCTACCGGACCGCGGGCGTTCCTCTTGGGTTCTAGGAATAGTTTGGGCCCTCAGTCAATTCCAGGACAACGAGGTTTGACTGATTCTTCAGAACTAGTTTGCATAAACTTGCTTCCTACAAATTCGTTGAAACATTGTTTTGATTTGTGCAAATCTTCTCCAGCTGTTTCTAGGCGAGTATCCAGATATGTACTTCACTGAACAACCGATCATGGAAGCCGCCAAGACTTTCCGCAAGAAATTAGCTGAAGTGACCAACATCATCAAGAGCCGAAATGAGAATTTGAAAGTGCCGTACTGGTATCTGTGTCCAGACCGAATCCCCAACAGTGTGGCCGTCTGAGAGAACATCGCTGGGGGAATTGGCAAACATGACAACCAACAAAATAACTTAAGTGAAAATGCTAGTCTGGATGAAAATAGTTACATGTACTAAGAAATGAATGTCTACACAAAATAAAAACAATTAAATGTGCAGTCGACAAAGTTGTCAAGCAGTGTTTTGTTTTTCCTTTTCTTGTGCTTTGGTAGAATAACACTTGTTGTATTTGTCCTGGTCAGTGTTGTAATGTAACGGAGTACAAATACTTCGTTACTGTACTTAAGTAGAAATTTTGCGTATCTGTACTTTACTTCGCTATTTAAATTTGTTAACTTTCACTTTTACTCCACTACATTTCCTAGACAAAATTTATACTTTTACTCCGTTATATTTCCACTAAGCATCTTCGTTACTCGTTACTACAAAATAAAAAAATAAAAAGAAATGTGTGCAACTGCAATAAGGGAGGTCTGGCGAATCACTGCTCCTAGATTCCATTACGCACGCTCCGCACGGCGCGCGCTCTATTTCAGCGTAATGCTTGTTTCTTGCCATGCCAAAGGAGGAGGAAGCACAACTGAAACCGCCATGGAAGCACGAGCAGCACCTACTGGAGGACCTCACGTTATCATAGACGACCACCCTGACGATAGTGGTGAAGAAGATAACGTTATAATACACCCGTGGCCGTATTTGCAAGAAATGTTTATGTACATTGGAATGAAAGATTCTTCCTACCGGATGAAGTGCCTCTTATGCCTACCGAAAGTCACTGAAATTTTGGCATTCAAAAACTCACCGTCCAACCTGAAGAAGCACATTGAGGTAGGTTAAATTAATAGTTATTCAGTAAATACACAATGTCAATGTAATTCAACAAGTTATAAGCCGTATGATATCTGGCTAACGTGGTGGCCAGGCTAACGTCTGCTTGTTAACGTTGCTATTGCTAATTATTTAGCTTACATGGCCCACATGTTTAACTAACGTCAACTTTAATGTTAACGTTACACCGCTGATTTTCTCCTGCGCTTAACTATTTATGGTATAGCATAACTGCCAGGCCGAATATTTCCTCAGGTAACGTTAGGCTAATGTTAGATTGAGAAATATTTTTTGAAAACTGCTAGCAGCTACATTAATCAGTGGCAGGTTAGAAAGAAAGTGTTAAGGGCTATTAATGTCTTCAAAAGCATCATACCAGTCCCTCCAGGATTTCACGATTTGTTTTTGTGATTTTTGCGATCAAAATGACTGATTTTGTGGTGGTAATTTCCAGAAAATTGTTTAAAAAAAGTGTGATTTTTATATTTTATAATCAGGACAACCTATGGGCAATTTTTCTACCTGACCTATGCAAATATTAACAGCAGGTGTAGTAATTTATACTGTAGAACTGTGTGTAAATCCTGAGTTGAGGGGTCCTGAGCTGCAGAAGGCAACCAGTTACTTATAGTGTGGCGTTTTGCATGGCGTCCCCACTGCGTATAGCTACTACGAAGTGACCATTCGAAGAGGAAGTACATGTCTGTGTAAATACTCAGTTACTATCGTGACCTCAGTTCCCTGAGACTAGGGAACGAGTATTGCGTAGCCGGCCGCACTATAGTAACCTGGCAAGTTGTCGCTTCGGTCGTTAAACCTGCTAAAATGGCATTTTTCGGGGACTAATATTAGACCGTAAAAAGCTAAGGCCGCGCCCCCTTGGCGGGCTCTGACGTGTAATGGCGGGCTCTGACGTGTAATGGCGTGATGCTAGCTCATTGGCGCACACGTCAGAGGCGCCCGCGCCATTGGATGTGCAGTTGCCGCAGCACAGCCAATGAGTGAGCCAGACACTCACTGCCAGCTGTGCAGCTGCAAAATACGTTTTACATTATAGGCTTCAGTAAATCGAGGAAAAGGAGTTTCCCCTTTTCCGCAACATCTGTATCCACGCAAAAATGCATTGAAACTTTAATTAAACTAGAGATATTTCAATTGGGTGATTATAATTTAATGTTTTGTGAGGTCTTTTTCATTTTTGTGATTATTTTGGGGTTAAATTAGGATTAAATTATGCAGGATCGCAAAAAAATGTGATATTTTGTTAATTTTGCGTTGTATTCAGAGGGACTGTCAAACGTTTTGTCAAACTTGAGATTTCTTTTTATGTTAATTAACTCAAAACTCAGTGGTTATAGGATAATGTTGGGCTAATGTTATAAATTGTGAATGTACGCTTGCAAAGTCACAGTGCTTTTATATTGCCACACAACGAGTTAGATAATGTTTAACAGTCAAATGACAATTGTTTGTGTTGTTTTAAATCTTGTAGCTAAAGTTGCTCATTAAATGTCTCTCCCTCTGAAACAGAGAAAGCATGTACACCACCTCAAAAAGTATGAAGAGCTTACATCAACAAAGAGAAAAAGGGTTCCTGAGACTCCCACCACCAGCATCAAGCAGACCACATTGGTGAACACCAGGACTGTGTCTCAGAGGTCCATTGACAAAGCTATAGTGACTTATGTGGTCCAAGGACTCCGGCCATTCCATGTTGTTGAAGAACAACCATTTCAAGATTTTGTGAAGGAACTGCAGCCTAATGCAAAAATTATGTCACGTCTGACTCTGCGCTCCATGATTGATGATGCCTCCAGGGGAATGAAGAGGGCTGTGACTGAGGCCATGAGGAGAGTTGACCATATCGCCACCACCACCGACTGCTGGTCTGTCAGAAGGCGGAGCTTCATTGGTGTTACTGCCCATTGGATTGACCCCAACAGTCTCAAAAGATGCTCAGCAGCCCTAGCCTGTAAACAGCTGAGAGGGTCGCACACATTTGATGTTTTGGCAAGTGCCCTGAATGACATCCACTCTGAATTTGAAATTCGGGGGAAGATTGTGCGACCAACAACAGACAATGGCTCTAACTTCATAAAAGCGTTCAACATTTTTGGTGAAGATGAGAACAATAATGCCATTGGAAGTGATGGTGATCATGACAGTGCATCTCAACCAGGAGAGGAAGAAGAAGATCAAGAAGGGGATGAAGAAGTGGAGTGTGTAGATGTGTCAGCACTTCTGACTGAAGATGATGGTTTAGAGTTCCAGCTCCCAAAGCACCAGCGCTGTGTTTGTCATCTACTCAACCTAATAGCTACTGTTGATGCCATGAAAGCCACATCCAATGAGGGGTACAAGAAAGTGTATCGTTCAACATTTGGCAAGTGTAGTGCACTTTGGAACAAATGTGGAAAATCCACCCTTGCAGCCGAAATGGTTGAAGATGCTTGCTCCCTCCAGCTGCTGCGCCCGAATTCCACCAGGTGGAACTCCCTGTTCCTGGCAGTGGAAAGACTGCTGAGAATAATTAAAGAAAAGGGAGAGGGGACCATCAGAGTCATCTGCACTGACTTAAAGCTTCCAATGTAAGTAGGAATTATGTGTTTTATTTTATGTTTTATTTCATCATAATCAAACATCTGGAATGTCTTTCTTTGTCCCATTCTTTCGTGGACACTAATAACTTTACATTACATCACATTGTATCCCAACTTCCACTTATTATTGGTCAGTTTTACGGAATTACTCTTCCAGCAGTTATTTTGATGAATCCAATGAAATGGTTACAGTGTTATAAAAACAATGTTGTTGTGTTTTGTTTTCAACAGGTTTAATCCAGCTGAACTCGCCTTTCTCGCAGAGTATGCCACTGTCATGAGCCCTGTTGCCCAGGCTACCAACATCTTGCAAGCAGAAGCAAATGCCATGATGGGGTGGCTACTTCCAACCATCAACCTGCTCACTGTCAAACTTGACCGAGTCAAGTTGCCACTGAAGTACTGCAAGCCTTTGGTGGATGCTCTACAGGTAACTTTTATTTTTGTATTTATTTTCTATTGTCTTAACTCTTCAATGATTAATTTTAATTATATTTAAGTTTCTTTGGTACTTTGTCTCAATGCTTAAATGTTTTATGTAAAGTACAATTTGAATTGCCTTGTTGCTGAAATGTGCTATAAATAACCTGCCTTGCAGATGGGAATCATGAACCGTTTTGGCCACATGTCAGGAGAACCAGAGTTGATCGCTGCTGCGATTCTGCTTCCGAAATTCCGCACGATGTGGACAAAGGATGAAGCCACAATCAAAACGGGTAAGATATCATGGGTATAGTGAAAAATTAGTTGTATATATTTTCACAATTTGTCATACTGGCAATTCACAAATCAAGATTATGATTGCTGCATAACAAATTTACCCTCGGTACTAATAAGAAACCTTGAATTATAGGTGCATGGATAGTACATCAAACTAAAATAACAAATCTTAAATCAAAAGTTTGTGTTGGGGTCATGGCAGATTAGACAGTTGCATTAGTTGTATAAATTATATTTTTATCCACACTATTTCAGGAACTGACTACATCAGGCAGCATCTGGAAGAGCCCTCACTGCAGATAGGCGATGCCAGCAGGTCCACTTCGTCTGAAGATGATGACTTTTTCTCTGCCCTGCAGTCGTCTCAAATACAAGATGGCGCCAAACAGCTGGATGGGTACTTGGCCTGTTCATCAGATCACATGGACTTGCTGAAGTCCTTCCCAGCAGTTTGCAAGCTTTCTGTGAAGCTGAACACTCCTCTACCTGCCTCAGCGGCCTGTGAAAGGCTATTTAGCATCGCAGGACTTGTCTTCAGTCCAAGAAGAGTAAGACTGAATTCTGCCAACTTTGAGAACCAGCTTCTTTTGAAGATGAACAAACACATTTTCAGTTTCAAATAATGTGTGTGTGTGAGATGGTGACCTGGGGAGTAAGCCCTACAAATGCTCATACCACATGACCAAAATGTTCTCCCTACCAGCAGGTCTTTTTTTTTTTTTTTGAAAGAAATAAGTTATTTATTTTTATAAGTTAATACAAAAGTGAAATTTCTGTTTCTGTTTTTTTTTCTTTGAAGTCAGCTCTAAAAATATGCTGTTTGTTCTTTGAATTTAAGAGAATTGTGCCTGAAAAGTCCTGGAAAAGACTGTAATTTTGATTTGATGAGTGAGATTAAGAAGATATGGGAAGTTGGAACCCTGAATATGCTTTACTATAAGAAAGCCACAATAAAGTTCACAATCAAAGTTCTAACCGCTTGGGTTTTTTTTTAAAAAAAAAGAATTTTTTACTTTTACTTCAATTACTTAAGTACATTAAATATCGGAAAACTACTTTTGATACTTAAGTACTGTATATATCAGATACTTTAAGACTTTTACTTAAGTAATATTCTAAAAGGTAACTTTCACTTCTATCAAAGTCTTTTTCTAGTACGATACTTGTACTTTTACTCAAGTATTGCTTTCTAGTACTTTATACAACACTGGTCCTGGTCAGACAAAACATGCGCAGCTAAGATTATTCAATACACCAACTCTACTCATTTTTAACATCACTTTGGCTCCTGCTTCTGCTCTTCCTGGCTTTCTCAGTCAAGCTCACTGGATGATGGAAGATTAGCTATTTATAGTTATCAGAAAACACTCGCTGTTCACAGGATTGACTGGTTTTGGATACCAGACAAAATGTATATCTTCTGGCAGGATTCTGTATTTTGTCTATTTTGCAAATGTTAGATCTGATAATAGGAAAGTGAAAAAGAATGAGTGCAGACCTAGTTTTCCGTCAACATCCACTGCAACTTCTACATGGAAAACTGTATTTTTTTGAAAATAAAACTCTTGTTTTATGTATAATTTGTTTGTCTACAAAATTAATTTAAAGAATTTAGGCAGAAACCTGTTGATTTACTGCTTTTGAGGAATATATGAGAATTCAATTCAGTCTGTGACTGTCCATATTGTAATGCTGTAATTACCGCTTCTCTCCATAAGTGTCGTGCTTCCGCAGGAGAATATCACAGGCGCTTCAGTGCGTCATAACCGAGCGACAGGCAAACAGACGCGTTACAAACGGGGGTAATCTATCAGCCGTAAACTGAAGCTTCCCCGGGCGCCGCCATTGATTAGCGGACCATCACCTGCTGTTAGCATTCCATTGACTCCCATTCATCTTGGCGTCACTTTGACGGGGAATAACTTTACATCTGAGGCGTTTAAAGACTCCATTTGTCCATTATTTATTTCTAAAGAAACACGAAAATGTATAAAAGGCTCCATTGTATCTTACGTTATGGCCCCGTAGAAGCAGTTTTTGTGAAAATAGGCTAACGATTGCGTCATAACCACACGACTCTCTGTCGCACAGTAGAGAGATTACCGTATGGACAGGAGGAGAAGCTCGCGGGCAATCGGGGGGACGGGGAGGCAAAATGACAAAATAATTAATCAGAATACTTAGCAAAAGTGTCTCCTGCTCCTAGCTCATGGA
Organism: Abramis brama; assembly: GCF_963993115.1. Taxonomy (NCBI): domain Eukaryota; kingdom Metazoa; phylum Chordata; class Actinopteri; order Cypriniformes; family Leuciscidae; genus Abramis; species Abramis brama. The sequence goes on along the minus strand of NC_139977.1, from coordinate 34,544,340 downwards.
CATCTCCTACACACGCTCTCCGTCTCTGCAAGTTTCGGAAGGGAATGATTCAGATTTCTCTCGGCACAGCTACTAGAAGACAGACGGGTTGCTCACGTCACATCTACGTCATCAAGCTCAGTTTGAGTCTGCGCAGTCGCTCAGCCATCAGGAAGAAGTGCTTCTAATTGACTTCACTTTTCTCCGTTGAATCCAATGGGGTCGCTGTGTCCATTTCTTTTTACTGTCTATGTGTTTGAGCCCTGATCTGAGGAACTTCTTGTTCTTGCATCCAAACAGGAATGCGAGGAAAGTCTGTTTAGCTGTGCATTCACTGAACGAGCACTGTATCACTTTATCTTCTATCTATGTGCCTCTTTTTAACTGTTTTAATACATTAATACAATAGAGTTTTAATCAATATCTTATTCTTTGCACTTGTGATTATTTTATGATAATTTTTGTAATACATTTTTGGCAAAACACTTTCAATTACCATTGAAATATGAAATATGCCATATAAACAAACTTGCCTTGCCATGTTAGTTTTATGTGGTAATGTAAAAAGGCAAAAGTGTTCCAACTGTACATGATCTATACTCACATATTAGTTGCATTAAATAAAGTCAGCAATGTTCACATTTAAATAAAAAAAATGTATATAACATTTTAAATATAAGTGTTTAGTCTCCTTGTGATGAGGAAAGGGCAAGACACACACAGCTTTCTAAATTAGTGCGGTTTGAATAATGTTCCGAGTTTTCACACCCACATGACAAACCAATTCCCGTTATAACAGGGTCTTGATACTTTCAGTCTTTGAAGAGTTACTCATTTCCAGCATGTGCCTCAATAACACTGTCTTCACCTTTACCACAAGTTTTTGTCAGTTCTTTTGTGGGACATTATTCAGTCACAAATCGCTTTTCAGAATCTGAACAATAAAAGTTAAGAGGACTATAGAGATTAGATTCAATTGTTTGTTTAGGAAATTTATATTTTCAACAGACAAAAAGTGTACTTAAATAATGAAAAGTATTATGAGAAAGTGCATGCATTAGACCCTACATCAAAATATTTTCAAATCCCTTATATCAGCCACAACAGGAAGTTCACCAAAAATTAAAGTTATTAATCTGTAAGTGTTTTCAATTTTGTTGGTGTAAAACACATTTTCATCTGTAGATCCTTCAACTCTGCTGTGATTCTTTTCTTTTTCTTTTTTTTTCAGTAAGTAGGTGCAATCACAAATCCAAAAGTAAAAGTAAAAAGCCCTGATACATGTAAATAGACTATCAATATCTCTGATCTCTGGACTGTGTGGATGTGGCTCTGGTCTCTGTTTGCACTTTTAATATTGAGAGAGTACTTTGATCATAGCTGCACTTATTGTTTTCAGTTAATAAGACTAAGAAAACAGTTATTTATTTTAGTTTTTTATACTGTTTTTATTTCTATGTTCAATTTGTGGAAAGGAGTTTAATCAGAAGGTCACACACACACACACACACTCAATCAGAAGTTCTGGAAGCTCATAATTCATGTAGCCTACAGTAACTTGAATTTGTGGCTAAACATTTTACAGTGCTTGTATATTGTCGTCTAAAGCAGAACTGAAATGACATTAATTATAAGATAAGTTAAAAAACATTTCAAAATGTTCAAAACTATTTTTCCAGTCATGAATTTTGTCATTGAGGATTTCTATAAAATATTGTGCAAAAATCTCATGTCGTCTCGTTCTCGTGAGATAAGTGTCTCATCACACCCCATAATACAGTCATGCAGTTACAGTTAACGTCACATTTAGGCAGAAACAATGATCTCATTAATGCAATGATTTCATTAACTGATCCTGATGATGATTACAGTAGCCTATATAGATAATAATGTGTTGATTCAGAATTATGATCATCTGAAGTCTTCATAAGAGGCTGATCCAAACTGAAACTGTTGCCTCCCCCGTGAAAGCACCCAAAAAGTCAGGTCGAGATGTAGCGTACGAAGCACACACACACACACATACGTTATTTTTCCCAAAATGGTACATGTTAGTTCCTTAAGGTGTAAATATGACCCAGTGAGGGTACAGCTACAGAAAAGTGCTCACAAATATTGTTACGAACTGCTCTGAGACACAAAGGTTGAACATTCCAAGGTAGTTTTTATTGAATCCACAATCCAAGGTCAAAAACACTGCAAATGGAGTATGTGTGAAACGGGCATCATCAACAACAACCAATGGCTATCTGAACATCTTTGCCAAGCACGAACCAGTACAGAAGTAATCAAATTATCGGGGAGGGTCATGCCTTTTATCACAATCATTTTGGAGGGTCATAGAAAAAATTATTGCTGGCGAAGGGAGGGTCAAGTCTATTTTGACTACAGATCTCAAAACTCCTCCGGTAGCCCCTTAAATAAAAAACGAACAGTCCCTAAGTCCCATTTAGCAAATGAACAAGTGTTGCATTGGCTATTAATATTTATAGAAATAAAATAAATGAGTTTTAGAGCTAGTTTATCATAGGGGTGGAACCGTACACAGAAGTCACGGTTCGGTTCAGACATCACTGTTCGGTACAAGTTCGGTATAGGGTGAAGTCAGGTAAAGTGGGACACTTTTTGGTAAATTGCATTTTAAACAACCTAAATCAGTTAGAATGTATTAAAATTGTATGTGTTTTGTTTAAATAGATTGTAATGAAGGCCACTATGGTGAAATTTTCCCAATTCATGTATTTATTAACAAACTGTTCATCTTTAAACACCATCTGACACCCTCTTCAGCAAACTGGAAGCAATCAGGTTGAGTGGGACACTTTGTTAGGGAAAGTGGGACACTATTTTATGCTTAAAATGAACATGAGAAATACAACCCCAATTCTAATGAAGTTGGGACATTGTGTATAACGTAAATAAAACCAGAATACATGCATTGAAAATGTGTGGCGCATTATGAAGCGCAAAATACAACAACGGAGACCTTCAATTAATTAATACTCGGAAGGATTTTTTAAAAATGCATTTCTAGAACTAATGCAACAATTTTAACATTGTAAACTTCACTCTACATTCACTGAATGGAACTTTCATTAAGCCTTCATCCTTTTAACACATTTTAACAACTTCAGTGAACACATCCAAGACAGATGAAGTCATCGTCATCCATAAGTCCGTTGAGCTCTCCGCAGGACTCATGATACCACCGTTGGCAGTGGCAGCAAGCCACCCATTCCTCATTTGCCTTTGGGTCGCTTGCATCCCCATAGACCCCCTTGCAACCAGTACAGGGGTCACTTCCCTGAACTGTTTGCAGGGGAGGAACAGCAGCTTTTTTGGGGTGGACACCAGCAGGCTTACGCACTTTGGTTGTTTTTGGTTTCTTTTTGTCTGCTTTGGCCTGGACAAAGTTGAAGTGTTCCTGGCTTGTTAGGTGGTAGCTGGGTGGCCTCGCCATCATCCTCTTCTTTCCCCTCTCTCTTGTAGGTACTTCAATAAGGTCTGAGAACCTTACAATGGAAGCCCACTCAGCTGTTGAAGTGCTGGGTAGAGAAGGTGGCCCAGTTGTGAGGGTGGAGGCACGGGGGGCTGGCCCAGTTGTGAGGGTGGAGGCACGGGGGGCTGGCCCAGTTGTGAGGGTGGAGGCACGGGCACGGGGGGCTGGCCCAGTTGTGAGGGTGGAGGCACGGGGGGCTGGCCCAGTTGTGAGGGTGGAGGCACGGGGGGCTGGCCCAGTTGTGAGGGTGGAGGCACGGGGGGCTGGCCCAGTTGTGAGGGTGGAGGCACGGGGGGCTGGCCTAGTTGTGAGGGTGGAGGCATGGGGGGCTGGCCCAGTTGTGAGGGTGGAGGCAGGGGGGGCTGGCCTAGTTGTGAGGGTGGAGGCACGGGGGGCTGGCCCAGTTGTGAGGGTGGAGGCGGAGGCACGGGCACGGGGGGCTGGCCCAGTTGTGAGGGTGGAGGCACGGGGGGCTGGCCCAGTTGTGAGGGTGGAGGCACGGGGGGCTGGCCCAGTTGTGAGGGTGGAGGCACGGGGGGCTGGCCCAGTTGTGAGGGTGGAGGCATGGGGGGCTGGCCCAGTTGTGAGGGTGGAGGCATGGGGGGCTGGCCCAGTTGTGAGGGTGGAGGTATGCGCATCCTCATCAGGCTGGCTGGTTACCACCACTTCTTCCACACCAAAATAAATGTCCTCCTCTGACAACAGAAGGGTTTCTGATGTTTCCTCAATCACCCTTTCAGTGGTTTGGCTTGGCAAGAAAAGGTCAGTTGGAATGACTTCCATGGAGACAGGAAACATCCCTGAGGCTCGGAAACCTGTAATGATGCAATGTAAATAAGACGGTAAAAACAATGATCCACTTACTGCTAATCTTTTTATACAAATAATTCAAGACAACTAATTATTAATAAAAGAGTCAAACCTGCTTGGGCATTCTCAACAGTGGCGGCCTTCTTCCACGCGGGGCTGAACACAGAAAAAAAGAGCTGTTTTGGAAGCTTCTTCCCGCCTGTCTTCCTTGTCCACTTGCGTCCCAGTTCCTGCCAGTGGTGTTTCAGGCTTCGAAACAGCGATCTGTCTGCTGGCTGGAGGGCGTGGGTGGTGTGGGGAGGATAGCTCACTACATGGACATTATTTTTCTTCATGAGCTCCAAGAATTCCAGATTGAAGACATGGCTGTAGTGGCCATCTAAGAGCAGGACATGGGGTCTTGGATCCTCCTTAGGCAGCTGCTGGACGAACCGCTGGCCCCACTCCAGAAACAGCTGGGAGTTTATCCAGCCATTATCTGACACGCAGATAATTGCTTTTTCTGGTCGTTCCTCCAGCCACTCTGCCCTGAGCCTCTTTCCCTTAAAAATTACCATTGTTGGGGTGTAAGTCCCAACTGCATTGAACCCAGCCAGGACTGTTGTCGTTTCTCCTTTTTCCCCTGATGTTACCTGGAAGCAGGACTTGCCAGTCACCCCAACAACCTTTTTTGAGATGAAATGGTCCTGCAGTCCGGATTCATCACAGTTCCACAGGTGAGATGGCATCTCCTGGATCTGTAGGTGGTGGAGGAGTGACGTGGAGGGAAAAGCAAAACAAAAATGCAGAAGGCAATTTTTTTTTATTGTGCATGTCTCAGGGTGCTTTCACATCTGTAGCTCGGTTCATTTGGTCCGGACCAAGGGCGAAAAATTATACTTTGTAGCATTTTTCAGGCGTTTTGGTTCCTTTTCACACCACACTGATCGCTCTGGTTCAAATCAGTTAATGAAACGAACCAAAATGCAGTCACGTGACAATATCCACAACACTCGTTGGCCAGATGTGTATTGAACGTATTTCCATAACTGCACTTCTATTGGTCAGAATTCCAACAGATCTCCCAGAAGTAAACAAAGAGGAGGAAAATCCGGCAGACATGCGGAGAATTCGCTCAAAACGTAGCCTATGTTCAGAATCAGCACAAGCTTTATCTTTTCGCAAATCCCCTCATATACAACAAAGTCTAGACGTGATATAAATAAGAGATTCACTGTGCAGTGCGGACAATTTTAGTGTTTATGATGAGAGTTTTAGTGAGAGTGCAGAACGCGGTAAATTAAGTCATGGCTTAAAGGGTGCGCTATTGACTACGGCAACTGGTTTAGTCCAAAAAATGTGCAGTTCTTTGGCAGTTGGGTCGTTTCGAGGTCAGATCGCGTTCTCACCACAGACGAACCGCTCCAGAGTTCGATTGAAAGCATACTTGTTTGGCCCGCACCCGAGTGCGATTGCCCAAACGAACTGCACCAAGGGGAAAAACGAACTCTAGTGCGATTCAACCGAACTAAATGGGGCAGGTGTGAAGCACCCTCAGGCTGTACCACCAAAGAAAAAATAAATGTTTTAAGCCTTGTATTTTTTAAATAAGTTTTATTAATAAAGTAAAGGCATAGAACCAGTTTATTTGTAGTGCACTGACAATAGTTTTATATAATTAGTTTATTAATTAAATTAATAAAAGGCAAAAAGACCTTGAGATACGTTTGGTAATTGTACCTGAATGAATTTAAAATTAATTTGCTATATTTCAGATCAATATATTTGTTTTCCTTACAATTTTAATGAGCATTAACTTTATTATCATCTGAATTATAAATAATTTATTTCTGTATAAAATAATAACAAGTGTAGCATTGGCTATTAATTATGGCCTGTTCATTATATAACAGCCTGTTCATTATAGCCATGGAGCTTCAGAGCTAAGGCGGGGCTACAGATTAGGTGTCCCTAAAGAACCCGCGTATCTAACAGTAGTTCCGCATTACATTAGTTAATTTGCATAATTTGTGTATATTCATGCACCGAACCGTGACACCCGTACCGTTTTGGTTCAATACGAATACATGTACTGTTCCACCCCTAGTTCATCATTTACACAGTCTACATGAGGTCATCAGTTCTACCCCTCTCAATCAAACGATCATGAACGTGTGTGTGTGCACACGACAGCTCCTCACAACCTAACAAGCTCACGTCTTCACCACAATGGTAGCCAATTTTTTTTCATGATGAAGGGTTTGATGAGAATCTCTCCTCAGGCTCGTCTGGATCACAGGACTTTACAGGTCCGTCTGGATCACAGGACACTAGAAATATACATAAACATATTTGATTATCATCATATAAATTGCTTTGAATTTATACATGTATTATGTTCTTGAACATTAACTAGTGTCAAGTATCCTGTTATTGTTTCATAACTGCAGAAAGTCAGTCTGATGGATTTTTCTGAATGAGATGCTTTATGACAGAAGAGAAAACAACAGTAAGGTCTGGTTTCACAGACAGGGTTCAGATTAAGCCAGGATTTAGTTTAATTAGGAAGTCGCTTTTATGAACGTGTCTTAGAAAAAAACATTCATGATGTGCATCTTTAGATAAAACAATCACAGACATATTTTAAGATGCTTTCAGTTAAAACAGCTCAATCAGTCTGGACTAGATTAATCCTCGTCTGCGAAACTGATTTAACAGTAAAACTAAAATGTGATGAAGCGTTAAATTTCAATAATGATCAAACACTCACAGCTTGGAATTATTATCTCCATACTCTGACATCTAACAAGTGTCTGTTTCTCTGGTGATTCTCTGGTTTGTGTCTCATTTCTGTCCTCCATTTTTCTCGCAGTCTTCTTGTTTTCTGCTGATCTGTGATTTCTGCTGATTTTCTTTCTCCTCTTCATTTGAATCTGTTCAATCACACAGACAGAGTTTCATTAAAGCGATATAACATCATATCACGAGACATCAGATCAACTCCTGATCAACATCTGCATGAGCTCAGTGTTATTACAGCATCTCAGATTAACTCTACAATATTCACAATAATCAATGATGAGAAATGACAAATATAGAAATGTGAGTTTATGTGTGAGTCCTGATAATAAACATCTTTCTCTTCTCACCTCATGTTTGATCATATTTGATTCATCAGAACGACACTTTATTAAGTTCAAAACGTTGGATTGGGAGGGGCCTAAAATCTTCTGTCAATCATTATTGCGATGGTACTATATAAGCAGTAGACACCATGTCATCCCATTGACACATTCTTCCAGCTGCTCTCCTGCTCCCCTTCTCCTCCAGTAAATTATCTCTATCCTCTTGTGCGCACTTCCATCATGGGGGGGGAGGGGGTTTAACTCGGAGCTCAAGCCGAGCCTCGGGTTCAAGCCTCCTCCAAGGACAGCAAGCCAAGTTCGTTTACTATTAACCTTCAAGGTTGAATGGGCAGGCGAAATAGTGAAACAGCTCCAACTGGATCAACAGAGACTGTAAATGAAGGAAAACAACCCGTTATCATCATAATTATAATACAGTGACTGAACTGATGATATAGACTCAGATAATAGTTTCACTCATGTTATTGTTTTAAATGTTATGTTTGTCAGTTATTAAAGCCTATAAAAACCCTAGTCAGCAGAAGCTGCAGATAATTCTCTGTTCTGTTCTCATATGGAGTGAGTGTTACAAGTGATCAGTGTTTCTCTTCCCCTTTAAATCTGTTTGTATTTTGGAGAATCTGGCTTATGGTTTATATCACGTCAGGACAGGTGAACTAATGCTTCAAAGAGGCTCAGAGTCTAATGTAGCCTATATTCTTTTGCTATATATGTACACAATATACAGTGACATACAGTAAAAACACTGATACATCAATGATTACTGTAAAATATTCAGATGCGTTCAGAAAAATTGTAATCATGAAATCCAAACGTACACTGGGAATGAAAAACAGAAACATCTGATTATAATTCTTATCATGGTTTCATATGCATGAATAAATCATAATAAATAACTAACCCAGCGCCGCCAATTAAACAAAGCAAAACGAATGGGCCATCGATTTACGAGTTTTATGGGCCGTTAAGGCAACAACAACAACAACAAAAAAATGCAGGAGCTAATTTGGAAATGATTATTATCACACAGTGATCAGCTACTTATCACATGCATATGGCATGCTCAGTCAAGGCATTTATGCGCTACTATTTATTTATTTATTTATTTGACAGGGACATTGCACAACAAATGTGTTGCACAGACCAGAGATAGCTACAAGCTAATTTTCATCTGTAGTCCCTGGGCAGAGGCAAAGTGACAGCAGGTTTATACAGTGGACAATGAACATTCTTACTGATGAGTTCATTCACAATATAAAATACAGATACAGCACCTACAAAAGGATCACCTCAACTAACATGCAATTATAATATTTACAGTATTTACAATTATCACTGAGACTAGCATCTCCTTTGGCGATGTTCAGAATAATTATTTAACATTGTCCAATATACTTTATTAATGTGCTCCATTTATTATGAAGCTCCATTCATGTTCTCGTGTGCTGTAATTTCTCATACATTTTGACTGTATATCAGAGTGAAAATTAAATTTAGAATTAAAATGAGTTAATGATTGTTGTGAAGTACAGGTTTACATTTCAGTTTCACTATAATAGAGACATAAATGTCTTGATTTAAATAATTAATAAAAATCTATATACAAAACAATTAAAGATAAAGTGTTTTAGTCACCTTGTGATGAGCCAAAAAGAGGACACATCCAGTGCTTTGGCTTTACCTCATTGAAGTAAAAGCTATCAACCCTGCCGATTACTAGAGGAAACGCATCACAGTCACAGTTACTCAGGCCACACCCTCCAACCTCAATACTTCCTGTTTTTCTGGTAACTAAAAGAGAATCTGTTTCAACTCATATTTCTCTAATCTGAACTTCTCAACATATCTCAACCAGACTCAGTCGCTCAGTAATGAAATCATGCTGAGTGCTCGCTGTCACTGCGGTCAGTTTAGTGTCAAGCAGTTTCTGGAGTTGTTATTGAGTCTCTCCTGATAGAGCCCCTTTCCTTTCGCTTCCTACTCCATTTATTCCCAAGAAACTGTGGCAAAGAAGAAACCAAAGAAATGAAACCAAACACCTTGTAATCACTGTAGCCTTTGCTTTCATGAGGGAATATCATACTCTGCCACAACAATTGTGTTTTACAAACACAGTTACAGCAGCGAAAGAAAAGCTAACGCAAGAAGTACGGGGACCTAGAGCCCAACGAAGCAAACACTGATCACCTCAATGGTGACTTCAAATCTAAACCTCTGTTAATTCTCACTAAGATCTTGTGTTGATGTCTGACAGAAATAGTCAAAGTTTCAGTATTTTATGTCTGTGATTGAGTTCAGCACAAGTGTCTGAGCCAGAGAGTCTTTCCTTCAGATCTCAAGATCCAAAGATGTGTGATTTACAGATGTGTCTTTTGTGTTCATGATTTTTGGACAAACACAAACTGCCTGTGAGTTGCTTTGCAATTACAAAAGGAAATTACTTTGAAATAACTATGAGTTTTAATTAAATGCATCCTGAGAGTGTTTATTTGGTCCAGAAACAGTATAAATATCTAAATGAGACCATAAATGATGTTGAAATATGTCCACAATGGCCACATTTGAACTAGTTTTTAACCTTGTACGAAGGCTCCATGAACGTCTATATTGGACGTGCAGAACACGTCAAAAAAAGACGTCATAAAAACTTTCATTCTGGCTCCTCAATGGACGTCTTTATCGTACGACTTTTGTGACAAAGACCTTGAAAAGACGTCTTTTGGACATCATTTTGATTAGTGGATTGTGTTTAGTGTTTTGCAGCACAAGTGCATCACACTGCGATGTGTGTTTTAGTGAGTAAGAAAGAGAGCAAGAAGAGTGCATGAGATTGTGTGTAGCCTATATACGGAAACCAGACAGGAAGTTATTTAACCCTTGTGCATTGTTTAAATTTACAACCTTTCGTTATGTTTCGTGGCTGAAAACAGCCACTACTTTAAACGGCTGTAAAAATGTATCAGATAAATATTTTTTTCACATTTTTTTGCATAAATCTATTAATCAACCTCAGTCCTGCTCAAAAATACTAAATGTTTAAAAATAATTCAGGATTTTAACTCTTTAATTGCCAAATTCATAAATGATGTCACTGATTTGGGGGGGGGGGGGAAACACAAAATTACTAATTTTCAATATAAAATGTGAATGTGGACTGGATTTTTTTTTACCTTTTATCACAGTCTTGGACATGTCAAAGATTAGAAACAACATTGGTTTTGATGCATTGTTAGTTTTTGTGCAGCATCAGATTTTAACTTTTTCTCCCTCATTTACTGTTCGTGGCTGTTTTTGCCCCATTGACTTCCATTATAACCACATTTTTTGTTTGCAAAGCCATGACACCATATAAGCATGCATTTTTGATTGTTGGTGGTTTTCCCTGTTGGGAAGAGGTAAAATTTGTAATTTTGACTGGTGATAACCAGGTGGCACCATTAACCCTTTAGATAGGCCTGTGCAAAGAAAAGCTTAGTTTCTGGCTTTTACATGGAGTTACATGGAGTATAATAGCATATTAAAGTGTGTCTGTGTGTGTGTGTGTGTGTGTGTGTGTGTGTGTGTGTGTGTGTGTGTGTGTGTGTGTGTGTGTGTGTGAGAGTGTGAGAGTGTGTGAGAGATAGAGTATGAGAACTCACCTTGATGCGTCTGAGAAAATCAAAACATGCACCTCAGCTCTCAGAACTACATGGAGTAAACAAAAACAAAGTAAGTGTATTTTGTTACTCCAGGGCCGACGCGCTATGCCATCACAAGGCATAGTCATACATGTTTGTATGACAGTACAAACATGTATGTGTTGACGCAAGTCATGCTGACAATGAGGTCAATCATCTCCTCTGTAAAAAACAGATTGAACACAGAATCCATGTTCTGGACCCTTGTGATGGCATAGCGCGTCGGCCCTGGAGTCACGCCTCTGGCAGGCGGAAGAAAGAGAGTTGTCTCCGCGTTGGTGGAAAACCACACTTCGCCGTTTCTCCCAATCCACCCAGATCCAGGATCCTCCGAATCCTCCTCACCTTCAGCAGATACATAAATACACTTACTTTGTTTTTGTTTACTCCATGTAGTTCTGAGAGCTGAGCTGCATATTTTGATTTTCTCAGACGCATCAAGGTGAGTTCACGCACACACACACGCACGCACGCACGCACGCACACACACACACACACACACACACACACACACACACTTTATTATGCTATTATACTCCATATAAAACTCCATATAACTCCATGTAAAAGCCAGAAACTAAGCTTTTCTTTGCACAGGCCTATCTAAAGGGTTAAAGGGATAGTTCACTTTGAAATTAATTTTTGATATGTTTTAGCTTACCTCAAAGGCATCCAAGATGTAGGTGTCTTTTTTTCCGGAGTAGTTTCAATTTTGATATTTTTAGGTCAAACCGTTCTTGTCTATCAGTCATATAATGCAGGTCTATGGTCACTGTCTCAAAACAGCATGCACAAAGTCCAAATTAAACAATTCCCCATCGTCCAAAATAAACAATTCCCCATCGTAAGTACACATTGATGGCTTAAGACACGAAACGAGCGGTTTGTGTGAGAAAACGAACAGTATTTATATAGTTTTTGTCCTTTTGTAAACACACACACCCAAATGATCAGAGGACGCGGGTGCTTCGGTCTGCGCAAGCGCCGGAAAGCGACGGAAAAGGTCAGAGGGCGCGGGCGCTTCGATCTGCGCAAGCGCCGGAAAGCGCAGGAAATTATCTCTCGCGCGTGTACGTCACTCATTGTTTACACAGAGATTTCGGAAGCCTTACCTTTCACTGTGAAGATCTAAACATATTTAGACGTACAGGAAATGGCAATGGAAGACGATTTCGATATATCAACAGACAACGTTGAATTTTTTACACAACCATATTTATTTGAACCAGAGTACACCGATCAAGAATCACGAATCACGAATGGAACATAGCAATGCCACAGCTACAAGACGACGAGGACATTGACAGTACCCCGTCATACACCTGCCTTGACTGAAGATCCCGAGTTTTCTCCGCTGTTGAGCCGCAGCGTTTTGCACGTTGGCAGGTGTATGACGGGGTACTGTCAATGTCCTCGTCGTCTTGTAACGTTAGCTGTGGCATTGCTATGTTCCATTCGTGACAACATATGCTCTCTACTTCTGTTGGCATCTCACAACACTTGCTACAAGAACACCACCAATTTTGCAGAGATCTCTGTCTCTCTGAGGCTTGAAGACGTGCTGCTGCAGCGGATGCTTCCTCTATCGCTCTGAGTTCTTGATCGGTGTACTCTGGTTCAAATAAATATGGTTGTGTAAAAAATTCAACGTTGTCTGTTGATATATCGAAATCGTCTTCCATTGCCATTTCCTGTACGTCTAAATCAGAGTTTCCGCTAGAAAAAAATGGTGCCGGTCAAAGTGACCAGCAGAGGTTTCGTTTTCCGGACATTTTGATAATATGCCGGTCAAATATCGCCTCTCAATTAGTCAAGTTGAGGAAAACTGGAGGCAGGCTATGTAACTTAAAAAATGACATAATCAGGCCATATAGAATGCAACATGTTTATTAGCCTAACTTTCAAATAGACGGGAAAAAACATGAACGTCCGATTGGCGTCAATCAACGCCAATTGTTTTTACTAGGGTTTCACATTCATAGTTTAACCCAAACCATTGCCAATCCCCCTTCCCCACATAAACTATCTGAAGCCTATTGTTTTTACTCAAGCGAACTTCCCAGTGTCTCTCCACAACTTGCAATGCGCATAAGCCGTGTAACCTTGTTCTCCAGTCCGCAAGGCGACTTCGCTGCTTCGTCTTGATCCGATTCTGCAGTGAGAACCCCCTCTCTGCAGGAACACTCGAGACCCATTTTCTACTATGGTTTTGTACGTTTCTTCATTCGGATCTATTTGCGATCCATTCCATTCTAAACAAACAACGCAGTTTATATGCTTCGTCCTTGTTTCATTATTCATTAAGATAATAATTAATAAATGCACGCATAATTATCAGTGAACTTGATAAATGTTGCAGATATGTTTTGCTATGCATGCACAAACATGCCTTTTCAACTTATATGTGCAAAATTCAGAATAAAATGAATGTGCAGCAATTTGTACAAATAGAGAGTCTAGGTCTAATACGTGTTGTAGCCATTAAATAAGCTAATTTAGTATAAATTAGTTAAAAAATTTAGTAAAATATTATAATGTTATTTTTTTAATTTATGTGGATTATGAAAAGTGAACCGCACCGTGTAAGATAGTATGCGCAATATCGAGAGAAATGGAGCGGGTCAGACATGATCTTGACCACTTAATTAAGTTTTTTGTTTTGTAGAAAGCCTTTTTTGAAGTGAATTTCGTTTTGTATAAATTGTATCTTAATTTTAATAATTTTTTTATCAACCAATTGCCTAAATTTAATATAATAATAATACTTTTTAATATAGCAGACGATAGGCCTACATGACAGCGCCCGCGCGGTCACTTGCATTGCTCGTGAACGAGAGCGCATCTCATCCTAATTTAACGAAACTCAGCGCGTAGGCCTCACAGACATGAAATATATCTTAAGAAAGCTTGAAATGTCTTTTTAACAATTTAAAACGAAAAGAAATAGGCTACTCTCTGATTATGTAATCCATGATGTGCATTTCTCTCTATAGGCGCGTTCACTACGGAGATGGCGATCGTCAACTTCATCTTTACAGCTGTTGTTGCTGTTAATAAACTAAAAATAATAGGCCTATAATTTTAGTCGCTGTCCTCAGTGTCCAGAAAAGCGCTGAAATGGAGATGAAGGGGAACCCGTTTTTATTTATTTTTTATTTTTTGTCTTATCCAGTTTTCTGGAGGCCCACCTACAATCAAAATCCTGGCGCCGCTAGTGCTTCACAGCGGTCTGATATGAAGAAATAACAGACCGCATTCCACACTGGAATTCAACCAAGCCATGTAATAATGTTTAATAACTTTCAAACGGTAGAGCCTTTTCCTTTACAACATAGCCAAAGGTCGGTGTATTTTTGCTTTATACATTTTAGGCTTATTCTCAAATTCAGATTGTGTTAGGGGGGCGGGGTTATTAGGCAATTTTAATCGGACAATTTGACCAGAGAGATTTAATTTTGTCGGACATTTCATTTTTTTTTCCGGCCAATGTCCGGCAATTACCGGACAACGGAAACCCTGGTCTAAATATGTTTAGATCTTCACAGTGAAAGGTAAGGCTTCCGAAATCTCTGTGTAAACAATGAGTGACGTACACGCGCGAGAGATAATTTCCTGCGCTTTCCGGCGCTTGCGCAGATCGAAGCGCCCGCGCCCTCTGACCTTTTCCGACGCTTTCCGGCGCTTGCGCAGACCGAAGCACCCGCGTCCTCTGATCATTTGGGTGTGTGTGTTTACAAAAGGACAAAAACTATATAAATACTGTTCGTTTTCTCACACAAACCGCTCGTTTCGTGTCTTAAGCCATCAATGTGTACTTACGATGGGGAATTGTTTAATTTGGACGATGGGGAATTGTTTAATTTGGACTTTGTGCATGCTGTTTTGAGACAGTGACCATAGACCTGCATTATATGACTGACAGACAAGAACGGTTTGACCTAAAAATATCAAAATTGAAACTACTCCGGAAAAAAAGACACCTACATCTTGGATGCCCTTGAGGTAAGCTAAAACATATCAAAAATTAATTTCAAAGTGAACTATCCCTTTAAGCGACTCCTAAACCTTTATAATTTCTAGATATAAAACAATATTAATCATCTGACAGCCAGACAAAAATAATCACTGTAATTTCGTTACGGCCTTTATTCACATGGTGAAAAGCAAAGGGACGGGATCGAGACCACAAGCTCGATAATGCGTTGGAGCACTAAACAAGAGGATATTATAAATGGTCGTGTTTAGGTTGAAATATAAATGTAAAAAAATAATAATAATAATAATAATAATTTAACGAATTAAAAAGATAAGGCATTTTGATTTTGAGCCAGATCGTATTGAATATTTTGGGAGAATGTGGAGGAGAGAGAGCGGCATAAACCAGTTGAAGGACTAGTTTAGGTTTGGTTTACATTAAGCCAGGACAGGTGACACTCATGTTTCAAGGAGGCTCAGTCTAATGTATACTCTTTTGATAGCCTTATATATATATATATATATATATATATATATATATATATATATATATATGTGTGTGTATATACACACACACACCCTAGTGAATAAAATGTAGCCTATACTTTGTTGTATTTGAAATGTATTCCCTTTTTCAATAGTAGGTAGCCTATACATTGCAAATATACTAACAAAAATTGTACTATCTTTAAATAAAAGTATATTAGCATCATGCTCTTACCTATTTCCACAATGCACCTTTTAACACACTTTAAAATAATTGCACTTTAGTAGGCTATATTTTCTAAAAAATATATTTGGAAAAAAATATACTTGAAGTGAATTTTTTTTTTAATGTTTTTTTTTTTTTAAATGTATTTATTTGCAATTTATTAAAATTATATATTTTAGGTATAATTTAACTGTGTGCTGGAAATTGTTACAACGCATTGAAAGTATACTTTCAAAAATACATTATAGCATACAATACAATGTACATGTATAGCTAAGTTTTATTTATCTAATTATGTACATTTGTTATTGAAGACAAAGTATGCAGTTTGTAGTATTTGGAATAAGCCAAATGTATTAATGATCCTATATCCTTGTGGGCAAGTGCGCTGACGTGCTTCAGGAGACACGAGTTCGAGTCCCGGCTCGTGGACCTTTCCTGATCCGATCTGTATGAATTTGGCAGATGCTTTCAGCCAAATTGACGCTGATTTATGAATCGGTTCATGCATATGAAACCATGATACGAATTTGAAGTATACTGATAATTAGTCTGGCTGCAAGTACTTGGCATATATTTTTTTCACCAGGGTATATAGTAACACACACACACACACATATATATATATATATATATATATATATATATATATATATATATATATATATATATGTGTGTGTATTACTATATATACCCTGGTGAAAAAAAATATATGCTAAGTATACTTGCAGCCAGACTAATTATCAGTATACTTCAAATTCGTATCATGGTTTCATATGCATGAACCGATTCATAAATCAGCGTCAATTTGGATGAAAGCATCTGCCAAATTCATACAGTTGTGGACATAAAGTTTTAACCTGAATAAACTTAATTTCTAATATAGTTATTTTTTGCCTCGTGGATATGTACATTTATGGTCACAACTGTAACGGTAAATTGTGTTTTTTTCTATATAATGAAATGAACTGAAATGAGGCACTTATATTGCACTACTGGTAATTTTCTGCCAGGACATTATCCAGTAATTTTATGGAAATTTCCAGTAACTCTTAAAACACAACCTTATGCAATGTGTAATTAAAAATACAGGTAAAACAACTGTAAAAATCTAAATGGAAAATTCCAAAATATTCTTGTGTCCTATTTTTACAGATGTTTGGAGTGTACAGACCAGACTCAACCCTGCTCAGCTTCAGTGGGGGACCAGTCTATATGAGTTATAGTTTATGAAGAGTGAATAATGTAAATCATTTATATAATGTAAATAATGCTCTTCCTATAGAGTGAATGAAAATTATAGTTTTAGAACTGTCTCGCACATTCAGACACTAGAAGATGAAACACTAAAAGATTATTAAAGATACATACAGTGTTTGATATTAAACATCATAAATGCTCAGTTTAGTTTGCCAATATTAATGCTGTTGTGTCTGACTAGACTCTGCGTGCTTTTTTGGTTCATTAGATTGTAACTTTTGTTCATCATTTTTCTCTTTCTCTTTCACTTGTCCACATGTGTAATTATTCTGTAGTTTGTGAAGCTCAACACATGTTCTCCATGCTGTAATATCTCATATATTCTGACTTTGGTCATTTCTGTTCAAAAGAATACGGTTGTTCACTTTAGAGTGAAGTTTAACATCAGTTAATGATTGTTGAGCTGGAGCAATACAGGTTTACATTTCAGTTTCACTAGAGACATTAATGTCTGGATTTAAACAAATGAGTTAATAAAAATCTCTTTACAAAACAATTAAATAGTAAATAGTAGTGTTTCAGTTACCTTGTGCTGAGCTGAAGAGAGGGAATTTCCAGTGCAGATCTGAGAGATCAGAATGCTTAGAAAGTTCAGCTTTCATATGGAATGAGTGGGTTAAACTCCTCCTCTGGTGCTATAGTATAGGCTGATGTCATTGAAGCCACACCCACCTCAATATGTTTTAGAACTGATTTCACAGAATCTCACAGTGAAATAATTTCCCCCCCATCTCTGCTCAGGCATCATCATCATCATCATCATCATCATCACATTCTTTGAATTCCAGTCAATGAAGACTCTTTACTGAACAACAACACCACTAAACCAAAAAAGCACTTAGAACAAAAACAACAAATAAATCTCTCTATATTTCTCTTATGCTCTTGTCTCCTAATCTAGCGTTCTAATAAACCTGATATTATATTTCATACATATTTTGGCTGTTGCAATTTATTTGTGATATTCCTCATTTGTAAGTGGATAAAAGCATCTGCTAAATTAATAAATGTAAATCGTACATTACATATAATATATAATTTTGCTTATAAATGTTGAAAATTGTAGCATTCAGATCTGATAAAAACTAAATCAATATAATATATATATATATATATATATATATATATATATATTTTTTTTTTTTTTTTTTTTTTTTTTTTAATTATGCAGTTCAGGAGAAATTCAGAGTCTAAAGATGATGCCAACTCTGAATCAACATGCACCAATGCTATATTTTCTAAATGTCATAATCATTTGTTAACAAGGAAGTATTAATTACTTCAATACGCTCATTCAGCATTAAATTACTACATTTTTTAAATCAATACATTTGTGGCTAACAGTGATTTTTTTATATGTACATTTCTGAAATAGTTAGTTTCCTCTGATAACAGATTACTGTAAATTAATGTGGACTCGTGCACTTTCTGTAAAGCTGCTTTGAAATTATGTGTATTGTGAAAAGCGCTATACAAATAAATGGGAATTGAATTGAATTGAAAATTGAAAAAAAAAAAAGAAAGAGATATGGAAATGAATACTATACTGAAGACTGTAGTATGCACTGATTAATCACCTGAGAGGATTATTTACACCATTAATGTCCAGTTACTAGGAGAGGAGTAAAGAAGCCAGAGTCACGAGTCAAATTCACTCAATGTATTAATTGGTCAAGTGAAAGAATGAATTATTTTCTCACAATGTCAACAAAATGTAAATATGTCACAATAAAACAGCAAAATAACCAAACAATAAAACAACCTGCTTTGATTCAAAAGACACAATGATGTTGAGATAAGGCAGTGAAGTGGTGTTAATAAGAGTACTCAGTCTTAAAGTAGTTCCAAGTATTCCAGAGAAAGTCCACTTAATGGAAGGAGGGTGCAGATCCTCAGACGTCAATCCTCAGATGCGATGCCATCACACTGGAACTCCAACAGGCGTTACATGTCAGTATCCTTGCCTGGTCCTGATGGGTTAATTCCTATAGTGGGGAAAAAAAGTATACTTTGTTGTATTTGAAATATATTCCTTTTTCCAATATAGTACATTGAAAATATAGCCTAACAAAAACACACTTTAAAAAAATTGTGCGTTAGTATATTTTCTAAGTGTTTATTTTTTTTTAAAGTGTATCTATTTGCACTTTATTAATATATATTTCAGGTATGTTTTTAACTGTGTGCTGGAAATGATCATTGTAACAATGCACTGAAAGTATGCTTTCAAAATACACATTATAGTAAACAATAGTACATTGTAGTATAGCTAAGCTTAGTAATATTTGTTCGCTTTTTTTATGGTTTTATGTTGAGTGTGACTCCAAATGCCTGGTAGGCGTCAGGAACAAATTTAGTCATTTCAGTCATTTCACCACAAAAATTGAGTAAATCATAGTTCAAGTTTTTACTGAGCATATACCGTGAGATACACTTGTGGTTTATTGCTTATGTTTGGAAGACACTCATAATGAATTTGTACTTTTAACACAAATAAAGTACACTTTAATATCACCAATCATGCATGTAATTAGTCCCTACTTAAAGTATTGCTTACTTAAAATTGTTGTAATTTAGCACACAAAAGTACACTAATCACACTTAAAGTTATGCTTTACTACAATTTAATTACAAAAATATAGGCTATACTTAGTACAACATTAGTTGTTCCAAAATAGCACACTTCAAGTTAACTAATCATTAACACACTTGAAGTATACTGAATAGGCTGTCTGTAAGTATATATGTAAGGAATAATTGACGACAGGCCGTTGAATTATTACAAAAATAATGCACACCCGAGGTGGTAATGCGGTCACGACGCGAAGCGGAGTGTGCATTACACCTCGGGTGTGCATTATTTTTCTAATAATTCAACGGCCTGAAGTCAATTATTCCGCTTATACTACAGTTACCACACCTCGAAACATTGTTCAGATTATGTATTTCAAGACGTTTGTAAAGTTTTTGTCATTAAAACGCTCTTGTATGTAGGACTAATTTCTTATCTAATCCAATGCCTCCGTTGCTAATTCCAAAACGTCATTTTAGAGTTAGTAACGGAGGTTTGAGCCACTGATAGCAGATGCTGGGGACACACGACTAGCTGTTTTCATCGACTGCAGCAGATTTTAAACACCGACTTTGAACACAGACTGAACGCGCTGAACACGAGTTTGGGCATGATCAGTCATACGTATCAAATTACATTCATAACCGGCCTTAAAGTGTTTCCCCAGTTATTAATGCAGTTATTAGAGAGAGAGATGTTGCAATAATGAGACAGAAAAGCATGTGCGTCAATATTATTATTTATTTATTAATTCAATTCCTTTTAATGAATTCAAATTCATTCTTTTTTTTTCTATTATTGACGGATGACAGACTAGCCAAATAAATGAAACACAAAGCCCTTTTTAACAAGTAGGCCTATCAATAATTATTTATTTGTTATATTAGCCTATCTGCAATAATAATCCGTGCTGCAGGACTATCCATTTATTTAGCCTATATTCAGTTTAATTTTCTATTGATTATAGATAGGACTATATACTTTATTTATTCAAATTAAACTGCATGTTTCCATTGATTGTGAAGCTATACATTGAAAATTCCAGATCAAGCGCATGCGGCTAAATGTTTTTTCTTGTTATGAATTGTATCCTATTTTCCGTTATTACCGTTAACTATGCGAAGTGATATGGAACTGTAATGCGGTCAAGACCTGCCTGGAACTACTTTAGCCGTGCGTTTCCCTGAAAATAATGCACACCTTAGAACGTTCGTCAACCAATCAGATTCAAGCATTCATTGGCCCTGTAGTATAAAAGTCTAATAATTATTGCTGATATTAGATGCATCACTAAGATATTTCACACTGAGTTTGCTCACCACTGCACATGTGCTGACCACATCACACAAACCCGTGATCACGCACACTGAACGTCATCAGCACACGAAGCTACAGCCTTACTGTTAAGGTTTTGCAATCAGAAGATGATCATCAGTATCAGCTATCGGCCTTCTCAAGAGGATTTAATGTAGGCTAGGCCTAATAAATTATTATTATTGTTATTATTAGCCTACTTTTATTATTAAATTAATAGGCTTAGCTACTATTTAATTTCCCCGCAATAATTAGCCTAGAGCGCATCTCCAGACGAGCGGCGAGGAAAATAAAAGATTATTTAGATTAGCTTAGCCTACTCCTCATTTCAGAAATAACTATTTTAAAACAAATAGCCAGCCTATTTCTCTATAGGGGAGAGTGGGGTAAAATGAGCCAGTGGGTAAGTTGACCCACCCCCTGTTTCTATAGGCAACTATGCACATTTGGTGTCATGGCACCATACATTTTGAAGGACTCCATCATTTATATATTGCTGTGAAGAGGAGAAGCACATGGGACAAGAGGGAAGTTGTCTATTCCACAAAAACACCTTTTTTGCTTGTTAAAGTACATTTTCTGCATTTCAGGTATATTAGTCATTTTTTCAAAGCAAATTGATCTAGGTCTAAAGTTGTGTATGGTACATGTTGGTGATTTGTCAACATTTAAAACCATGTGAATCATTAAGCTAAAGGTTATCCTGAATTGCTAAGCTAGGCCATTTTTACCAAAATGGTGACTATGGGGCAAAGTGAGCCGGATGATGTGGGGTAAATTGAACCAGTGGTTATACCTTTTTGAAATGGAGAAAATCGACTGAAATGTGTTGAAATAAAGTCTTTGTATAAGCAACATATTAAACTGCAATTAACATTTATATGCCCTAATATTTCATAAAAACGATAGTCGGCCGGAATATGAAAGACAATATTTTGTTATATATATATATTTTTTTTTTGTTGTCAAAAATAAAGTCATCAACTAAGATGTTACTAGTATTTGTTCCAATGTAGGCTATATTCAAATAAATGAATACATATAGTAAAATGAAGGCTACATATAGTAAAAGGAAGGCCTATAATTTATTTTTTTACAAAGAAAGAGTACACTTGAAATATTGTTGAAATTGTAATTGTTGTTGTAATTGTAATCTTCTTAATAAAATAGCAAAACATATATTTACAAGGTAGATGTAAGCTAAATCTTAAAAGGTAAATATAAGCCTTCTCTTTAAATTATTTGTATTGTGCTTTATATTAGTGACACATTTGGGGAGAAGATTTTGTTTTTTTAATAACCATGCATAAATATTATTCTCTCAAAATTACAAACATGTACATACATGTTGCTCACATATTATGGTAGCCCTGTTTGTGCTAAATAGTGTATTTACACCTTTAATATGTGTATAAGCAACTGAAAAAAGCACAAATGTCAGAGCATTTCAAAACATCCCAATGGCCCCCAAAACACCTCAGACCCCAGAGGGTTAACATTGTTTAGAAAGGTAAGTGTGTTATTAAATTATTATTTTAAAGAGGCAAGTTTTTTTTTTTTTTTATTATGCTTGCATAAAAAAGTGAAAGATAGGATGGTCAATTTACCCCAAGATGGCTCAATTTACCCACTGACAGGGATCAACTTTGAGTCAACTTTGAGTCAAAGTTGAGTCACATGAACACTTTTTTTTCTGAGGTCATATTTTCAAGGCTCTTTGTCATAGGTGTATTTTTTTAATTTTCAGTTTATAGGCAACATCCCAAATTAACAGTGGATGTCTTCATTGTACTTCTGTCACAATTTCCCTTGCCTTGAGATAAGTAAAAACTGGCTCATCTTACCCCACTCTCCCCTACATATTTTTTTTCACTACAAATGGGGCGCAAGAGAAATATTAAGAAAATAGCCTAAGACAGATATAGCCTAGCCTACCGTTATCAGCACGTTGAAGTGTTGAGTATTCAGGTCTAATCGTCTCTGAGAGAATATTAACCGTTAATGCGGCGTCAGATATGTTTACTTTCGCTTTCTGTAGTGAAGAATTGTCCGGGGTTTGAGACTTGTCCACCGGCATAACTCTACAGTAAAGTTTGCACATTAGGCCTACTTGTGTAGGCTAATATCTCAAGAATATCCACTGGCTCGCCTTCATAGTTTAAAATCTAGCCTAAATATTTCCAATATTGTGCAAAAAGTTCCTTTATCAGCTCGCAAAAATGATGGACAGAGATTTAGATTTGCGTCGTTTCTTCCTTCTTTTCCTCATAGCAGTATCAAACAGCAAAAAGAAAACTCCACACAGTTCCCGCCAATGAATATGAGTAGCCTAAGGCCGTTTTTCCTTTCATGACAAATATGACTAAATCCTGTGTTTGACTCATTCAGGCCGGGATGTGGTCACTGACAGCCGCTCCACCTCTGTCTGCACAGATAGCGTGCTCGCAGTTACTCTTTTGGCAGTTTTTATTGTTTGTTTTTCCATTTTATTGTTTATTATTGCATTTCAAAGTACATATTTATTCATTTTTCATGGTATTCCATGAAGCCTATATTATATGAAGCCTGACAGTTCTTGCTTTCCCTGGGAATCGAACCCCTATCGTGGCGTTACAAGCACCAGCGCTCCACTGTTTGAGCTCCAGGAAAGCTTGAATATTAAAAGTTTATACATAATACATTTTAATATCAATTTAAGGTGATGAAAAGAGGATTTTTAACATTTTTTATTTTTTTTTAGCATTTTTAGAATTATTTTTTTACATAGCCTGCTGCAAATATTCCTACTAATGATGTTTAAAATGTTTTAAAATGTGTGTGTTTTTTTTTTTTTTCAGTTCAAGATACATGGACTGCGCAGAAAAATACACATTAAAACAAACACTGTGCCAGTTATTTTTAACGAATTATTTACATTTTCTTACAAAAAAACCCCATCACAGTATAGACTAAATTACATATTTCACTAAGACATTTTTAGTTATAATTGAACAATCAACAATCGTTTGTAATTTAATTTTGTATGAAAATGTAAGAACTTTCGATCAGATCAGAACAGTCTGATCAATAATGGGTGAAGGTGATATTAAAATAACTAGTATTTTTGCTGGGGTTTTCCAGATGGAGTCGCTGTGGTCTGAAACTAAACAGTAATCTATGTAGATATGTAGATGTGTGTATGTATGTATGTAAATGTAGATATGTTGCTTATATGTAGAAATATAGGCTATGAATGGCTGTAAAGAAAAATATTCTAAATATAGTCTATAAATTTAGGAACATTCCTTATGTATGCTAAAAAGAGTTCTATTGAGGATTAAATGTAGCTAATAATGGTTGTAGTGTGTGTTTTCACACAGATGATGGCAGTAATGCACCAGTTCAGTTTGCACTGTCTCGAAAGACAAAACTAAGGGGAGGGGCCTATGTTCACATGGGCGGGGCTTGTGTATCTGGCCCTCCCCATCACTGCGATTCGTCTCTGCTGAAGTGTGTCCCTCCGCCGCTTCCGTCCGCGCTGACAGCAGCAGTAAAGATGGAGAGAGACTCTACGGTCCGCAGAATCAGAGCCCAGCAGAACCAGAACCAGCAGAACCAGGAAAACAGTCGCGATGAAGCGAACGTGATGAACGGGTTCCGGAGCCGCAAACACAAGCCGGAAGTGAGCGCACAGCTGCTGAGTGAGACTTCCGCTGTGGTTCTGATGCTCGGGTTCGTGTGTGTTCTGTGGGTTCTGGTTCTGATCTCAGTGCAGCAGCTCGTCATCAGCAGAAGCACAGGACAGTTCAACTCCGTCCGGGCCAGGTACACTTTACCACACTACTGCCATGTTTACTGTGGTATTGCATGATTACCATACTCATATATCATAATATTTACATGCCACTTCAATAATACATTAATAGAATACTATGGTAAATCACCATAGTGTCAAGGTAAAAATGCTATAGTGTTTTTAAGTTATTATTTGTTTATGCTGTGATAGACCGCCCAAAAAACTTTATATAGACTCATATTTAACATTTAAAATTTAAATATTTTTTTCCTGAAAGTCTGTATGTGTTTTTATTAACTATTCTAAATTAATTTTGATTGGTACTTATTATAATCAAAATACTGGTAACACTTTACATTAAGGCTCATTAGTTAACTTAGTTAACATAAAATACTTATACAGCATTTATTAATCTTAGTTAATATTAATTTCAACATTTACTAATAGCCTACATTATTAAAATCAAAGGTTGTATTTGTTAACATTAGTTAATGCACTGTGAACTAACATGAACAAACAACGAACAGCTGGATTTATTAAGTAACATTAACAAAGAGTAATAAATACTATAACAAATGAATTGTTCATTGTTAGTTCATGTTCGTCATGTTCATTAACTAATGTATAAACTTTATTGTAAAGTGTTACCAAAATACTCAATATTTTGTTTACATCTACTGTGGTTACTACTGCTATTGTTACTTTTGTTACTGATACTACTATTGTTTTTGATGACAGTTGTGGCTTATACAATTTACCAGAGTGTTGCTATGACAACAGTGACTAGTACCTCTGATTATTTATGGCTACCGTGGTAAAATAGATGACTTATTATGAGACATATTTATCAACTTTAATGCATTAATAATATCTGTCTGCTGAGTTTTGATTACACAGGAAAGCATGACCAGAATCTAAAAGGATATTAAAGGTTAATTTTAGGATATCTAGTATTGGTTTTCATGTCATACAGTAAATATCTCTGGCAACATAAAATAAGTCACATGAAGGTTACGGATCCTTTACGTAAGCAAGTTGCGATAAATTCATTCATTCTTGTTTTAATAAAATGGTATTTAATTCAATGTGCTTAAAACAAGAAAAAAAAACATTTATATAAAACATTTTTTTTTTGTATGTTTACATGTTTATGTTTTATATATCATACTACAGAGATAAAGATATCTCTACTTATAATGATTAAAGTTGGCAATAAATGAAAATTTGTTTCTTATTCATCTCATTGTGAATGTTTCATTCATCCATAAAGGATAGAGTACAATAAAGTAGAATACAGTCGATTAGAACAGAATAGGATAGAATATAATAGAGTACAATATAAAATAATAGAAAGAATAGGGTAAAGTAGAGTAGAATAGAACAGAATAGGATAGAATAGAGTAGAAAAGAATAGGACAAAATCGAGTAGTGTAGAATATATTAGGATAGAGTAGAATAGTATAGAATAGAGTGGATAGAATATAGTAGAAAAGAGTAGAAAGGTTAGGATAGAATAGAGTGGAATAAAATAGAGCAGATGTAATAGAGTAGAATAGAAAGAATGGGAGAGTAGAGTAGAATGGAAAGAATATTATAGAGTAGAGTAGAAAGGATGGGATAGAATAGAGTAGAATAGAGTAGAGTAGAGTAGAGTAATCTTTAGTCATTCATTACACACAGGTACATTGAATCTTTATCTGGCTTCTCTGCTGCAATTAAATAAATGATAAAACTCTCTTATTTAAACAAAACTCAAAATCTATAGATAAATAAATAACAGCAGAGTAAAAACAGAGCAGCAGAGTTGAGCTCACATGTGTAAAGTTGTGTGTTATGATGATGTGCATCAGGAAGCATCTGGAGCGGATCACGAGCGTGGGGCCGCGGACCGCCGGGAGCCCAGAGAACGAGGTCGTGACGGTGCAGTACCTGCTGGATCAGGTGGAGCAGATCCGGGCCGAGAGCAGAACCGGACCTCACTCCATCACTGTGGAGGTGCAGCGGCCCACCGGCTCCTTCAGCATCGACTTCCTCGGCGGCTTCACCAGCGTCTACGCCCGCGTCACCAACATCGCCGTCAGACTCGAACCCAAGACCGGCGCGCAGCACTTCATGCTCGCCAACTGCCACTTCGACTCCGTGGCCAACAGCCCGGGTATGTCACATCAACGCTCCACACATCAACCCGCTTCTTCCTTAAAGGGATAGTTAAATTAGCCCACGATTTACTCACCCTCAAGCCATCCTCTATTCATGATAAAAGTGCATCTATCCATCATAAAAGTGCATCTTTCCGTGATAAAAGTGCATCTGTCCATCATAAAAGTGCATCTAGCCATCATAAAAGTGCATCTCTTCATGATAAAAGTGCATCCATCCATCATAAAAGTGCATCTATCCATCATAAAAGTGCATCTATTCATGATAAAAGTACATCTATCATCATAAAAGTTCATCTATCCATCATAAAAGTGCATCTATCCATCATAAAAGTACATCTATCATCATAAAAGTTCATCTATCCATCATAAAAGTGCATCCATCCATCATATAAGTGCATCTATCCATCATAAAAGTGCATCTATACATCATAAAAGTGCATCCATCCATCCATCATAAAAGTGCATCTGTCCATCATAAAAGTGCATCTATCCATCTTAAAAGTGCATCTAACCATGATAAAAGTGCATCTATCATCATAAAAGTGCATCTAACCATGATAAAAGTGCATCTATCATCTTAAAAGTGCATCTAACCATGATAAAAGTGCATCTAACCATGATAAAAGTGCATCTATCATCATAAAAGTGCATCTAACCATGATAAAAGTGCATCTATCATCTTAAAAGTGCATCTAACCATGATAAAAGTGCATCTAACCATGATAAAAGTGCATCTATCATCATAAAAGTGCATCTAACCATGATAAAAGTGCATCTATCATCTTAAAAGTGCATCTAACCATGATAAAAGTGCATCTAACCATGATAAAAGTGCATCTATCCATCTTAAAAGTGCATCTAACCGTGATAAAAGTGCATCTATCATCATAAAAGTGCATCTATCATCATAAAAGTGCATGTATCCATGATAAAAGTGCATCCATCCATCATAAAAGTGCATCTATACATCATAAAAGTGCATCTATCCATCAGTATTTTATTTATTTATATTAAATTAATTTTATTTTTATTTTTGGGTGAACTATCCCTTTAATTCCTCTTTCAGAGCTTTGAGATCTCAGTTGCGTGACGTATCATTTAAGTTTCAACTGTGATACAATATCAAGTCTATGTTCTACGTATCAACATGTTTCTACTAGTTTCTTGCAGTGAATATTATGAAGCTTCATTAAGGGAAAGAGTTATTGCTCAGACGTTGCTCTTTCATAACTTAAGAGACTTAAATGAAGCATAATTGAGAATCACAATTATCTTTGTCTCAGATGTTTCTCTTAAGTAGGAAACTAAAATGAGAGTTTATATTGAGATCTCTGACTTTTTACTGCAGGCTTTGGGATCTTGAGCAAGTCTTACTCTGTTTACTGTAAATCTTATTTTCATAACTCTATTAGTGTTTTCCTCAGGAGAAACATGAGACGCAGGAGCCGTCAGTCATTCTCTCTGTTAACTCTTCACTGTCTGGGAGAAATAACTGAGATGTTGAGGATCTCATGTGTGATTGGGAATCTAGAACAGGCTGTTTTTTGTCTTATGAGGAATTATTGTGAGGAATTATTGTGAGGAATTGTTTTGATCTGATGTCATGACCAGAACGTTCCTCATTTCTTCACTGGTGAACTCTGTCTCAGTTTTGTTAGTTGTGTTTGCTGTTGTTTGGAGTGACAGAGATCAGGTCCAACAGTTTAAGGTTTCGTTGTGTTTGGTGTCAGTGATCTTTGAGTCAGATCTCATGACTTTCTCATTTGTCACTGTGTTTGTTTCTGTGTTTGTGCGTTTGTGGACGGGTGTGTTATGTTATTTGTGTTATTTATGTATACAGTGCATTATTTCCTATTATACTCTTTTGTGATCTGTGTAGTGAAACCATGATCCTTAGAAATCCAGGAAGTGAAAGTGAACAGCGGGAACCCTGATGTGTGAGAGTGTGTGTGTGTGTGTGTGTGTGTGTGTGTGTGTGAGTGAGTGATCTGGTCAGATGATTTGCTGATGTCTGCATGTTAAAGATGCATATACATGAGTGTGTGTGTTTGTGTGAGTTTGTGTGTGCATGAGTGTGTGAATGTGAGAGTGTGTGAGAGTCTCTGCGTGTGAGTGAGTGTGAGAGTGTGTATGTGTGTGAGGTGTCTGCATGTTAAAGATGCATATACATGAGTGTGTGTTTGTGTGTGTTTGTGTGTGTTTGTGTGAGTTTGTGTGTGTATGAGTGTGTGAATTTGAGAGTGTGTGTGTGTGGGTGATCTGGTCAGATGATTTGCTGATGTCTGCATGTTAAAGATGCATATACATGAGTGTGTGTGTTTGTGTGAGTTTGTGTGTGTATGAGTGTGTGAATGTGAGAGTGTGTGAGAGAGTGTGAGAGTCTCTGCGTGTGAGTGAGTGTGAGAGTGTGTATGTGTGTGTGGTGTCTGCTTGTTAAAGATGCATATACATGAGTGTGTGTTTGTGTGAGTTTGTGTGAGTTTGTGTGTGTATGAGTGTGTGAATGTGAGAGTGTGTGAGAGTCTCTGTGTGTGAGTGAGTGTGAGAGTGTGTGTGTGTGTGTGTGTGTGTGGGTGATCTGGTCAGATGATTTGCTGATGTCTGCATGTTAAAGATGCATATACATGAGTGTGTGTGTTTGTGTGAGTTTGTGTGTGTATGAGTGTGTGAGAGTGTCTGTGTGTGAGTGAGTGTGAGAGTGTGTGTGTGTGTGGGTGATCTGGTCAGATGATTTGCTGATGTCTGCATGTTAAAGATGCATATACATGAGTGTGTGTGTTTGTGTGAGTTTGTGTGTGTATGAGTGTGTGAGAGTCTCTGTGTGTGAGTGAGTGTGAGAGTGTGTGTGTGTGTGTGTGTGTGTGTGGGTGATCTGGTCAGATGATTTGCTGATGTCTGCATGTTAAAGATGCATATACATGAGTTTGTGTGAGTTTGTGTGTGTATGAGTGTGTGAGAGTCTCTGTGTGTGAGTGAGTGTGAGAGTGTGTGTGTGTGTGTGTGTGTGTGGGGGGGTGATCTGGTCAGATGATTTGCTGATGTCTGCATGTTAAAGATGCATATACATGAGTTTGTGTGAGTTTGTGTGTGTATGAGTGTGTGAGAGTCTCTGTGTGTGAGTGAGTGTGAGAGTGTGTGTGTGTGTGTGTGTGTGTGTGTGTGGGGGTGATCTGGTCAGATGATTTGCTGATGTCTGCATGTTAAAGATGCATATACATGAGTGTGTGTGTTTGTGTGAGAGAGTGTGAGAGTCTCTGTGTGTGAGTGTGTGTGTGTGTGTGTGTGTGTGTGTGTGTGTGTGTGTGTGTGTGTGTGTGTGGTGTCTGCATGTTAAAGATGCATATACATGAGTGTGTGTGTTTGTGTGAGAGAGTGTGAGAGTCTCTGTGTGTGAGTGTGTATGTGTGTGTGTGTGTGTGTGTGTGTGTGTGTGGTGTCTGCATGTTAAAGATGCATGAGTGGTTTGAGTCAGTCTGTGATTCTGTTGTTCTGTCATGTTTCAAATCCCTCAGATTTGACTGATTTTATTTCATTATGTGTGTGTGCATGCTTTACTCTAGTGTCAGCAGTAACTGCAGGTTCTGTGTGATTAATAACTGTGTGTGTGTGTGTTTCAGGAGCTAGTGATGATGCCGTCAGCTGCTCAGTGATGCTGGAGGTTTTACACTCTATGGCGAATCTCTCCACTCCTCTCAAACACGGCGTGATCTTCCTGTTCAACGGGGCCGAGGAGAACATCCTGCAGGTCAGAGGTCACCACACACACACACACACACATGCACACACACACACTCATCTTCCTAGGAGATCATCCAGCAGGTGAGGGGTCATGACACCACTGACCTTTGACCTCAGCCAGCATGTGACGGTCTCAGTGAAATGCGTTCAGATGTTTGGATGTGAATCGCTCACATCACTTTCACCGTTCATGGTATAACTGTGTGTTTGACTCACTCACACAAACAAACACACACACAGACACACACACACACACACACACACACACACACACACACACACACACACACACACACACACACACACACACACACACACACACACACACACACACACACACATACAGTTTCAGAACTGATACAGAATCAGTTTCATCATCTGAGCATCCCAGATAGCTTAGAAGAGCTCGATATTGCGACAGGAACATTTAACTCTCTCTTTTCCAGCACTTTAGACACAGTTGCTCCGTTGCGCTTAAAGAAGATTAAAGAAAATAGTCCAACGCCGTGGTATAACGAGCACACTCGGGCACTTAACATAAAATATGCCAGAGAGATGGAGCGCAACTGGAAGAAAACAAAACTAGAGGTATTTCGCATTTCATGGAAAGAGAGCTCGATTGCTTACAGAGAGGCTTTAAAAGCTGCTAGATCTGCTTATTTTTCAACCCTATTAGAGGAAAATAAACAAAACCCTAGGTATTTATTTGAAACAGTGGCAAAACTAACGAAAAATAAAGCTTCAAGCCCAGAAGTTTCCAAGCAACACAGCAGTAATGATTTTATGAACTTCTTCACTTATAAGATTGATAATATCAGGGAGAAAATTATAACTATGCAACCGTCTACTACAGTATCGCATCAGGCAGTGCATTGTCTGCACACACTCTCACACACTCACTCACACACACTCATGCATGTAAAGGTCGAGGTTGATGGTTGTTGACGTCTCTCTCTCTCTCAGGCGAGTCACGGCTTCATTACCCAGCATCCCTGGGCTCAGCAGGTGCGAGCGTTTGTGAACCTGGAGGCGGCAGGTGTCGGGGGGAAGGAGGTGGTGTTTCAGACAGGTAAACACTCCACACACACACACACACACACACACACACACACACACACACACACACACACACACACACACACACACACATACACACACACACACACACACACACACACCTGTGTGTGTCAGCGCTGAACACTTGCAGGAGAATCTGTACTGTTGCTAGGCGGAACAAGATTCACTTCATCATCCTGTTGTCATTTACTGACACTCTATACCAGCGGTTCTCCACCAGACGCCCTCGAGACGACACACACCACAGTCAGATCAAACTACTAACAATCAACTAAAAAAATTATATTTATTATTTTAATTCACCCCAGAATTCACATGGTCTTCAAAAACTAGGAGAAATGAGGAAGCTTCATTGTAAAAGTGTGATTCCTAGACCTGGAAAATTTATAAAATCTTAAAACGTTGCGGGCATTTTATAATGAATATTAGTTTTCAACGTCTAAAATATATTATCAGATAGAAATTGCAAGTACATTTTTTTTTTTTTTAAATCCTGATATTTTATCAATTTCCAGTAAATCAGGAATGACTGGAAAAGTAATGTCAAGTCAAGTCATCTTCATTTATATAGCGCTTTTAACAATGTTGATTGTTCCAATGTTAAATTCACTGGTTAACGAGGGGCCGATAGAAGCTTGTTTCCACCAGAGAATAAAAAATAAAAAAGGAACTTGAAAGCTTTTTAGCTTATCTTTATTATCAGAATTGCGAGTTATAATGACAGAATTGCGAGATAAAAAGTAGTAATTGCCTTTTTTAATAACTTTTTAAAGTTTATATCTCACAATTCTGACTTTTTTCCTTGCAATTCTGCATTTATATCCCACAATTCTGAGTAAAAAAAAGGCGTGTTCGCACCGCAGGAACTGGGAATGGTTTTAGTTCTAGGAACGGCTTTTTTACAAAGTAGTGCAAACACACAGAATATAGTCTCTTGGGGAACTGCCCTGGTGATAGTTCCTATAACTGACTTCCTATAGTATACTATAACTGAACT